>NC_081820.1:4502500-5102500 GCF_030704535.1 Vitis vinifera
TCAGTAGAATTTGTAGAACCAAAAGTTATAGAAACTGAGTTGTTTGGTTTGTAGGATTTGGATTCATATATTTGGGGAAAATCTGGAAAAACAAAAGGTTTGTGAATTGTGTCTAGAATAGAGGGAAATGTAGATTCATGAAAAAGTACATTTCGAGAAACAAAAGTTTTGAGAGTTGTTAAGTCAAGAACTTTGTATCCTTTAATGTTTGGTGGATAACTAAGAAAAATACATTTTGTTGCTCTTGGCTGGAATTTGCCTCGATTGTTTATGATTGTACTAGCAAAACATAAACAACCGAAGACTTTGAAGTAATTGTAGTTAGGTGGCTTTTGAAATAATAATTGATATGGTGTTTGATTATTTAGAATGGATGATGGAGTACGATTTATTAGATGTGTGGCTGTTAATACACACTCTGTCCAATAGGATAAGGGTAATTTTGACTGAAACATGAGAGATCTAGCTACATTCAATAGGTGTTGATGTTTTCTTTCAACCCTTCCATTTTGTTAAGGTGTTTCAACACATGATAATTGATGAATAATGCCATGTTCTTGATAGAAAGTAGGCATATTAAATTCTTGACCATTATCTGATATAAGAGTTTGAATATTAGTGTTGAAATGAGTGTGAACATAAGCTAGAAATTTGGTAAGTATAGCTCGAGTTTCTGTTTTGGTTTTCATTAAGAATAACCAAGTGAATCTTATGAAATCATCAACAATAGTTAGAAATAATCTGTAACCAGAATATAAAGGAATGGAAAAAGGCCCCCAAATGTAAATGTGAACCAATTGAAAGGCTTTATTTGATTGACTGTTTGATATAGGAAATGGTAGCTTTTTTGCTTAGCTAATGGACAGATCTCACAAACTTTGTTATGAGTAGCCTTTACAGAAGAATCAGAACTATTTATGAGTTGTATTTTTGCATTTGGAATATGGCCTAAATGAAAATGCCATAGATCATAATTAACAGTACAAGACTTAACTAAAGAACTAGAAGGTAAACCAATTGAACTAGAAAACATTTCTTTATTTGTTTGAGCAGATGATTGTTGAAGATGGTACAGACCAGATTGAACTTCAGCAAGCCCAATCATCTTCCATTTGCTGAGGTCCTACAAGATACATTTGGATTGAAGAAAAAATAATCCAATTGAATTATCTTTAGTCAATCTTGATGTAGAAACAAGATTGATATTGAAAGATGGAACATAAAGAGCATTGTGTAAAGTAATATTAGGTGAGAATTTTATAGATCCAGTGAAGATAATTGGAACTGTTTGTTTATTTGGTAAATGAACTTTGGAAGATCTTTTAGGTAAAACAATTGAGTCAAATAGAAGGGGAGAATAGATCATATGATCTGTTGCTCCTGTATCAAGAATCTAAGTAAATTGGTTCTTTGATGAAGAAACTGTATTGCAGAAGAAGGAATTACTTGAGGTGGATGCAACATTGGCAGTTGCATTAGAATTTATGTTTGAGCTGGAAAGGCTATTTGCTAGAGTAAGCAGATTTTGAATTTGTTCTTGAGAAAAAATCATGTTGGAATTACTTGAATTTTGCTCCAAAACATTAGTATTATTTGCAGTGGGCAATCTTTGAAAATTTTTGGTTGTAGTTGGTGTAGAGTTGAATCTTTTTCCTCTTGGCCATTTCCATCCGGGAGGATATCTAATTAGCTGAAAACATTTATCAACTAAGTGACCCGAATAACCACAATGAGAGCAGATTGCATTAGACTTTCCTTTCTACTTTGTGAATCAAATATTACTTGTTGAAACAGTTCTTGATGATTGTTCAGCAACCATTGCTTGTGAATCAATGGAAATGCCAACTGCATTAGTTAATGATCTTTGACTTTTTTCTTGTAAAAGTAGGGAAAAAACTCTACTCATAGATGGTAAAGGAGATTGCAGTAGCAATTGACTTCTAATTACTGAATAAGAATCGTGAAGCCCCACAAGAAATTTCATTACATTGTCTGATTGCTGTTTATCAGTCAAGTCCTTCAAAATATTACATGAACAACGATTAAGGTTCCCACATCTACAATTGGGAATAGGACGGTAGCTAATGTATTTATCCCATAAAGCCTTAAATTCATTGAAATATTCAGTGACAGATTTTGAATTTTGAGAAATGGAACTTAAGGATTTTTCCAAGGAGAAAACCCTTGGTCCATCACTTCTGAGATATCTGATTTTCAACTCCTCCTAGATATCAAAAGCATTTGTGAAATAGAGAAGACTACCACAGATTTCTTTGGCAATTGAATTCATTAGCCAAGACAGGACAAGATTATTGGCTCTTAGCCAAGCAACACGTAGATAAGGTTCATTAGTGATCGGTTGGACCAGAAAACCATAAAAAAAATGCAATTTTATTTTTCAATGTTAGAGCAATTAACATAGATCGACTCCATGCAATATAATTCTCACCAGTGAATATCTCGAAAACCATAAGTGCACCGGGATTATCAAATGGATGTAAGTAATAGCAGTTGGATGAATCATCCAAAAGATTCTGTATAGATCCATTTGATGAATGAGAGTTAGCCATAGAAGAATTTTCTTCCTCAGTCATTGTGAAGTAACAATCGACTAGGAAAGATGAAGAAGAATCAAGAAAGATCAAGAACAACGGAAAATATCTTGCTCTGATACCATGTGAAATATGTAGCATTGCAAAGGAAAACAGAGGAGAAAACAGAGGAGCACTTAAACGTGTATTGAATTAGAAATTCTCCTTACATTCAGATGAGATAAAACTATACAGGTGATGATTACTACTCAAAAAGTACTATTTCATAGCTTGTAATTAACTCTTTTAAACACTTTTGAGTAGTAGTTATCACCTTTTAACCCAATTAACATATTAAGGACCCTTGTAATCAATTCTAATCAAATTGTGTTAAGTTTTGGTGTTTTGATAGCTTTTTGATCACCAAAGCAATCTGAGATTGAGGAGAGTTCTTTGGAATCCATAAGCAAATCCAGAATACAAGGAGTATGGGATCCTGCACATTCCACCCGGGAAGGAATTCCATCCGGCTGCCGCCACATTACACCCGACTGCCGCCACATTACACCCGGCTGCCGCCACTTTCCCCTGGATATATCACATCCGGAATTCCGGCAGACATATCCAGATGGGAGAAGAGGGCGTTTCAACTTCCACGATCAGACATATTCGGATCCACCGACAGCGCTCACCCGGAGAGTTTCGCAGCTAATTTTGCACAGTGCCGCGGTGTTCTCCTGAAGCTTCCCGATTTTTGCGATCGACATATTTAGATATTTATCTTTAGATATTTTGTTTTAGATATTTGTTGTCTAAATTCCTAAACTCTCCTTGTAACCCACCAATTATAGGATTCCTTAGTTATTAAGTTTGGAAAAAGGTTGAATAACCTTATAGATATTATTATTGTAATTTTCATATAAATATCTCTCGGGAGCCTATTCTCGGGACGACGAAACTTTTGTATAATTTTCAAAGGAAGAAAAATATAGAGCTTTGCTCTACTTTTACCTTCTCATTTTGATTGTATTTTCTTACTAGCCAAACAAGCTTTGAGGATGTTTCCTCAGAGAATGAGTGACTAGACTTTTAGTTCCTTGGAGTTAAGGTTGTCGGGAAAGGTTCCAAGTGCAAGAATTAATAGCTTTGTGGTTTCAGCCATTAATAAAGAGAAAGTGTGACCAGTTAATGGTTTTATCTTTTTAGTTAACTTAAAACGCCTTTAAATCACTTGGGCCAACACTTGATAAGGCAAGTGATCTCCATCCATAGAGATGCAATAGTTTATCTCTTGCGAGCCTTTGGGAGGTGGTTTGAAGGTAGGATTTTCTAGAATAGCCAACACTTGGTAAGCTTTTGGACTCCACGGAGACATCCATTAGTTATCTCTTGCGAGCTTTTGACAGGTAATCCAAGGTTAAAGATCACCTTGAATGACAAGTGTTAGGTGAGAGGTATGAGCCATTACAAGGTGCATCAGTGAGACGAAATTATTATTTGAATCCATTAAGGGGAAGCATTTGTACAAAACCGGTTAAAGAATTGACTATATGTTAATTCTCTAATGCGAGGAAATGAACCAAATGACCGGAGCTCTGTTTTTGCATAAGGAACCTCCCCTGTGTACCTAAACTTCCAAGGAATGTTTTTCTTCATAAGTAATTTCCATTACTTCCTTTGCCGTTAGTTTAAACCTAAACCTTTTTCAATCAAAGTTTGTGTTTTATTTCTTAAGCTAACCTTGAAATGAAAAGACACTAATTCATCTTTGAATTGGTATCATTTATGAATTGAAAACCCTTCCTAGTGAACGATCCTAGAGCCACTATGCTATAATAGCTTTGTCTTTGCTACCCTAGTCATGGTGTAATAGGTTATAAATTTTGTTGATTACTCCCTCAATCAAGGAGCACCAGCTAGACATGAATCAGCTGATACACCAATTGGGCACGAATCAGGTGAGGTCTATTTATACACTTGAAATAGATCAATAAAGCTGTTAAGTATTGACAACTGGCATAACTAATTTAACTGACATTAGTTAGATGAATTCTGTTTGGCTACTTGTGACTTTAACTCTAATTCATCTATCAGATTTTGGATATTCCAACAAAGAGAACCACTGGGTAAGGTTGGAGTTCAACAACTCTAATCAATTAACCACCCTCAGTATAACCAACATAACCAAGAGGTGACCTAATCGGTTTAGAGGTTGTGAGTCTCTCATTTATCAAACTCATGTTGTAGCAAGCATGAAGAGTCCAACATAAATGACCTAACTACTACTCGATGCTGGGATATATTAGGGAAAAATCTTGGAGCTACCTCAAATTTTCCTTGCATTGACAACCCCCCGATCATACCCGACCACGACATAACAGTTTATTCTTCCACCGATAGATGCAAAATGTTTATAAAAAAAAAAAAATGCTAAAAACAGGCGATGAAATCTTTCCCACACTCTCCAAAGTCAATATTGTAATGTCATCTAGATTTCAGCTCTTCTGCTTTCCACCATTTGCAACGGCTTAAAGAGCATACCAAATCTACTTTACAAGCACAACATCAAGCTTTAGAGAGGCAGTCTAAGATGATATACACCCCTTCGGGCATGCATAGGGGAGAGGAACAGAGTCGGAAAACTCCCTTTCGTTTATCTTCTTTGGCTGCTTTGACTCCTTTCTCTGTTTTTGTTCTCCTTTGCCTTGCTTGTCGCATTCTCTTAGCTTTTTCCTCTTGTTTCATTTCTCAATGCGTGCTGAAAATCCATGCTTTGAAAACTTCTCCCTCCTCACCAAAACCACCAGCTTGTCTTTTTATTTTATTTTATTTTATTTATTTATGGCAATTGGTGGTTGTCCCTCCTGAGGAGTCCTTCTCTCTCCAAATTCTGTCTCATCCATGATAAAAAAATCCTTTTGAATTTCAAAAATCAATCCATGCATATTGAGTCCCACGTTTTTAAAAAACTTCCTATTCCATGTTCAACTCTCCAAAGGTGATCTTCAATAACGCCCAAAAGAGTTCCTTGTCTTACCAATTTCAAAATTCTTTCTCCTTTGTTGGTATATTTCCCTATAAAGGCGTCAAATTATTAAATCAAATAAATGAATAAAGATTTTAAAGAATGATAAGATAATAATAATAAATAAATGAGTAAATTGCAAGATAAGAAATAAACAAATAAGTAAAAGTAAATAAATAAATAAAATAAAAAATAGGTGATTGGTAATCATAAGAATAAAAAATAAAAATAAATAAACAAATAGAAAAAAAAAAGAGCTACACAAGCCATGCAAGACATGTAACCATGCAAGTCATACAAGTCATGCCTAGAATGTCTAATGGGCCAAGTGTGCCTAAGTGGGTCTAAGTGACCTAAATGGACTTAAGGTGCTGCCTAATAGGCCAAGTGTACCTGAATGAACCTAAGTGACCTAAATGGCCTAATGAGTCTTGATGGGCCTAGGTGGTGCCTAATGGGCCAAGTGGACCTAAATGAGCCTAAGGTGAGTCTAGGTGAACCTGAGTGACCTAACTGAGTCTAACCTAAGGTGCACCTAAGTGAAATCAAATCTAAACTTGAATGGTAGCTAGGGTCACAATGAGGAGTTGAATAAACCCCTTAACCAAAGTCTCCAAGGTAGCTTAGAAAAGACAAGCTACATGAGTAGTAATGGGTCACCAAGGAATTGTTATAAAGTACCAAATGAATACCTAATAAGACATGTGCTAGAAGGACAAAATGGAGGATCTACAAAAAGATTACTCTCCTTTAATTCCTTGTGAGAAAATAAAGGCTAAAACACCCAAGAAGGGAGGGGGGAATTGGGGTTTTAAAAATTCTTTTTCAAACACAATAAATTTAAGCACAAGAATTAAAAATATAAAGAGATGAGGTTAGAGAAAGCAAACTCAAGTTTTATAGTGGTTCAACACTTCCTTGCCTACGTCAACTCTCCTTAATCTCCTAACCAAGTGAGGGTTCCACTATACTTGAAGCTTCAACTAAGCTTCTAATCACCTTTACACTTGGATTCCAGCTCCAATGGGCTCTTACACCATTCTCTTCAAGTCTCTACTAACTTAAAGGTTCTAACACTTAAATAACAAGTTTGAAACTCTCAACTTAGCTTAACAAGGGCTCAAATACAATTTAAATGCTTGGAAGAATCACAAGGGTGCACTAAAGAATATGCAAATGGAGATTTAATGCACCAAGAAAAGAATGAGAACTTTTAAGGCAAGAACAAGTAAGTAAACAAATAAATGTAGGTATTCTCTTCCTCATAAATGAAGTGAAGCCCTCAATTTAGAGGTTTCTAGCCTCGTAAGCTAAAATGCCAAAAAGACAACCTTGACCAATTGAGCTTGGGGTTGACTGGTTCACTAGTCGTTGGACATTAAATGCATGACGGGTGATCGTTAGGCCTTGATTAGTCCTCGACTGAACCTCGACCGAGAATACATATCCCTCGATCGGGAAATAAAAGCTATTGGAAGAGAGATAAAATTTTTGCATCTCTCGACTGGACCTTGACCAGGAAAGATTAACTAGTCGACCGGTGCCTTAACTAGTTGAGCCGATTCACCAGTGCCTCAACCGGTTCACCATTTTTGGCCCGAAAACCTATTTTTTTTCTGGTCTCTTTGCTTCTAACACTTAGGTAAGGTCTTTACGTAAATTAACATGTGAATTTTGAAATGATTTGCTTAAGGTTCATTTGATAAAACTTGGGTTTAGATGGAAATGTTACTTTAATGCATAAACTGAGTTTTTAAAGATGCATGAAAAGATATGAAAATCCTAAGTGCACCCATGCATTCATCTTAAATATGTTTCCTATGATTAAAGGTGTTCCTATTGTCTTGATCGTGCATCCATTGGGTCATTTGATGAATTTTCGAATTAACACTTGAAATTCTTTATAATTCAAACCAATTAGCAACTTAACCATGGTTTGTTATCATCAAAATGCGATTAGGAGAACCCTTGGGCTAACATCTTGTTTAGTAAGTTTTGAAAAGTTTTAAACTATGCTTGGAGACTGTTTTCTAAACTAGATAATGATTAAAAATAAAATAATATAGATAATTTTGTTTTTAAGAAATATCGGAAGACAAAAAAATATTTAGAGTTCCAAATATATTTTTGTTTTAGAAAAGATTACTCTCCTTTAATCCCTTGTTTGGTAAGTTTTTGAAAAAAAGAAAAGTTTTAGATAATGATTAAAAATAAAATAATATAGCTAAAAATTATTTTCAAGAAATATTTGAAGACACAAAAGACAAGTTTAGAATATTCAGAGTTTTCAAATATATTTTTGTTCTAGAAAAGATTACTCTCCTTTAATCCTTTGTTTGGTAAGGTTTTGAAAAAAAAAAGAAGAAGTTTTAGAGTATGCTTGGAAACTATTTTCTAAATTAAATAATGACTAAAAATAAAATAATATAGATAAAAATTATTTTTAAGAAATATTTGAAGACACAAAAAACAAGTTCAGAATAGTTAGTTTCCAAATATATTTTTGTTTTAGAAAAAATTACTCTCCTTTAATCCTTTATTTATTAAGCTTTGAAAAATTTTAGAGCATGTTTGGAGACTGTTTTCCAAATTAGATAATGATTAAAAATAAAATAATTAGATAAATTTCTTTTAAAAGAAATATCTAAAGACACAAAAAGCAAATTCAGAATATTTAGAGTTTCCAAATATATATATTTTTTTAGAAAAAGATTATTCTCCTTTATTCCCTTGTTTGGTAATTTTTAAAAAACAAAAATGTTTTAGCATATGTTTGGAAATTTAATATAGATAAAAATTATTTTTAAGAAATATCTGAAGATACAAAAAGCAACTTCAGAATATTCAAGGTTTTCAAATATATTTTTGTTTTAAAAAAGATTAATCTCCTTTAATCCCTTGTTTGGTATGTAGGAAAAAAAACAAAAAAGGAAAAGCTTTTTGAGTATGTTTGAAAATTGTTTTCTAAACTAGTTAATGATTAAAAATAAAGTAATATAAATAAAAAATTAATTTTTAAAAATTTCTGAAGACACAAAAAGCAAGTTTAGAATATTTAGAGTTTCTGAATATATTTTTGTTTTAGAAAAGATTAATCTTCTTTCATCCTTTGTTTGGTAAGTTTTTGAAAAAAAAAAGTTTCTAAAGTATTTTTGGAAATGGTTTTCTAAACTAGATAATGATTAAAAATAAAATAATATAGATAAAATTTATTTTTAAGAAATATTTTAAGACAAAAACCAAGTTCACAATATTTAGTGTTTCCAAATATATATATATATTTTAGAAAAGATTAATCTCCTTTTATCCCTTGTTTGGTAAGTTTTTGAAAAAAGAAAAGAAAAGAAAAGTTTGTAGAGTATGTTTGGAAATTGTTTTGTAAACTAGTTTATGATTAAAAATAATGTAATATAGATAAAAATTATTTTTAAGATATATTTGAAGACTCAAAAAAAACAAGTTCATAGCATTTAAAGTTTCCAAATATATTTTTGTTTTAGAAAAGATTAATCTCCTTTAATCCCTTGTTTGGTAAGTTTTTTTTTATTTTATTTTATTTTATTTTATTTTTTTAAAGTTTTTTAGAGTATATTTGGAAATTGTTTTCTAAACTAGATAATGATTAAAAATAAAATAATATAGATGAAAATTATTTTTAAGATATATTTGAAGACAAAAAAAAAACAAGTTTAGAATATTCAAAGTTTCCAAATATATTTTTGTTTTAGAAAATATTACTCTCCTTTAATCCCTTATTTGGTAAGTTTTTGAAAACAAGAAAAGTTTTAAGAAAAGTTTTAGAGTATGCTTGGAATTGTTTTCAAAACTAGATAATGATTAAAAATAAAATAATATAGAAAAGTTTTTTTTTTCAAGAAATATCTAAAGACACAAAAAGCAAGTTTAGGATATTTAGAGTTTCCAAATATATTTTTGTTTTAGAAAAGATTACTCTCCTTTAATCCCTTATTTGATAAGTTTTTGAAAAAAAAAAGTTTTAGAGCATGTTTGGAAACTATTTTCTAAACTAGATAATGATTAAAAATAAAATAATATAGATAAAATTTATTTTTTAAAAATATTTGAAGATACAAAAAAACCAGTTCAAAATATTCATTCTATGCTTTTATTTGTTAACAATTTTCCTTAAGCACCAGTTTTTGAATTGTTTAATACAACAAAATGAATTAATTATCTACATATTTGCTTTTTTTTTTTTTAAATAGAAAATAATAATAAATTAATAATTAATAAAAACTTATTATTGGTAATTTATGTTAAAAAGGTAATGATTTTTTTTTTTTTAAATTGAGTTACTATTTTAAATTTAAATTTTTTTTAAAATAACTTTTAAAGATATTAAAAATTTACCTGATTTTAGGAAACACTTATAACATTTTTAACACTTGAAAAATTTTATTATTTAAGTGTTAAAAAGGTAATTTTTTAAATATTAAAAATATTAAAAGTATTAGACACAATCATATATCATAATCTTTGTGGAATAATTTTCCATTTAAAATAACATCTATTTTCATGTTATTTTTTAATAAATTTTTTTCTATAATATTAATTAATTTAAAAATGGTAATTATAATCCCATCCTAAGAAAAATATTTGGATCATGAAATCCGAATCTTACCCCTAAGTCCATGCTGATCAAACCTCACTTTAATTATTAACATACCTATTATTATTATTATTATTTTCTGACAAGCGATCGTACGGCTTGTTTGATGGTAACAATAACTTAAATTTTATTTTAGGCAAGCATATTTGCGTGATCTTATGTAAATTCCCTTTTCCTTTTCGCTTTCTTTTCGCTTTCTTTTTCTTTTCTTTTCTTTTCTTTTCTTTTCTTGTTCCCATTTTTTTCCTAATGATTTCATGGTTTCTAAAAACGTTTCAAGCGAGGTAACAGATGAAGATATTTCAACACAGATTTCAAGGTGAGTAGAAAAGATTTTCTCGGAGTTTCCAAAACGAGATTAGAAACTATGGAGACATTCTCCATTCTCCCACAGTATATAAAGAGGGGAGATGTGGTTTTGTAGACAGAAAGAGAAGAAGAAACAAACAAGAGATCAGAGGAGAGCGGAGATGGAGAAGGAGAACCAAAGTGGCAGCCATGGAAAGGGGTATTTGAAGCTTTTTGGGGTGGAAATCAGAACAAATGTCAGTGATGACGAAGAAAGTATGAAGAAGAGCTTATCCATGGGGGATTTGGAATTGTCCATTAGCCTAAATAATGAGAATGATGATAATGTTGGGTATCTCTCAGACAGCCTGCTTCAGTCCAGCACCCCCGAAACTGCTCATCATCGTAAGAAGAAAGGTATCATCTCTCACTTTTACCTTCTTTTCAAGAAAATCTTTGTTGGTTTTTTATTTTATTTTATTTTTAACGAACGATTCTTAATATGGGTTTTTTCTTTTTTCTTTTTTTTTTTTTGTCAGTGACTCAATGGTCTAGAGAAGAACATCAAAACTTTTTGGTGGGATTGAAAGAGAAGGGAAAAGGCAACTGGAAAGATATAGCCACCAAGTTTGTGAAAACCAGGACTACCAGCCAAGTCGCCAGCCATGCACAGAAGTATTATCTTCGACGGAGGGGGCGCCATGAAAGGAGGCGTAGACCAAGCGTCTTCGACATGCCTTTCGAACCTGTAACTCCATACATACTCTTCTTTATTTGTTTTTTTCTTTTGGGATAATTGTGTGACCAGAAGAAGTAAATATTGATTTACACAGGCTGCTCCTTCTCAAGCTTCTGCGTCTTCTTCATCTTCACCATGTCCACAACAGGCTACTACCTCGCGTGGATTGCCAGTGAAGAGTAACGTTGAAAACAACTATCCCAGTAATTTTCACGGTGTTCCATATATGGTAAGAGGAAACTGCTTGGTATATAATTAACATTGAAACAACCTTCAATCCAAGGGTCTTTAACCCACCTTCTGTTTACAGGTGGGAGTACTTCCCCAAAACACGGTGGGTTCACAGAGATTTGTAGCAGATAGATTTGCTCCATCAGTGTCGTACGTGCCCATGGTGATTTTCCCCGGTCCACCCTTGGCCTACTTAAGAGCTACCCACAGAAAATTTGCTGCTGCTGCGACTGCTATTAATTCACGCCCGAGGCAATGATGCTAGTTTAGATTTCTGCAGATTTAGTTTGTATTTGCTACAGTAAAATTTCAAAAATATTTGAGCAAATTCATAGAATCAATAAATCAAATTTACCATTTTTTTTGGGTGATTTTTATATTTCAAAATGATAACAATACATATTGTATTCATTTATAGAAGGATAATTACTTAACTATATGTTTGTATCCCCAGAAAACCAGTAGAGTTTTGTTTGACTTACTTCAAATGCAATTTAAAAACATTCTTTTCAATTGGGTATGGCTTGTTTTATTCCTAGAACTAATCATTGACCTATTAGTTAACCATGGTTACGTATGTTAAGGGGCATGATATGCATATTGAGCTCCAATCTTGTAAGCTTAAGCTTTTAAAAAAAATTGGTTATTCAACAAAATACATATATAAGTTATCATTGCAAACCAAAGATTATATTAGGGCGAGAGATGAACAAACATCCAGAACCATGTGCTCCAAGCCATTCACAAATATGATATGAGTCATAAGATTTTGAAATCATTAACAGATTATTGACTTGACGCTTGATAATAACCGATTAGGAAAACATAGATGGGTCTGCTGCATTTTAGAAAAACAGAAGCATACAGATAGAAACCAACAGAGAAAAGGTAAAAAAAAATTCTAGGCATCTATTCTTTAATCCTATGTGTTTCAATGAAGCTCTTTCCCTCGCCATCATCATTAGCAGAAGGAAAATTCAGAAAATCTCTAAAGCTGCTAACCCTTGGGATGCTCTTCATCTACAAGCTCTTTGGCAGTCTCCATCTTTTCATCCATGCTCAAACTGTGGAAGCTACCAATAGAGATTCTGGTCCTCTCACAATTAAGGGGTAGCCCTATGTACCACACCCTTGTACAAGCCATTGCTTGGTACCTCAAGATGGTCTCTCCTATGTGGACTAGTAGGGCAAAGGATTAATTCAATAATTTCTTTTACTAAATTTCAAGATTTTTTCAATTAACTAAATATGGATTAGTTGAAAGTGATATTTTATTTAAAAATTATCTACCATATGGTAGATGAAGACCGTATAGTTACTAAAATCTCAAGTAAAATATATAAATGATCAATTAGATTTTGATTTTGATTATTTATAATTTAAAACATTTATCCTATTAAACCATCTCTTCCCTTATAGTTTAAATTAAAGATAAAATTTCTTAATATGAACAATTAGTATTAAAAATTAAATAATATATAATTTAATATAATTATATAGTTTAATTGTAAATGAGTTGTTATTCAGTTAAATTTTAATATAGACACACACCATCATGTCTATTATTTCACTTAATTTTCCTCTTCTATGTAAAGATTAAATAATTTAAAAATATATAATTTTTTTATTAATATGAATTATATTTAAATTTCTTTCATATTTTCATAGTAAAACCATGAGAAAATAATTTTTCTCTATATTTTATTTTTCTTAATACTTTTTCAAGAGTCAAACATAAACTAAAATTTTGATATCATATTTAATAAGATTAATGTAGAGCTGGGCTTTTTGGATGGTGTTATGGTACACAAAGTACCATTAACTAACTTTTTAGTTCTTTTGCCTTCTTAGTTCTTGCATAATGGTATGGATAAAGTATCTTTACATGTTAAAGCTTCTCTATGATAAAATAATTGCAGTGTTGGAGTGATGAGTCACTACTATAACACTAAACTTGTCTAAATCAATTGGAGGTTTCTAATACCACTCAAAGTTGTAGTATCGTCGGAAAAAAGCCACATATGAATTCAATAAGTTTGTTTGCAATATTTTATTTAGATAATAAACTTGGGATTATGCACCTATTTACTAGTGTTGACATAACTCTATTGAGTGGCTCCGTTGGATAAAGAAGTGAGCTTTTTTGTTCCATTTGTTGGTAATATTCTATTCACATATGAATTCAATTGCAAATCAAGGTCATAGTTTCTTGTATTTTTTGCATTTGTTTAAACAATTATTTGTTAGTTATTATTTTATTCTACTATTTAATTTATTTTTGGTATATTTTATAGAGACATAAATTAAGATGCTAATAGTATGATACTCAACTATTTACCCATTTTGATGATCTAAGTCTTGCCATTGGTAAAGACTATTCTAATGGAAAAGGATCCATTCTAGCTGTTGATATTTTGGAGAAGTTAGATCAAGTAATGACATTGGAGTTGATAACTTAGAAGTCGATACCTCCTATGGGTACCTAAGTAATCAGCCACCCGAATGAGCTCATTCGAATGAATTATTCAGGCATCATAACACTTATCCAAAAGAGTTATCCATTCGAACAGTCAGGCAGCATGAATAAGGCGGTTATGCATTTCCCGTGGGATAGCCAAGCAGCCATTACATGCAATGAATGAGCGACCATTACAAATAGTCAATGATTCGATCATTACCCATTAAAGCCATAATAAAGGCAAATTATGAAGGCAAAAGCAATGTTACATACTTCCCATTATAAAAACCAAAAAATAGCTATAAGGAAAGGTACACAATCCAATACTTATAGAAACTTTGCCAAAAATTCTCCCCAAGCTAACTTAGTCATTAAGAGGTTTGCCTACACAAAGATCTAGACATTTTTTTTGCAAGTCTGTCTAGCATAGGTGTGAGGAAAGCTACCTAAAGGGAGAATTGTTGTCTTCAATCTAACAATTGGTTATGTCTATGGGAACTCGAACAAAAGTTATTATTGTGAAAACTAAGAAATGTCAAACATGCCCTTTAGAACTGGTGTCAATACTCTATTTGTGACTCAACTTGCTATAATTAATGAAAGATTCAACATCTTTTAGGCAAAGATGGAGAAAAGGCATGGGGAGTACGAGAAATGCATACAATCCTTACTTTAGCATGCTATTCAACTAAGGCGTGAGAATGAGGAATTAAGGGTGCAAGTAGCTATGAGGCAACACAAACAAGAGAAGTCTGTCACTCCACTAATAGGACAATTCCAAGGCCATCTTGGAGTAAGTCAATGGGAGTTCCACCTTGTAATAGAGAACCTTCACTTTAGGAAGATAATGAATTATCAACCAGTGGCTCCCCTCCATTACCTGTGTACAAAGGTCTCAAATGAAGCGATCGATTAGTAGAAATCAGTCAAACAAAGCCATAAGTACCACTAGAGAAAAGTACTCTCGAGAACCTGCATGGGGTCTCCATATGACCACCATCCCAGGGGGTTTGGTCCAATGTCCCCCGTGGCAAGGGCCATCAAAATATGCTAAATGCGAGATCTGATTAGGTGCTGAGGGACATGACCCAAAAAGCGCCTTTAGGGACAGTGAGAAACCGCCTAGATGACATGCTGTCCACTTTGTTTGGTGCACACATAATCAATTATGAGCCTCTCAGGGGATTTATGGTCCTGAAGTTCACTATGTACGATAAGAGTGGCAACCCATTTGAGCACCTAATGCACTACAGATAGGTGATGACCCTCGATGTTGGGAATGGCATACTATTGTGCAAGGTTTTGCCAACTAGTTTGCACAACCAGGCGCTGTCATGGTTTCACTGCATACTCTTAGTTGGCAAAGAGCTTTCACCATGTAAAATTGACTAAAGCCAATTGAACTCTTTGGCCAAAGGACGACTTATTTATAAGACCATAAGTCTTGACAAGGATTCCTAACATATATTACCAAATCATAATCCATGTGGAATAAGGATTCATAAAATATACCAAACTCTTAATTGAATAAAAAACCAACACTTTATTGCTAGCTTCATCCAATCAATGAAAATGAGAAATATAGTGGTTGGTGAATTAGTGAAATTTCCAGATCTTAGTACGTAGGTTGGACATATTAAAATTAAGTTAAATTATAATGAATAACTTGTTAAAAGTCAAACTTTTATTCAATTTAGATGAAGGTATAAAGGTTAAATGGGTAAAACAACCTCTTTATACCCCATGAATTTCCATGTTGCATTGTTGTTAGTTCTATTTAGGTTAGGGTTGATAGAAACTTTAGGTTGAATTTTTTGTTTCACCCATTTCCTTGGAATTTTGATTGTTTTGTTAGTTTAATTTTAGTGGATATTCTAGTTGTAGATTTTATTGGAAATGATACTTAAATTAAAAATTAGAATGAAATTTATGTTCTTTGTTTTCTCTTTTTCAAATAGGAAATTTTTAGCTTTGAGAATTTGAGTGTTCTAACTTCTATAGTTTCTTAGGCATTGATAAATTATTAAAAAATTTTAAGAAAAAGAATAATTAAAAATATCGGCACAAAAATTACGTGTTCAAATCTTTAACATTTAGTACAAAAAAAATTACATGGTTTAGAATGATTAGTTGTTATAAGTGACTCATAAATTTCTGCCACTTGTTATCTGAAATGGTTAGTTAGTTTTTTTTTTTCTTTTGTTATTTTCTCTTGTAACCTGAACTATATATATATGGAAAAGAGAATGAGAGCAAGTAGATGAGCTTTGATTTTTCAAAGAGTGCATTTCTTGTGTGTAATTTTGAAACAACATTTTTTCATTTTTGTATAAAAAGGGAAAGTGTCTGGAAAATCAGATTGAAAATATAGAGTGAAATGCAATAAATTTCTAGCTTGATAAGGAAAAGCTTTCTTGAACAAGATCTACCAAAAAAAGACTGATTTGGAAGACCATAAATTGCAACCGATGTGTATGGAATTGTAAGCTCAAACTAACTTTCACATGGATTGCCAATAATCAATAGACCAATTTTACTCCATAATCATTTCCTCCATGTATGGTTATTAACTAAGTCTTATAGATTTGTTCTTGGAATGTACGTTTTGAGAAAATAAAGGCTAAACTTAAATGAGAAAAACACCCAAGAGGGGGGTGAATTGGGTTTTTAAAAATTCTTTTTTAAACGCAAAAAATTTAAGCACAAGAGAAATAAATATAAAGAGATAGAGTTAGAGAAATCAAACTCAGATTTTATAGTGGTTCAACACTTCCTTGCCTACGTCCACTCTCCTCAAGCTCCTAACCGAGTGAGGGTTCTACTAACTTAAAGTTTCAACCAAGCTTCTAATCACCTTTACACTTGGATTCTGACTATAATGGGCTCTTACATAATCTCTTCAAGTTTCAACTCACTTGAAGGCTTCAAAACTCAACTAACAAGAATAAATCTCTCACCTAGCTTAACAATAGCTCAAATACAGCTTAAGGCTAGGATGAATCACAAAGGTGCACTAAAGGATATGCAAATGAAGATTTAATGCACCAAAAAAGGAATGAGAGCTTTTAAGGCAATAACAAGTGGGTAGACAAATAAATGCAGGTGTTTTCTTGCTCATAAATGAAGTAGAGCTCTCTATTTTTAGGTTTCTAACCTTGGGAGCCAAGAAAATAAAAAACAACCTCAACCAATCGAGCTAGGGGTCGACCGGTTCACTAACTGTTGGAGCATTTAATGCATGGTAGGTGACCATTACCTTCGATTGGACCTCGACCGAGAAGGAATTACCTCGACTAGGAAGGGAAGGCTACTGTAAAGAGAGTTTTTTTTTGCACTCCTTGACTGGACCTCAACCGGGCAAAGGGAACCAGTCGACCGGTACCCTAGCCGGTTGGCCAGTGCCTCGACTGGTTCACCATTTTTGGCCTGAAAACCTATATTTTTTTTTGGTCTTTTCTCTTCTAACACTTAGGCAAGGTCTTTAGGTAAAGTTATATGCCAATTCTGAAACGTTTTGCCTAAGGTTCATATGACAAAACTCGGGTTTTGATGAAACTGTAACTTTAAAGAATAAACCGAGTTTTTCAAAGATGCATAAAATGATATGTAAAACCTAAGTGCACCCATGCATTCACCTTAAATATGTTTTCTATGATTAAGGTCTTCCAAAGGTCTTGATCTTGCATCCATTTGATTCTTTGGTGAATTTCCAAATTAAAGCCTAAAATTCTTTATAATTCAAACCAATTAGTAACTTAACCATGATTTGTTATCATCAAGACCTGATTAGGAGAACCCTTGGGCTAACAATATTGTTTTTATTTATGATGACAAGCCTTGGTTATCTAGGAGAAGAAGAATCTCCCCCTCAAACTAATCATGGGTCAATAATCAAAATTTACGAAGTTAAAACCAGGATAATCAAGACATGCTAGAGAGAATGAATTTGCAATAAGAAACAATGTAAGTCATGAAACATATAAGCATATCATATATAAGTCAAAAATATCACAATCCAATATGTACGATCCAAGTGATGATATGACAATGTAAGTACAATGATGATATGCATGTAAGTCTCCTAGATCCTAAAATATCTCCCCCTTTTGGAAACATAAAGAAGGAACAAAGGGGGTCTCTAAGAAATCAAGGTTGATGAGGTGGAGGTGGAAACACGGAGTGCAGGTAAGCCATCATCCCCTCATGCTGATTCTCCAAGCGATCCTCAATATGCTCAATCTGTTGCTAGAGATGCTCAAACTATGAGGTGATGCTAGCTTGATGTTGATCCATGCGATTCTCAAGACGCTCAAACCTCTACTGGAAATGCCCAAACTGTGAAGTGACTCTAGCTTGATGTTGATCCGTGCGATCCTCAAGACGCTCAAACCACTACTAGAGATGCTCAAACTAAGAAGTGAAACCAACCTGATATTGATCCATGTGATCCTCCATGGAGTAGAACCAGTATCATTGACTATAGCAAGCTCCTCCATGCGAGTGCCTAAAGAGTTAATCCGAGTAGATAAATCCATCCAATGAGCATGGTCAGGAGCATGAGGTGCCTGATGAGGTGGTATCTCAATGTGACGAGGCTCAATGAATGACAGTTGAGAAGATGGTCCCGCTGTATAAGTCAGCTCAGACATCATCGGCTCAGAGAAGGTAGCCTCAAATTGAACACCCTCTGACTGAAGTGGAGGAATGTTAAGCTTGGGCTCTCTCTGCTGAAAGCCACTCTGAGGGTCTACTTCATCCTCCATCTCTCGTATCTCGGCCTCCTCTTCTACTTTAGGATGTGTCTATCCTTGTCCCCTAGCCTGTGCAGGTGGTATCTTTGCTCTCCTAACCCAAGAACCATCGGGGGCTTTCTCAAATTTCATCTGCCCCATCGACAGATCATCATACGTATCATAAGCACTGGGGGCCTCAAAGTCTGTCTCTTTGCTCAAGTCAATGCCGACAGTCTTGAACACTCTGGTAAGGAAGCGACCGTAGAGGAGTACGCGTGTCATGCTCTCGTAACATGAGATCATGTGCATCATCATCAAGTACCCCAAGTGGATCTGTCTCCCAGTCAAAACAGAGTTAATAAGGAATGCCTCATAGTAAGAGACCTCATCTCGGTGTCCGCCCCATGGTAGAAAGATAGAACATATCATACAGTGTAGTACTTTGCTGATAACAGTCACGCTGTGGGCCGAGGGTTTGCCCATCCCTTAGGCGTCTACAAGTTCGCAAATCCTCTAAATGGCCTTTCTATGCTTGAATCTCGGTACGGTGGGCCAAATATTGGATTCGTACACTCTGAGTCCAATCAGAGCAATATTGAAACTACAGCAGATGCTCTCCGGGTCCAAACAGATCTCGACTCCTCTAATAGTGGAAATAATTGAGCCACCTACGCCATATGTCGCCCTCGAATAAAATGCTTGCACCAAAGTCAAGAAAACCGGCTCCGAAACAGTCACCACGAGCAGCTAACCCATCCTAGTGAATAGGTCATCGAATCCGAAATGCTAAAGTTGGGAAAAATTAATATTTCTCCCTGGAACTACTTTTCTTTTAGCAAAGTGCTACTTGTACCACTAGTAGTCCTCCACAAAACTGAACAAAGTGGTGTCAAATCTCATCTTTTGGCGTGTCTTCGATTGAGACGGTTCAGCTGGGCACTTGCCCTATGCCCTAAAGGTAGCCGACTCTCATTTGGAAGCCATGAGAAAGAGTGAAACAATGGAGAAATGGCTGGTAGAGAGAGAAACACTCACAATTGAAAGCCTAGGCGTGCAGAAATGGAGAAGAAGTTGACTGTGATGCATGAGAGGAAGAGAAGGCAGCTCAAATCCGAAACCCTAGCCTCCAATCTTCCTAAAATCAAATCCAAGAGGCTTCAATTGGTCAAAAATGCACTCAAATCAGTCTTTAGTAGCCAAAATCATAGAAACCTTGAAGAAGTGGAGGAGAACAGTGGAGAAATTGAAGCGCAGAAGTCTCTTTAAAATCCTAATCCCGACGAATCGGTCAACCGGTCCTGGTTCGATTGACCCCCTGATCAATGCGGTCAACACTTTGACTTTTCAAAATTTTTTTTTACGTATTTTCTCATTTTTTGATCCTTCCTCTGCCATTTTTAGTTGAAATCCCCAATTTTTTATGCTTAATGCCAAGGGAATTTTGATTTTTGGTCCAAATTTGACCATTATCTAAGTATATGTCTATATGATGCATATGACATAAATTCATGCAATCAGAAGGTATATTCATCAAGAATTCATTAAGCAATCATTAGATCATAAAGAAATCACCCCTAGTTGTTTTCTAATAACTACAAATTATTCTTCACTTAGAGGTTTTGTAAAGATATCGGCAAGTTGCATCTTTTTTGCTTACAATTTCAAGTGTTATGTCACCCTTTTGTGCATCATCTCTAAGAAAATGATGTCTAATCTTTATATGCTTAGTCCTAGAGTGTTGCACAAGATTTTTTTATATACTTATAGCACTAGTATTATCATATTTAATAGGAACATGCTCAAAAGATAAATCAAAATCACTAAGTGTTTGTTTCATCCAAAGGATTTGTGCACAACATAAACCGATTGCTATGTATTCGGCTTTCGCCGTTGACAAAGCTACCAAATTTTGCTTCTTACTATGCCATGAGACAAGTGAGTGTCCTAAGAAATGACAAGTTCCACTAGTGTTTTTTCTTTCAACCCTACAACCGGTAAAATTGACATCCAAAAATCCAATTAATTCAAAGTTATCACTCCTAGGATATCATAAGCCTATGTCCATTGTCCCTTTCAAATATTTGAGAATTCTTTTTACAAAACTGAAGTGAGATTTTTTAGGACAAGATTGAAATCTAGCACACAAGCATACACTATACATAATGTCGGGTCTACAAACGGTCAAATATAGTAGAGAGACTATCATGCCTCTATACATAGTAGAGTCAATGGATTTACCTTTCTCATCCTTATCAAGCTTGATGGATGAACTCATTGGAGTCTTCATTATTTTGGCTTCCTCCATGTTGAACCTCTTGAGAAGACCTCTTATATACTTTGCTTGATTGATGAAGGTTCCTTTCTTTAGTTGCTTGATTTGAAGTCCAAGGAAGAAGTTGAGTTCTCCCATCATGCTCTTTTCAAACTCACTATGCATGCACTTAGAAAATTCTTCACAAAGAGAGACATTAGTAGCACCAAAAATGATATCATCAACACATATTTGAACTAAGAGCATATCTTTTTCTTTGGTTTTTATGAAAAGAGTTGTGTCAATTTTTCCCATTTTAAAACCTTTTTTCAAAATAAATTTACTCAATCTTTCATACCATGCTCTAGGTGCTTGTTTCAAACCATAAAGTGCCTTTTTAAGTTTAAAAACATGGTTAGGAAAGTTAAAACTTTGAAAATCGGGTGGTTGTTCAACATATACTTGTTCATTTATAAACCTGCTTAAAAAAGCACTTTTCACATCCATTTGATATAAAACAAAGTCTTTAAAGCATGCAAAGGCAAGTAACATCCTAATGGCTTCCAACCTAGCTACGGGGGCAAAGGTTTCTTCATAATCTATCACTTCTTGATAAAACCTTGGGCTACCAATCTTGCTTTATTTCTAATAATTATGCCATTTTCATCCATTTTATTTCTAAAGACCCATCTAGTTCCAATAACACTTTGATTTGAAGGTCTTGATACTAATTCTCATACTTCACTTTTTTCAAATTGATTTAACTCTTCTTGCATAGCAATCATCCAATTTTCATCATCTAAATCATCATTTATATTTTTAGGCTCAATTTGAGATATAAAAGCTAGATTATTGCAAATGTTTTTAAGAGAGGATCTAGTTCTTACCCCACTAGATGGATTACCTATAATTTGATCTTGTGGGTGATTGATGACAAACTTCCATTCTTTAGGAAGGTCTTGGTTTGATTCACCTTGCATTTGTTGAGGAGAGGGTAGTGCCAATGGTGATCCTTCTTTCTTGGGATCCTCTCTATTTTCTTTTTGTTATCTTCTATCTTCAATTTGCAGTCTTCCCATGGAGGTCTCCAAACCTAAATCATCATCAAAACTCTCTATTTCTCGGAGAGAATTGTTAAATTCATAAAAAATAACCTGGATGGACTCATATACAACCATGGTTCTTTTGTTAAAAACTCTAAAAGCTTTACTTGAAGTTGAGCAACCAAGAAAAATTCCAACTTCCGATTTTGCATCAAATTTTCCAAGATTGTCTTTAGTGTTTAATATAAAACATTTGCATCCAAAGACTTTGAAATAGCTAACGTTGGGTTTCTTGTTTTTTCAAAGTTCATAGGGAGTTTTCTTAAGAATGGGCCTCAATAATATTCTATTTAAAACATAACAAGAGGTGTTAACCGCTTCGGCCCAAAAATATTTTGATAAGTTGTTTTCATTTAGCATGGTCATTGCCATCTCTTGAAGAGTTCTATTTTACCTTTCAACTACCCCATTTTGTTGAGGAGTTCCAAGAGCCGAAAAATTGTAGTCAATTCCATGCTCATTGCAATATTCTTCAAAATCAATATTTTCAAATTCTTTCCCATGATCACTTCTTATACAAGTAATTTCAAAACCTTTTTCATTTTGAACCTTATTGCAAAACTTTGAATACTCATAAAAGACTTCATTTTTTTGACTTAAAAATAAGACCCATGTGTATCTAGAGAAGTCATCCACAATAACATATGCATAAGATTTTCCTCCAAGACTTGGTATCCTAGAGGGACCAAATAAATCCATATGCAACAACTCAAGTGGCCTAGATGTGGAAATGAAGTTTTTGTTTTTAAAAGAGTTTTTAATTTGCTTTCCCACTTGACAAGCTTCACAAACTATATCGTTTTGAAAATTTATTTTGGGAAGGCCTCTAACAAGTTCATCTTTGTTGAGTTGGGAAATGAGGTCCATGTTAGAATGTCTCAACCTCCTATTCCACAACCAACTTTGATCATGCATGCTTGAAAAGCATCTATCATAGTCATCATATTTTGAAATATTTATAGCGTAAACATTATAACATCTATAGCCCATGAAGAGGGTTTTATCATTTTGAATATCTTTGATGATGCAATGAGATGCTTCAAAAGTTACTTTAAAACCTTTGTCACAAAGTTGACTAATGCTTAGAAGGTTATGTTTTAAACCATCTACTAATAAAACACTTTCAATAAGAGAGGATGTGCCATTACCAATGTTGCCTTGACCAATGATCCTTTTTTTTGCATTGTCTCCAAAGGTAACATATCCTCCTTTTTTCTTTGTAAGGAAAGAAAACTTGAATTCATCTCCGGTCATGTGTCTTGAGCATCCACTATCCAAAAACCACTTATCCTTCTTTAAACCCTACAACATAAAACTCAAGTTGATTTAGGTACCCATATCTTTTTGTGTCCTTGAGGGTTAGTGACCTTAGATTTTTCAATCCAAATATTTTTAGCTTGTTTGTCAAAAACACATTTTTGGCTAGCTAGAATCATTTCAAAAGATTTTTGTCCATAAGAAAATATTGAAAGAGAGGAGGTCAACCATTCTTTTTTATTTCTTAAAATCTCATTTTCTTTTTCAAGATGAGTTTTAGAAATTTCAACATTTGAAAATTTTTCTTTTACTTCTCCAAGGTTTTTTTTTAAGTTCACTACTACAAAAATAGTTTATGGTGTCACTATTTACTGTGTCACTTTTAAAATAATGACACCATAGGGTTTATAATTAATAAAGGTGACACATCATATAAAAAATCTTCAATTGAGGTAGTTAGATGATATTAATTTTATATTTATAGTGTCATTTTTTGGGAAGTGACATCATATAAAATAATTTTTTTTAAGTATTATAACTTAATGAGCCCACTTTTAGAATTAATAATGATGGATACTATATAAAAATCTCATTGTTTCCATATCTCACCCACAATCCAAAAAATCTTAATATATAAATCCTATATATAAAATCATGATCTTCTTCAACCTTTTCTCTCACCCATCCATAGTCAACACGCTCAAAACCGACATTCTTCACTTTGTGGACTCCCAGGTAACCCAAAATCTCTTGGATCTATCATTTTTTTTTCTTTTATTAATGCCATTATATTAATTGTTTCAACATATTTGTATTATGGTTTTTGTGAATTGTGTTTTCTTGAGTTGTAGGGAAGAAAAATTTAGGTTTAATCTTCTAGCATGGAAGAAAAAACTATAGATTAATTGATTTTTTTAATCTAAACCAAACACATGATCAAGTCCTTCAAAAAAAGTGAAAAACAGGAAAAAATGAATGATTTTTAATATGTATTTGTGTGAGAATGACAGGTACATAATTTTTTTAAGATATACTATCACATAATCTTCATCCTTTCTAAAAAATGAGAGAGAAAAAAAAAAAGAATGATTTTTCTGTTTGTATCTAAGTGGGAATGAGATATAGAATTTCGTTGAGAGTATCCAACCCCAAAAGGACCAATCTGGGAAGACATGTGTGGTATTGACGGGAGATGATAAGATGGAAATCATAACCATAGCCATGTTCTCTCTGTGTCTTTCTATCCTCTTCAATTAATTCATGAGCATAGATATTTTATTTAGTTTTTATATTTAGTTTATTTATAGTTTATTTAGTTTCTAAAATCCAATTAGTTAGATATTTTATTTGATTTTGTTTTTATATTTAAGTATTTGAGTTTTGGAAAGTTTTTATATTTTGTTAATAGAAATAGAAATTTTTATATTTTTTATTATTAGGAATTTCTATTTTGTTAAATTGTAAGTATCTATCTCAATAAGAGATTATTAATATTCAAATGAAAGTGATGAAAGAGAGTAAATATTTTAATGCTCAATTATATTTTAATGTTTTTTTTTTTTTTACATAAGGGTTTATTTATGTTTTCAATTTTGAAGTTCCCTTTCCAAGTCCAGCAACAAAAGTAGTGTCCAACCTTAAAATGGGCATGTGTGGTATTGACGGGAGATGATAAGATGGAAATCATAACCATAGCCATGTTCTCTCTGCGTCTTTCTATCATCTTCAATTAATTCATGGGCATAGATATTTTATTTAGTTTATTTATAGTTTATTTAGTTTCTAAAATCCAATTAGCTAGATATTTTATTTGATTTTATTTTTATATTTAAGTAGTTGAGTTTTGGAAAGTTTTTATATTTTGTTAATAGAAATAGAAATTTTATATTTTTTATTATTAGGAATTTCTATTTTGTTAAATTGTAAGTATCTATCTCAATAAGAGATTATTAATATTCAAATGAAAGTGATGAAAGAGAGTAAATATTTTAATGCTCAATTATATTTTAATGTTTTTTTTTTTTTACATAAGGGTTTATTTATGTTTTCAATTTTGAAGTTCCCTTTCCAAGTCCAGCAACAAAAGTAGTGTCCAACCTTAAAATGGGCATGTGTGGTATTGACAGGAAATGATAAGATGGAAATCATAACCATAACCATGTTCTCTCTGTGTCTTTCTATCCTCTTCAATTAATTCATGGGCATAGATATTTTATTTAGTTTTTATATTTAGTTTATTTAGTTTCTAAAATCCAATTAGCTAGATATTTTATTTGATTTTTTTTTTTTTATATTTAAGTAGTTGAGTTTTGGAAAGTTTTTATATTTTGTTAATAGAAATAGATATGAGGACTTAAAGGGTTTATATTTAGGTAATGCTTGAGCCAAGGAAATGATAGTCCACTATCTTGACCCTATGCATCACAAACCATGTGAGGACTTAAAGGATATTGTAAACATGTAAGTTCTTCCTATTATTTTTCATAGTATTATTTTTAAATAAAAAAAATACATTCACCTCAAACACATTTTTTTTATTATTTATATATATTAAAACATATAACATTTACCTATTTTAAAAATGTACCCATTGAACTTATTTACATAGGGCTCTTCGAATATCTGCAAAGAAAACATCTAAGAGGGATCCATCTTAGCAACTAGTGCAGGTGACATCCAAAAATTTTTCTTTACACATTAGCTTATGCATTTGCACCATTTATATATGTGAGTACTAATGTTATTTTATAATTGATCGATTAGTGTCCAAGACAAGAAGGAAGGTTCGAATGTGACTACTTTGTTATGAGATTCATTAAAGAAATAATTTTTTATCCTACAATTATTGCTTCAAAGGTATTACTTATTTAATGAATTGTACATAGTTTTAGGCTTCCAAATGTTATGCATTTTAATGTTATTTTCTTATTTGATTTCAGTTTGGTAATAAAAAAAACATATTCTCAAGTAGAATTCGATGAAATTAGAGGAGAATGGGCTACTTTTGTGCTACAACTAATCATGAATCATGTTGATGCATCATGATCACCATGCATGGTGAGTCCCTTAGCTACTACATGAATTTTTTCATAGGTATTGTATAGTAATGCTTATTCTTTGAATAATGTTTCTATTTGAAAAAAAAATTAATTCTTAGATTTGTTCATTTATGACAACATAGATCCATGTTTATTTTCTTCAATAAAAATCACTAAAATTCATTAAATTTTGAAATGCAGGTATACACTCTTGGGAGGGTGAAATGGAGAATAAAAAGAAAGAAGAAGGCAACAAGATTTTGGGTTTTTAAATGCAACTCTTATGTCATACGTTGTAGGACATAAACGTTACTTTAATTGCAATTGAGAAATTTAGATTTTTAGATGGGACTTCTATGTCATTTTATGGTTAGCCGGTTTTATGATTATGAAATGGAGGTATACATGAATCTTAGGATCTTTAACATTTCTAAATCATGTTTTGGTATGTATTCACTCTTCTTTTTTAGTTTTGATGGGTTTGATATGTTGGACGTACTATCCTTTTGTGAACATTTGATATACAAATATTATTAGATGATCAATGTATTATGAGTTATTCCAGAAACATTACAGAAAAATGAGTTAAATATAATATGATTGTTATATTTTTGGACAAAATATAAACAGGTTAATCTTATTAATTCATAAGCATTACAAAAATCAACAACTAAAACCAATCATATATTCCACAATAATTTACAATGATGTGATACCATAACTCAAAGGTGATGCATTTAATGTGACATCATAACTCAAAGATGATGTATTTAATGTGACACCCTATCATCACTAGAAATATATGGTGTCACTTCTGAATGGGTCACCATTTATCTACTTTGGTGTCATTTCCAAATACATCACCAATTGGTACCCTCTATGGTGTCAGTGGAGAAGGTGACGCTATGTTGTAGTGACACCTTATGTTTATGGTGACTCGTTATAAATGTCACCATATACCTTTTTCCTTGTAGTGGTTGTTGAACTTTCTTTTTAAGAGAAATATTTTTCAAACTAAGTTTTTCAAAATCCTCATACAATTCTTCATCACTAAGGTTAGAGTTTACCTCCTCAAGTTCATCTATTGCCATGAAGCACATGTTTGCCACTTCTTTATCCTTTTCTTCTTCTGAAGATTCTTCACTTTCACTCCAAGTGGCCATCATTGTCTTTTTCTTTCTCCTCTTGGCTTCACTTTTGTAGAGAGGAGAATCATATTTGATGTATCCCAGTTTCTTGCACTTGAAACACACCAAGTCTCTTTTCTCTTCCCATCTCTCTTTGTCACTATGAGATGAAGATTCCTTTTTAGAAAGGTCTCTTCTAGAAGTGAACCTTATTCCTCTAAACTTTTCACCCCTTATGAATTTGTTGAACTTTCTTGTGATGAAGGTTAAATCTTCATCTTCTTTACTTTGTTTTTCTTCTTCCTTAGTTGTAGCTTTGAGAGCTATGCTCTTCTTCTTTTTGTCTTCACCTTCTTGTTGCATTTTTGCCAAATTGATCTCATATGTCATCAATGATCCTATGAGCTCCTCCAAAGGTAGCTTGGTCAAGTCTTTAGCTTCTTGAATTGCTGTGACTTTTGTATGCCACTTTGATGGAAGTGACCTCAAAATCTTCATCACCTTTTCAGATTCCTTGTAGGTCTTTCCCAAGGCTTCAAGACCATTGACAATGTCGGTGAACCTAGTGATCATCTCAACAATAGTCGCATTATCTTCCATAAAAAACAATTCATAACTATGAACAAGTAAATTGATTTTTGACTATTTCACTTGATTTGTTCCTTTATGAGTTATTTCAACCCATCTCCAAATTTCTTTAGCCGATTTACATTGACATATTCTATTATATTCATTTCTATCCATAGAGCATTGCAAAGTATAAATGACCTTAGCATTTAATTGAAAATTTCTTCTATCACGCTCATCCCATTCTTGCTTGGGTTTTAGAACCATGACTCCATCAACTAGTTTTGAATGAAAAGTTGGGCCATCTTCAATGACGTACCATACGTCTAAATTGATTGATTGTAAAAACCAAGTCATTTTAGTTTTCCAATAGGGATAATTGATTCCCGTAAAAAATGGAGTTCTATTTTTTGCAAAACTTTCAATGTGAGATGAGTTTGATGGAATAGTCATTTCCTTTTAGACGATTAAGTCTTAAACAAGAGGCCTAACTCTTATACCAATTGAAAAATTAAAGGCTAAACTTAAATGAGAAAAACACCCAAGAGGGGAGTGAATTGGGTTTTTAAAATTTCTTTTTAAACATGACAAATTTAAGCACAAGAGAAGTAAATATAAAGAAATAGAGTTAGAAAAATCAAACTCAGATTTTATAGTGGTTCAACACTTCCTTGCCTACATCCACTCTCTTCAAGCTCCCAATCGAGTGAGGGTTCCACTAACTTGAAGCTTCAACCAAGCTTCTAATCACCTTTACACTTGGATTCCGGCTATAATGGGCTCTTACATAATCTTTTCAATTTTCAACTCACTTGAAGGCTTTAACACTCAACTAACAAGAATAAATCTCTCAACCTAGCTCAAAAATAGCTCAAATATAACTTAAGGCTAGAATGAATCACAAAGGTGCACTAAAGGATATGCAAATGAAGATTTAATGCACCAAGAAAGGAATGAGAGCTTTTAAGGTAATAACAAGCGGGTAGACAAATCAATGCAGGTGTTCTCTTGCTCATAAATGAAGTGGAGCTCTCTATTTATAGGTTTCTAAGCTCGGGAACCAAGAAAATAAAAAAGTAGCCTCAACCGATCGAGTTGGGGGTCGATCGGTTCACTAGCCGTTGGAGCATTTAATGCATGGCAAGTGACTGTTACATTCGACCGGACCTTGACTGAAGGTCGATTGGGAAAGGAAGGTTATTGGAAGAGAGAGAGTGTTTTTTGCACTCCTCGATCGAGCATAGGGAACTGGTTGACCAGTACCCTAGCCAGTTAAGCTGGTTGGCCAGTGCCTTGACTGGTTCACCATTTTTAGCCCGAAAACCTATCTTTTTCTGGTCTTTTTTCTTCTAAGACTTAGGCAAGGTCTTTAGATAAAGTTATATGCCATTTTTGAAATGTTTTGCCTAAGTTTCATATGACAAAACTCGGGTTTTGATGAAACTGTAACTTTAAAGAATAAGTCAAGTTTTTCAAAGATGCATGAAATGATATGTAAAACCTAAGTGCACCCATGCATTCACCTTACATATGTTTCCTATGATTAAAGGTCTTGATCTTGCATCCATTTGGTTCTTTGATGAATTTCCAAATCAACACCTGAAATTTTTTATAATTCAAACCAATTAGTAACTTAACCATGGTTTGTTATCATCAAAACCTAATTAGGAGAACCCTTGGGCTAACATGTTTCTATTCCATGATTTCTTGAATATCATTGAAGTAATGGAAATAACTGAAATAATGGCTTTAAAACATTTTAAACCCATGTATTTTATTTTTTTCTTCTTATTTCTCTCTTTCAATAATGATTTTCTTTTAAGATTGTGACAACATCCCTATGGCCCAAACCACCTAGTGCAAATAAGTGAATTAATTATATTGGTAGTTTTTGAACTCCAAAACTTGTAATAATAGGTGTTAATTTTCTTTTAACTTCCTTTAATATCTCAAAATACAAAATTATTAGATTAAAAAAGAAAGAAAAAATAGATTTCTAATACTCATGCAAGCAATTAACAATAGTATTAACATAGATGAAACTTAAAATAATTGGAGAAATTTATAAATATTTATAATATTGCAATATCATGCTAAAGTTATAGTGAAAAGTTTTCACACCAAACACATTTACTTGGATTTGAGTCATGAGAAGAGCTAAATTAATATACAAAGCTAATAATGAATTGGAATACACCCAAAAATTGGAGTACCCCCCATTAGTTTAAAGATAATGTCAGAATATCATTACATATATTGGTTTTTGTATTTTTAAAATGGAGTACCCCCAACTAGTTTTAAGGTGTATGTGTGTAACTAGAGTACTGTGTGTGTGTCAGAATATCCTTTCAACTGAAGTACCCCTAACTAGTTTAAAGGTGTGTGCGTAAGAATATCCTTTAAACCAGAGTATTGTGTGTGTTGGAATATCCTTTAAACTAGAGCACCCCCAACTAGTTTAAATTAAGGTGATGTCAGAATATCATTACATATATTAGTTTTTGTATTATTAGAATTTTGGATTAGTTTTCTTAATTTTTAATTCATAGTAAAATACCATGTAATTGTTAATTATTTAAAAAAAAACTAGAAAAGAATGGTTCAAAAAACATATTTAATATATATATATATATATATATATATATAGATATGTGTGTGTGTGTGTGTGCACGCGTGCGTGCGTGTGTATGTGAGAGAGAGAGACACACACATGTTTCTTTAAGCTTAGCTTAATATTCTATGCGCCATATGTATCTATTTCTAAGCAAATAAATGTATAGCAAATATTTGATGTAACTAAATTATTTTTTGTTGTGTCTGTCTTGACATGCACATGCTTTCTTTCACTCTCCGTACAAAAAAATAAAATGGTTACTAGCACATGAGTCTTCCCTTTCTTTTTTGTTTCCCACTCTTCTGCCACCATTTTATTTCAATTCAATAATCAATAGGTCTTGATAAACAACAAAGTATAATAAAGAATGATCTATTGTATCTTATAATTTTACAAATAGGTAACAACACATAATGTTTTATCTTTGTCAAGTCAAGTGATCAATTGATGATTAAAAACATAAATGATGGACATTTATTCTTTCTTTTTATCCCTTTCACACAGTGGCAAATAGTTCTACATTTTTCTATCATTTTTCAACAAATAAAGTAAGAGTTGGTATAATAATCTCAGGATGATTGAGATTAGCACTATTTTAAATATTTATAGGTATGATTTAATGTGAATCAAATATTTTATATTATTTATAGAGTATGAGTAGAATTTAATTATTTTTCACCTATTATTTATTTTTAATCATATTTTGATTATCTTATCTTTGGATTATGTTACAATAAAGAATATAACAAGAGAATTTTTTATTTTTTATTTTTGAAAAACCCTCTTGCAAAAAGAAGCTAGACTTGAGATCCCATAAAACCAAGAAGCAAGAAGAAGAAGAAGAAATCAACAAAAAAATTGATGAATACTAAATATTTGTCCAAACATTTGAGGAACAACTTTGTGTGAGAAAGCTTTAGAGATTAGAAAGAAAGTACTTTGCATTTATAAGAGTTATCTATTTTTGTCAAAGAAAGAGAAGTATATCATAAATAACTTGTTGTGAATTCAAATTAGAACGATTTTGGGAATTTAAAAAAAAATAGAAATTACCATTTGTTTAGGTTTTATTGTTAATTGAAGTCTTAATTTAAATATGAATTAGAGTAACAATTCAAATATGACTAATTTATTATAAATATAGGTTGGTTGTTGTAAAAAATATATTGAGTTTAATCTATTTTTTAGTTTCTCACTTTTTCTTTTTCTTCATTTTATTCATTTTCTCCTTTTATTTTCCTACTTTTCTTCCTATTTTCCATATTCCGCTTCGCTTTAATTTTTCTAATAAGCTCTCAATACTCTCTCTTTATAATACATCCAATGAAAGTTTGTTATTCAAATAATTCAATTGGGACACCTCCACAAATAAAAGGACAAATAAACATGGTTACCATATCCCTCTCTTTAATTTCTAGCAAGCATATTAGCACATGAATCTTCTCTTTCTTGATAAACAATAAAGTATATATAATGAGTCACACCTATCATGTCTTATAATCTTTAAAATAAGTAATAACAAATTATGTTTTATCTTTGTCAAGTTAATTGATTAATGAAAACGTAGACTTTGGACAGTTATTCTTTATATATATATATATATATATATATATATATATATATATATATATATACCCCTTTCACATATAGTGGCATACATTCATAATTTTTTCTATGTCCTTTACCAAGGATATGCTACCTTTTTCAACAAATAAAACAAGAAAATCGGTATAGTAATCTCAAGATGGACATTGATGCTATTTTAAATATTTATTAATATAATTATCTAATATATAAATCAACTACCGATGAAAAATAGATATTCATCCAAGCATTTAAGGGGCATCTTCGCATGAGAAAGCTTTAGAGACCAAAAAGAAAGAGCTTTGCATTTATAAGAGTCATCTATTTTTTCAAAGAGAAACAAATCATAAAGAACTTGTTTGAATTCAAAATAGAACAACTTTAGGAATTTGGAAAAAATAGAAATTGTTATTTATTTAGGTTTTTTATATTAGTTAGAGTCTTAATTTAATGATAAATTAGAGTGTGATTCAAAAATGATTAATTTATTATAAATATCGGTTTGTTATTATGATGATAGAGAGTTGAATGAAATAAAATATTATTTTATTAAAAATCATTATCAATACCCAATAGTATGGGTTCCAACCGGTGATATTAGAGCTAAAAGATCAAGAAAGGTGTAAGGACATAAGATCAGAGTTGGAATACCCTTATAAAATATAAATATAAAGATGAATTAAATTGTAAAGGATACAACAATATTACCTATACTAAAAATTGGGTTTGAACCTTACCTATTGAGGGACCCAAAAGTGTTGACCACTAGGTTCAATGAATTCATTATATTTAGAAGCTCACTTTATCATTTTCTTTCTTTTAAGATTATAAGAAAAAAACAATCATGAAGTTAATTTTGTTTTCTAAATTCTTTTGTTCCATGGTTGATGCAATTGTTGACTTGTAGAGACCAAGACTTATAGTCTTCTCTTTTTATTAATAATCTTTGACGTATAACAAGTCATCCAATAATTTAACAAATTTTACCTACCACATTTGAATTAAGCTTCTATTTTTTAACTTCACATTTGATAGTAGTTTTAGTTAGTATAAATAAGACATGAGAGCAATTAAAAAACCTTCCACTAACAAAAAGTCTCCATTGGAAGAAGAATACCACAGATAACTTTTCATAAAATTTCAATGAGTCATTTAGAATATTTTTTTATCTTTTCTAAAATATTCTTTATCTTTTCAAATGTTATTCAAAACACTCTACCAAAAAAAAATGATAAAAAAGTTTTGTATGACATTATTTAATTTAATTAGAGAATGATAAAAAAAATTCTTTTCAGGACGAAAAGTTTCAATATAACTTTGTTATGATTTAATTAAAAAGAGGATATAAAGTCATTCCAGTTAGAAACCCATTTTATAACTCATTCTATATCTTTCTTATCACTTAATAAAGTCTGCTCTACAAAAAAAAAAAAAAAAAATGAAAAGAAAAAATAGTTTCAATATGACATTATTTGATTTAATTAGAAAATGATAACAAAAAATTCCTTTTCACTTTGGAAAGTTTCAATATAATTTTTTTATGATTTAATTAAAAATATGATTTAGAAACCCATTTATTGTTGTTCTTAACACTTAATGAAGTTTAGTATAGTCCGCTGGCATTATTGGTAATTTTCCCTATAAAATAATATTACATTTTTTACTAATAATTTAAATTTTTATTAAACATTTCTATATTTGAAATTACTTATTGATTTTCAATAAGCAGTCAATTAAATAAATAATGTTAATTTATTAAAATTTTGATATTATTATTTTGATCATTATGAATACACAACAACCCCACAATGTGTCAATTTGGATACACTTAATTTTTTTTTTAAATAATAAATAATAATAATTTTAATAAAAATTTCAGGAACTTTGAGATATTTACATTGAATATTAATGGTTTTAAAAACTATTTAAAACAAATTTTAAAAATAACAAATAGGAGGAGTTTGGTTTCTATTTACTACATTTCAAATTAACATCATTTGAAATTGTTATTTACTAAGCACTTTTTACTATAATATAATAAGAAACTGGACTTATACTAATACACTCTTTGTTTTCAATTTTTGCTATTTTAGAAAATAAAAAATAGTGGTAATTGGATCACTTCAGTATCAGTGGCCCGCGCCTCAATTTTAGCGCCCAGAAGATGGGTAACTCGGACTTGTCCAACCCTAGTGCGATTTCAGTCTGATTGGGTTTGGCCTCGCTCCCTAATGCCACATATACCACCGGTCCTCCGGCTTGTTTGCCCAGCCAACCTTTGACTGCCACCCACGTCTCATCCGTGTCATCGTCCCCACTGTGGGCCAAGATGGGAGGGAGCTAACCCACCGGAACGACTGGTTTCTTGTACAGCTGTCCAGGAGGCGCAACCACTCGGCTTCCAACTCCTCGCAACTTATGAAACATACTTTTCCCTGCTCTATGTACACATGAGTGCTTGGAATTTGTGAATCCATTAAAAAAAAAAGTTATGGAGTTAGTGGGAGTCAAATTTTTTTTTCTTCCTTTTTGACAATTTGTACTCAATTTTTAGAAAATGATATCAGAAAACCATGAACTAATAGGAAAACTATTCCAACAACTCCTTGGTAGAAAGAGTCGTTTACTTCTTGTCCAAATTGGGCACTAAAACTATAAATACATGTGAGTGATTGATGTTTGTGAATCTTCTTGTGTTACTTGCCCGACCATGGCTACACGGTCCTTTCAACACTTCCTGGTTAGCTTTCTTGTGGTTTTGGTGCTATGTGCCAAACCTGGGCTAGGAACCACTGGGTGCATGGAGAGGGAGAGACAAGCTCTCCTTCACTTCAAACATGGCCTTGTCGATGATCATGACCTTCTTTCTTTTTGGGGAGATGAACAAGACAAGAGATTGTTGCCGATGGAGAGGAGTCCACTGTGGCAAGCAATCAGGTCACATTGTCAAGCTTCATCTTCCTGCCCCGCCAATTGAATTTGATGGTGTGTACCAATCTCTTAGAGGTGAGATAAGTCCTTAACTGCTTGAATTGGAGCGCTTGACTCATTTGGATCTCAGCTGTAATGATTTCGAAGGGAGTCTCATACTTTCGTTCCTCACTCCTCTCACCAAGATGCAATACCTCAATCTCTCTCATGCCAATTTCACTAGACGTCTTCTTAGTCAACTCAGAATCTTCCCAACTTGCTTTCCCTTGAACTCAGCTTTAACGATGATTTGGATTCTGGAAATCTGGAGTGGCTGTCTCATCTTTCTTCTTTAAGACTCCTTGACCTGAGTCATGTTAGCCTTAGTAAAGCCATCCATTGGTCACAAGCAATTAATAAACTCCCTTCTCTCATTCACTTAAACTTAGGAGACTGTAGCCTCCCTCCCCTCACCACCCCGTCTCTTTCCCATGTTAATTCCTCTGCCCCTCTTGCTTTCCTTGACCTCTCTGATAATTATGATCTCGCTTCTTCAGTATATCCATGGGTGTTCAACTTTAGTACCACCCTTGTTCATCTAATTAGTATCTCTGAGAGTAATCTAAATTGTTTGATTCCGGATGCTTATGGGAACATGATTTCTCTTGCATATCTAGATCTCAGAGCTTGTGCATTAAAAGGTGAGATTCCAGAGGCATATGGGAACATAAGTTCCCTTACATATCTTGATATGTCTGAGAATCCACTACAGGGTGTAATTCCAGACGCATTTGGGAACATGCGTTCCCTTAAATATCTTGATCTCTCTCAGAATCAACTGCAGGGTTCAATACCAATACAGTTGGGAACTTGGCTTCTCTTAAACGACTCTATCTCCCCGTGAATCGACTACGGGGTTCAATTCCGGAGGCATTTGAGAACATGAGTTCCTTTACATTGTAGAGAAAATTTGGATACAATGGAGAAAGGAAACACTCTCACACACTCACTTTGATACAATAAAAACTCTCAAAGATACAAAATAAGAACAAGAAGAAGAAGAACACAAGAAAGGCTCAAACAAGTTCTTGGAACTTTGTCCAAAGACTCTATTTCCTCCCACCTCTAGAAATCTTTTTGGGAACTAAAAGGAAATAGTCTTGGAATTGATCAAGCTTTTTCACTTTTCTGCATGAGATTTCAAAAAGAAGAAAAGTCATATATATAGCACTCTTAGGGTTGAAAAAAGGTTACAAGGATGAGAAAAAACTTATTGTTTTCCTCAATCTCTTCATCTTTGTAACATTCAAAATTAAATCATATGTTTAATTCACACATTAAACATGATTTAATCTCAAATGTGTAACTCTCTTACACTTAACCTCTTAAGTTTATAAAGTTACAAAGATGAGAAGACTCATTGTCTTCCTCAACCTCTTCATTTTTGTAACATTCAAAATTAAATCATATGTTTAATTCACACATTAAACATGATTTAATCTCAAATGTGTAACCCTCTTACACTTAACCTCTTAAGTTTATAAAGTTACAAAGATGAGAAGACTCATTGTCTTCCTCAACCTTTCAAGTTTTGTAACATTTCAAAACTTAATCATGTGTTTAATTCACACATTAAAAGTGTAACCCTTCTTACACTTTATTTTCCAAAAGTTATTTTCAAAAGTGTAACTCTTCTTACACTTTATTTTTTAACCAACAATATATATATATATATATATATATATATATATATATATATATATATATATATATATATATATAGATATATATATATTTATATAAATATAACAATCCCCCACTTGGTTAAAAATAAACATAAACCCTTATAACCTTAACACTGAAAATGCATAAAATAAAATATCTTTCGATTTGAATTTTACCTTAGTGTAATTGTCACAAAGCTCCGTTGAAATCCCAGGTTGCTTGTAGCATTGAACCAGTTATTCCTTGTAACGAAACCGGTAACAACACACACACTTCCACTAACCACACGAGTGCCCATTATTTTCTTGCTTAGCACTTTTATGGCCATGTGCTCAATCCATTCATGAACTTTCTTGAAAGAAACTCCAACTCTCATGAGAGGCGGCACCACCCCTAAGTTCACATAGGTGAAATTCTTCCAGCATCCTTGTTACCTTTAAGATGCTTGTCACACATAGACTGAATTTCATTAAAAGCTTTAAGCTTAACCCTCCAACGGTAACAACCAGCATTAATCATCACAGATGGAACTCACATGTTCTAATGCTGCCACAACCCACTTATCAATGACTTGTTTTTACCCATTGAACTTAAGACTAGTCATTTCGTAGTATTAAGTTGGGTTACCATCATTGGGGAGTTTTATTTAAGGAGTTTTAGTCCCATCCCTCTAGATGTTATCCTTACTAAATCTCTTGTAAGAGGTTTAGTAAAAGGATCCGCCAAGTTTCCACTTGACCTCACAAATGAGATTGAGATGATTCCATTTTGAATCAATTGTCTTACATACTCATGTCTAATGCTTATATGTCTAGACTTCCCATTGTACACTCCACTGTACGCATGAGCTAGAGTGGCTTGACTATCACAATGTATCGACACTGTTGACACATTATTTGCAGTAAAAGGGATGTCCATCATGAGATCCCTAAGCCACTCAGCTTCTTTTCCAGTTGCAGCTAGAGCTATAAACTCTGCCTCCATGGTTGAGTGTGATATACAAGTCTGTTTCTTGGATCCCCAAGAGACAACCCCACCACCAAGTGTAAACACCCAACCTGTGGTAGATAAATTATCTCCCACACTCGATATCCAGCTTGCATCTAAATACCCTTCAATTATAGCAGGAAACTTTGAATATTGGAGGCTTAGTTCTTTGGTATTCTTTAGGTAACCAAGAACTCTACCAATAGCTTTCCAATGTTCCACGCTTGGATTGCTAGTAAACCTACTTAGTTTACTAACTACAAATGAAATGTCAGCCCTAGTACACTGAGCAACATACATAAGACTTCCAATTGCACTTGCATACTCAAGTTGAGCCACCGATCTACCATCATTCTTTTCAAGTTTTATACTTGAATCAAATGGAGTATTAGCATCTTTAATCTTGAGATGACTAAATTTGCTAACTACTTTCTCAATATAGTGGGTTTGGTTCAAAGCATAACCCCCACTATTTCTTTTCACTTTGATACCCAATATAGTATCAACTTCTCCAAGATCTTTCATCTTGAAGGTTGAGGATAGAAACTTTTTCGTTTCTATTATTCCTCTCATGTCATCACTCAAGATTAACATGTCATCCACATATAGACACACTATGACCATATAGTCATCACAAGTCTTAGAATATAAGCACTTGTCCACATTATTGTGTCTAAATCCATCCAAAAGAATAGCATGATCAAATTTTTCGTGTCATTGTTTGGGAGCTTGTTTTAAACCATATAATGATTTGACAAGCTTACACACTTTGTTTTCATTCCCCAGTAGAACAAAACCTTCTGGTTGTTCCATGTAGACCTCCTCATTGAGATCCCCATTCAAGAATGTCGTTTTGACATCCATTTGATGAACAAATAGATTATGAATTGATGCCAAAGCAAACAATATCCTAATCAATGTTGTTCTAGCCACCGGCGCATAGGTATCAAAATAATCAATACCTTCTCTTTGTTTAAACCCCTTAGCTACTAATCTAGCCTTAAAGGTCTGAATCATGTCATCGGTGTGATATTTCCTTCGAAATACCCACTTGCACCCTATTGGTTTAGATCCTGGTGGAAGGTCTACCAATTCCCATGTTTGGTTGGACATAATTGAATCCATTTCATCATTGATAGCCTCTTTCCAAAAAGCAACATCTCTAGAAGCCATAGCTTCTTTGTATGTTTTGGGATCCTCCTCTATTTGAAGTACTATAGGAATTTTTCTTATAATATCTTCTCTATTTCCTTCTACTAAGTAAAAGGAAATTCTTTGAGAGTCAATCTCATCCGATCCCAACACTTTCTCTTTTCTAGCTCTTTGGCTTTTCCGAGGCACAATGGGTTGCTCAACAACCTTTGAAGGTGTCTCCTCTTGAGACTCTCCAACACTAGTAGGTACTTGAGAATTGCTATCACTCAATAAATTCTCAAAAAACTCTACCTCTCTTGATTCAATTATCATATTAGACTCCAAGTCTAATAGCCTATAAGCTTTGCTATTTGAGGCATAGCCTACAAATGCACACTTAATGGCTCTTGGACCCAATTTTGTTTTATTTGGATCCGTTTTCTTGCAATAAGCAAGACACCCCCACACTTTGAAGTAACCTATATTAGGCTTCCTTCCTTTCCATAACTCATATGGAGATATCTCATTTTTCTTCATAGGAATTCTATTCAAAATATAGCAAGCAGTCAACAAAGCTTCACCCCACAAATTGAAATTCAATTTAGCATGCAATAACATAGCATTCACCATTTCCAAAAATGTTCTATTCTTTCTCTCCGCTATGCCATTGTGTTGAGGTGTATAGGGTGTGGTGCACTCATGTATTATGCCATATTCTTCACAAAAAGAATTGAATTCACTAGAGAAATATTTACCACCTCTATCACTTCTAAGCACCTTAATATTTTTTCCTAGTTGATTTTCAACTTCGGCTTTGTAAACTTTAAAGGCATTGAAAGTTTCACTTTTGTTTTTCAACAAAAACACATAGGTAAATCTAGAACAATCATCTATGAATGTAAGAAAATACATATTTCCACCTCTTGTTAACATGCCATTAAGTTCACAAAGATCACTATGTATTAAATCAAGCAAATTAGATGATCTCTCAACACTATGAAAAGGCTTTTTAATCATCTTTGATTTAACACATATTTCACACTTTTCAAATTTCTTCGTATCACAAGCAATCAAACCACATTTCACAATCCTTTTAATAGTGTTTAAACCAACATGTGCAAGCCTATTATGCCACAAAATTAAAGAATTTGAATCACACATATAGGCGGAAGTAGACGTCATTTTATTGATATTGTCATTGGTACTAAGTTTGATCATCCCATCACAAGAATACCCCTTTCCCACAAAGTTCCCCGATTTGGTTAAAATTAGCTTACCGGATTCAAACACCGCTTTGATACCCGGTTTGCCAAGCAAATCCCCACTAACCAAATTTTTATTCATATCGGGGACATACAATACATTTTTAAGGGTAACCTTTTTGCCGGAGGTAAAAACAACTTCAATAGTGCCCTTGCCAAGCACCTTGGATTTTCCTTCATTGCCCATTTGAACCTCTTGATCTCCCTTTGCATCTTCAAAGGTCTTGAAAAGAGATTTGTCATAGGTAACATGAACTGTGGCACAAGTATCATACCACCATCCTTGCACCTTTCCTTGGACAACGCACACATCGCTTAGTGTTGCAATGATCTCCTCATCAATTGCATTCACCACAGCCCCTTTTTGGTCCTTTCGGAACCTACACTCCCTAGCATAATGCCCGGGTTTTCCACACATAAAACAAGGACCTTTCTTGCCCTTAAATTGCTCTTGATTTTTCTTGGGGCTCATATAATTTTCGGAATTCTTTTTGTTGTTGTTATTTTTACCTCTAGGATGATTGGCCTTTGAAATCGCATTGGCTTTGTTAGTCCCACCATTGGACTCTTCCACCATTTTGTCTCTTGATCTCGATTCTTCCTCAATGCGAAGATGTTTTTGAATCTCTTCCAAGGAGTAATCTTCACTCTTGTGGAGAATCCTCTTCCGGTAACCTTTCCAACTTGATGGTAATTTAGCCACAATAGCACCAACTTGGAAGGCCTCCGGAAGTTCAATTTTGAGAACTTTCAACTTATTCACAATTACTTGCAACTCATGAATTTGTGGTAAGAGAGGCTTTTCATCAAAAAATTTGAAATCTATGTATTGAGAAATAAGAAACTTTTTGGTACCTTCTTCCTCGGCTTTGTACTTGTTTTCAAGAGCCTCCCAAATCTCCCTCGCGGAATTGGTGTTGGTGTAGAGATCATATAGCCTATCGGATAAGGCGTTCAAAATATGACCCCTACATATGAGCTCATCCTCCTCCCTCTTCTTCCTTGCCGCCACCACTTGAGGTGTGTCATTTTCCTTTGGTTCCGGTAATGGTGCCAAGGTAGGATCAAGAATGTAGAAAATCTTGAGTGTTGTGAGAAGGAATCTCACCTTGTCTTGCCACCTAGTGAAGTTGGAACCATCAAAACGATCCAACCTCACAAGGTCTTGGTTCATAATCTTGATAGTCTCTCCCTCCATTGAGATTAAAGTCTTTGATTGTAGAGAAAATTTGGATACAATGGAGAAAGGAAACACTCTCACACACTCACTTTGATACAATAAAAACTCTCAAAGATACAAAATAAGAACAAGAAGAAGAAGAACACAAGAAAGGCTCAAACAAGTTCTTGGAACTTTGTCCAAAGACTCTATTTCCTCTCACCTCTAGAAATCTTTTTGGGAACTAAAAGGAAATAGTCTTGGGATTGATCAAGCCTTTTCACTTTTCTGCATGAGATTTCAAAAAGAAGAAAAGTCATATATATAGCACTCTTAGGGTTGAAAAAAAGGTTACAAGGATGAGAAAAAACTCATTGTTTTCCTCAATCTCTTCATCTTTGTAACATTCAAAATTAAATCATATGTTTAATTCACACATTAAACATGATTTAATCTCAAATGTGTAACTCTCTTACACTTAACCTCTTAAGTTTATAAAGTTACAAAGATGAGAAGACTCATTGTCTTCCTCAACCTCTTCATCTTTGTAACATTCAAAATTAAATCATATGTTTAATTCACACATTAAACATGATTTAATCTCAAATGTGTAACTCTCTTACACTTAACCTCTTAAGTTTATAAAGTTACAAAGATGAGAAGACTCATTGTCTTCCTCAGCCTTTCAAGTTTTGTAATATTTCAAAACTTAATCATGTGTTTAATTCACACATTAAAAGTGTAACCCTTCTTACACTTTATTTTCCAAAAGTTATTTTCAAAAGTGTAACTCTTCTTACACTTTATTTTTTAACCAACAATATATATATATATATTTATATAAATATAACATACATATCTTTGATCTCTCTGAAAATCAACTACAAGGTTCAGTTCCAGAGGCATTTGAGAGCATGACTTCCCTTACAGAACTTCATCTCTCCTCCAATGGACTACATGGGTCAATTCCGGAGGCACTTGAGAATATGAGTTCCCTAATCTATGAAGGTGCGTGTTAAATAATACAATCAATACTTGCTAGTCAAGTGATAACTATAATAAGAAAATTATTTGATTTTTATACTTTATTTTAAGGGTACCAATCTAATATCCATCGAGATTATTATCTTGACTTGCTTAACGAACTTATCTTTTATATATTGATAATGACCTAGTTACTATAAACAAAACTAGTAACTTCTAGAAATGTAGGACATGCATACCTCTCATGGTATGTGGTATTATAGGACTAAATTTCAGAGTTTAAAGTATTTGTTTTAAAACAAACAAGCAAACATATTCCTTTTAAAGCAATTTTTTTTTTTTTTTTGTTAAAACTCTTGCATTTCTAAAAGAAAAATAATAATGTCCTAATAATTTGTAAATAAATTACTCAATATTAGAACATATTTTAAAATAATTTTAAAAAGTGATTGTAAATATGATTTTTAATAATTGACTTATATGCTCTTCTCTTTTCCCTTTTAGGAAGAAAAAAAGTTTAATTTTTACTACTAATTCCAAAAAATTGGCAAAACTTACACAACCAAAAAAAAAATAATAAATAAAATAAAGACATAATGAAAATTAAGTAGTAATATTCTCTTATTGGAAGCTTAATTAAACATATATCCAAAAATAATTAAAAATGTTGGTAAAAAATCATCCAAAAACATTTTTCATGTGATTACCTCGTTCTAATTTTTAATGTGAAAAAATTAATTTAGTCATATAAAATAAGGATTCTTAATTTTATGTTATAATAGATTAAGTTAAATTTAAAATTATGTCAACAATGGATGTTCTTTAGTTTTTTTTTTTGTATTTGAACTTCTAAAAAAATTACATAAACGAATGAATTTATTTCTAGTTTTTTTTAAATAATTGTTAGATTGATATAGAAAGAACCAATTTTATGTCAAGTAATTTCCTTTCAAACTAAATTCATTTGGTTTTAATACTTCAGAAAATGGATTATTTATTTTATAGAGTTTGGAAAATGGTTTAAAAGATGAGAGTAGATTATTGCGGCGGAGCAGACAATTACCCCCACTACATTTGGTTTATCAATGACGAATTTAATTTAATTTAAAGCTTTATCTTGATTGCCTATAAATGGAATACTTTTACAAAATAACATAAGTGCATCCATCATAGCTTGAACCCCATACCATGTAAAAGAAAAATAAAAATTCATATATATATATATATATATATATATTATTTTGCACAAATAATTATGCAAGGTGGGAGAAAGAATCTAATAAATTTATAGTTTGTGTAGGGTTAAATGTCTTTTCTTTTTTATCTTTATGCTGCCAAGTAGGTTTAGAAACAATATTTTTTATTTTCTAGATGGTTTAGGTTTACACAAAGTATTTGGCCAAAGCTATCTAAATATTTCTAATTATTTTGAAAATTATAGATAAATTTTTATTTTATTATTTTTAATATATAGATAATAATAAAATATTTTTATTAAAATAATTTATAAAAAATATAATAATTTAATTATTTATAAAATATATTTATTTTAATATAATTAAAATTTTAAAAGTTATTTAAAAAAAAAAATTCAAAAAAAAGTTAAACAGGATGAGTATAGGCATTTATCATACCCGCCCGTCCCGTCCCGCTCCGTTTAATTTTTTAAATGGGACGGGGATGTGAATTATTTCAAATAAATGGAACGGGTTTGGGATGGGGGCAACCCATCCCGAACCTGCCTCATTGCCATCCCTAGCTTCCACCGAAGACGATTTCAAACTTTGAAGAATTGGGGCGGGCATTTACAATGCAATATATACATTCTATTCTACAACAGAAGGGACTGGAAGTGTTGTTTCAAGTCTGAAAAGTTGCAGGGAATCCATATTCACCTACATCTAATGGTTCAACATTGACTAATGATTCTTCTACTTATTTTAGAGTATTTATGTGGCTACTCTAATGATTTTTAAGTGAATGTAGATTTATTTTACATGAACCACTAATTCCTCCCATGATATTGAAATGTATGTAAATTTAATTTGTATGAATCATTAACTATGGCATGATCTTCTTCTATAAATAAATAAGCTACTTAATATATCTTTTCAAACCTCAATTCTACATTTCGTTGTTTCACATAAAATATTAGTGCATTTGTTTTATTAAAGCATAATTTTGATTTTGCTTAAAACTGAATCATAATTTCAATTACATTTAAAATTTTAAGAGTCAAAGGTTAGATAATGGAGGAAATTAAAAGAGAAGTATTTACACCAATTTACAGACTATATTATTTTCTAGTATGGATTATATTTGGATTCCAATTGTAAAATGGTTTTAAGAATCAATTATTTTAGCAATGTTATTCAAACTATGCATAGATAGGGGAAAAAATAAGGAAAAATACAATATTTTTAATGTAATTTGGGCGATCGATGTGAGCCTTCCAGGCTCAGAGTGCACCAATGCTCTGGTTGTGCTTTAGAACAATGTTGATCCTTGATTCAAAACAAACAAAAAAAAAAAATAGTTGTGATTTTTTTTCTTTCTTTTTTTTTTTTTTCTTTTTAGCGAAAACAACAATAATAAGAATGTTTCTTAAATCAAAAATTTTCCCATAAATATGACATTTATATCAATTTAACTTTATAATATAACAACCATATTTTTATTTTTATTTTTCGGTTATGGGGTCTATCATAATTTCTTTTACATATTTATTTATTTATTTATTATTATTATTATTATTATTTTTGCAATTTTGACATTTTGGACTATTGTATGATTTCTAATTTGTCCATGACTTTTCCTTTCATTTACAATCACTTGTTATTGTTAGTCAAATTATTTTATTATGCTACTTGACAATTTTGAATTTTTTTTTTGTATTTATTTCTTGATTATAATTTGGATGATTTTTTGAGTTCTTTATTTTGAATTTTTTCATAAGAATATTTTGTAATAATTATGAAATTATACATGTCAAAATAGAATATAAAACTCATACGAATATGAATGAGTATTAGAAATTAGTTAACCATTTCAATCAAAATAATTGGATCTAGTTGCTTCAAGTTTGTTGCGCTTGCTCATTAAATTACCATGACTTCAAGTTAGTTATTCAACCAAATTTTCTTTCAGAATTTGATATGACAATGTTCAAATGGAATTAGTATGATAAAGTTTTCTATTCAAGAATTTTGACTCGTCATAGAGGATTTTATTTGAAGGTTCATACTTTTAAACTATGTTTGGTTCCCATAAAATTTGAAGTAAAATGCAAAGGAAAGAAAATATAAAAGAAAAGTAGAAGGAAAGAAAAAGTGAAGGAAAATAAAAAAATAGATTAAAAGTTGATAAATTATTTTTTTTGTTACTTCAAACTCATTTTATTTATTTTAACTCATCAATATAAAGATTAAATAATTTAAAAATACATATTTTTTTAATTAATTTTAATTATATTTGATTTTCTTTGATATTTTTCATAGGACAACCAACATGAAAAAATTATTTTCCTTTGCATTTTTTTTCTTTCTTTAGTATTTTTCGAAACCAAACATAACCTTAATGTTTGGTTTTTGTGTCTATTGATTATAAAACTTTAGACAAAGATCTCCCCCCTCAGTAACTTCCTTTTGTAAAGATTTTGTTTTTGAAGATTACATAGAGAGAGACTTGATGTTTGTGTCAAAATTTTTCTTGTTCTCAATAATAGAACATTTTAGAACCACCGAGATTTGATTGGAATCTCATCTAATATACTTGTATTTGGTTTAAGTAGAATATCAATTGAGCTTTTTTTCCTTAGACTATGTTTGGATCCCAAAAAATATTAAAGAAAGAAAAAAAATGTTAAGGAAAATGGTTTTCTCATGTTTGGCTTCACTATAAAAAATATAAAAGAAAATTAAATATAATTAAAATTAATTTAAAATTTATATATTTTTAAATTATTTAATCTTGCTATAATAGAGATAAATAAATAAAATAAGTTTGAATAAATGTATCAAAATAATTTATTAAAAAAAAATTTCCTTCATTTTTTCTTTCCTTCTACTTTTCCTCTCTATTTTTTTTTCTTCGCATTTTCCTTATTTTCTAGGAACCTTATATAGTCTTAATAAATTCCCATTGTCAAGATTTTTTTTTTTTTTTAAAACGATTGCTTCAAGATAATTAATGTTGCACCGAACTTCTCACTATTGGATAAATTATGTAGCCTTTCGATTTTTTTTATACAAGTAATTTATTTAGTTATTTCATTCCTTCTTTTATCAATGCCCTATCATTTTCAACTGATTTAGTTGCAACATGTATAGTCAAGATCATTCTAAAGAACAACAAACCTTGGAAGTAAGACATGGTTACTTCTTCTTGAGTAGCTACAATTGGTTTCATAATGCATGTCACTTCATATATTGAATCCTTAATTTCACATAAATACCTTGATCAAGTAAATATTTGGCATGCAGTATCATACAGTGTAAAAGTAAATCATAGCTAGGTATAAGTTTCCTTTTCTAGATCTTATTTCTTTAATGGTTTTTTTTTTATGAAAAGAAACTACAAAGTAGAATATCTACAGATTCGATCAAAGAACCACAGTAATCTTCAAAGCCAAACTTTATAACATCTCTCAACAATCTGTTGTTCCATTTACTTCTCTATAAACATGACGACAAATACAAACATTAAGGTCTTGAGTTATCTTCCAAACATCTTCCATTAACAACATAATAGAACTAGGAATGTTACTTTTTTTATTATAACCATCTATCACTACTTTTGAGTCACCTTCAATATCTAGATTTAAGAATCCATTATTTTTAGTATTTAGCACACCATCTCTAGAAGTCATACATTCTACAATAATTATTAACACATTTTATTTGCTTACTTGCAACAATTTTTATTATGTCGTTAGAATCTTTAATAACTCATCTAATGCACTTCTATTCTCTACCCTTAAACCATCAAAGTTTAATTTGAAATTTTCACTAGTTGGAGGAATCCAACAAATCCATTTTTCAAGCACTCGAGGGACAAAACGTCCTTCATTCTAAAGCTAAGGATCAATCACAAATTCCTATAGATTTTGAAAGTTAAAGGTGGCTTTCTCAATAACGAAAAAGGGGTTGGGTTGAATCTTCTTAAACACTATTTGATTTCTATGGATCCATACATTCCATAAGATAATAGCAATTTTTTCCGTAGGATGATTGAAAAATTTTCAATTAATTTTATAATTTTTATACACTGTTTCAATCCATGATAAAAAAATCACCTTCAAATAAAAGAGATGAAGGACAATTAAACTTGATGTGATCTCAAATACTTTGCACAAAAGTGCAATTTTTAAAAAATACTTTCAATATTATTCATATTTTGATTGCATAGACAACACATGTTCGAAATTTCCATTCTTCTAGCTATTAGGAACTCGTGAGTAGGAAGAGCATTTCTAATAACTAACCATAAGAAAAATTTTAATTTTGGCATAAGATTTAATTTCTAAATCCAATGTAGTATTTTGGATCTAGGGTGCATCAATGGCTTTCTCATAGCCCAAGTAGTAACTTAAGAGTGAACTTTCCATCTTGAGATAATCCCTAAATAATCCTATCACATAAGGGAGGGGAAGGAATTGGGATTGCTTTAATGTCTGCTAGAACATTTAGAGGGAGGATTGAGGAAATGAATTGTAGATTCCACTCTTTGGAATCCTGGTTTATAAAGTAATACACTAGCATCCCAATTGATGTAATGTAAGTGATTTTCATCCATAATAGAAATAAGTGGTGACATGTAAACCTAATAATCTGTCCAGAAGTAGACTTTTCCTCTCATCTCCTATGCACCATTTTAGCCCAACTTGAATATATTTTATATGGTTAACTACTTCCTTCCAAACAATGGAATCTCTTTTCTTTTTTGGGATCCTAAAGAAATTGTTGTTTTTAATATACTTTTCTCTCATGATCCTAACCCAAATGCTATCATTATCCATGAGGATTTTCCACCCTAACTTAGTAATTATAGCTTTACTAACATCTTCATTCCTTCTAATTCATAGTCCTCCTTCATATTTAGGTCTACAAACCTCATCCCAAGCTACCAAAGGAAAACCTTTAGAATCATTAGACCCTACATTTGGTAACCATAAGAAGTTTCTACTGATTCTATCTAGATCCTCATTATTTCTCTTTGTAAGTTTGAAATGATTCATAACATGAAGAGGTGAGCTAGCCAAATTAGCCTTTATTTAGACTATTTTACCAGTTTTTGAAAGAAACCCAACTTTCCAAGACGTAAGCTTTTTTTTAGATTTGAGAATTACTTCAGAAAAAGTGTTTCTTTTAACCCTACCTTGAATCATTGGACAACCAATATATTCTTTAATGGTTTTTATATCATTGTTTTTCACTACAATAGATCTAGAGAAGCCTTTTAAAATTCAAAACTATCTTATAATTGTTAGGGATTTGAATCTGATTGTTATGTTTTTAGTCTAATTTCATGAGTCCATCCCTATCTAATGAACTCCATAAATACCTCTTTCTCTTAGCCTATCAAATAGGCCATCAATGCAATCAATTTTTCTTAGGGCTTTTGATGGCATTTTCTTAGGGCTTTTAGATTTCGGAAAGCTAGTGTTTGCTCAACAGCATAATGAGGAACAACATGTTCACTTAAGCCTCATGAAGGAACAATACTATAGAAGGTCTAGACTATCACTTATTTAAGTCATTTTTCTATAACAATCTTATAAGAATAAATTCCCAACATTAGGATTAAAAATTACACATATGTAAAGCATTTTGGTAACAAATATATAGCTTTGCTGAAAAATGTAAAAAGTGAGTTGGAACGCTAGTTTTATGGTCTAACACTTTCTAACTGGTTAAAAGGGAAAAAGTTCTTAAACAAAAAGAGTTTGGAATAAATTTTAAGTTGAGAGATGAGACTAAAAATATAATTAAGATGAGCATATGTTTTAATAATACATGACAATCATCATTGGCCCAAAATCCAAAAAGAAAAAGGGTTTTAATCTTAAAAATAAATAAATAAATATTCTTAATTTTAAATAGTTTTGGGAATATTTTCTTTTGCAAATAATTATTTTCATTTTAAAATTTTTATTTTTAATTAATATTTTTAAAATAAGATTTGAAAATGTGATCCCACTAATACTTATTAAAAGTAAAAAAGTGCTTGAATATTTTATTTTTGAGCTAAAATATACTATAAAAAAAAAGTAGCTTATATAAATTTTATACTAAAAAAATTATTGTTGCAAAAAAACAGCTTATATCATTTTTATACTAAAAAATGATCGTTCTATTTTCTTTTACAGTATTTGTGTGGATACTCATGATTTTTAAATATATATATATATATATAGATTTATTTTGCATGAATCATAAATTCTTTTATGATATTGAAATGTAGGTAGATTTATTTTGCATGAATCATAAATTCTCTCATGATATTGAAGTGTAGGTAGATTTATTTTGTATGAATACTATGGGATGATCTTTCCCTATAAATAAACATGCTACTTAATCTCAATTCTATAATTTTCACATAAAACCTTAGAACATTTGTTTTATTAAAAAGCATAGTATGGGTTTTGTTCAAACTTATGCATAATTTCAAATCCTTTAAAAATTTAATAGTCCTAAAACTTAGATATTGAAGGAAATTAAAAGAAAAGTAATTCTATGAGTGTAGAGACTATTATTATCCAATATGTATTAGAATGAGGTAATTTAGTTTTATTAAATGTTTATATTTTACCTATAGTTTTCATTCATTGTGGTTAATCAAAAACGGGTCAAGAATATAATTTTTATTTATTTATTAGGATATATGTGACTACTCTTTTCCGCAAGGAATAGAGTACAACCTTCGCCCCTTGACTGACTGACGTGATTATCCCTAACAACCTCTTCCCTGTATGGAGTTGGTGTTACAGTATAATTACAGGTACAAAGCTCCCAATCGTTTCAGCATGGGTACTGCTGATCCACTTTTAAGATCATAGTTTCTTATCAACACTTGTGATTATTATCTTTGTATTTATTATCTCATGATTTCAAAATATAAAGAGAAATGAAAAAAAAAATTGTTCAAAATATTTTGAAGTTATTGAAAAATTTATTTTCTAATCTCATTTAATATGAATTTTCATTCATTTCAACCATGTCATCTTATATGAAAATAACTGTAAATACACAAGCAAGTGTCAACTGTCAATACATTAAATTTCATCAAAATATCAATTTTTAAATTAAAAAAAAAAACACAATAAAGATTAATCGAAGGAATGACTAAATTTTAAAAATAGAACAAAAATTAATTGAAAAGAATGACTAAAGAGTTGGTTGATAAAACTGAAAATTAAGTAGCAAAAATCTTTAGTACTGAAAATTAATATTGCAAGTGTTAAATTAGTCGAACTAAAAATCATTTAGTATCACCTTAGTTTTAAATATTGAATTTTAATTTAACTGTTTGACAATGGAAACAGCTAAAAAATGAGGATGATTTATTTTACACAATTAACCTTATACTCATTATATGGCAAATTTTAAATATTCTTCTTAAATTATATAGAAGTAATACATTAATCAATAAAAATTATCATGTATAAATTACCATGTGTATTACAATTTATTCGACTACTAAATAATTCATTTACAACTTGCTCACATAAATTAAATATGTAAATTTGATATGATTAAGCACGTAAATTTGACCAGATCATGTTCCAAGTCCTCTAAATTTTATTGATGTCAAATCTCATAGTTTCAAATAAAAAATTATCATTATCAAATTTATAAAAAAAAATGCAGCAGTATGATACGTGCCACCATTCATGCAGCCTTGCCAAGTAATTGATTTCCATATTCAACTGCACTAGCCTGGGAGTGGTAACATGGATGGCCATAGTATAGTTTTATTAATTTTGTTTGTTTCATTTAATAAGTCCATGAAGTGCTGATATTTAGCTTTAGTGGGGTAGTTGTGTTTTCCTAATTCTTAGCATTGTTTGTTGTTCTTTCCAGTATTGTCAAGACTATTATGTATAGTGGGAAATATTTGAAAGGAAGATAAGCAGTTAAGAAAACCCAAATCTTCTCTCTCATCCTCATTTTCTCCTTCTCTATCAAATTCAAACGTGTCAGTGGTATCAGAGCCCGGTTCCAACCATGGACACTTACGGCAAAACAAATGCAGAATTCTGCAACGATGTCAATGAAATCTTAGCACAACATGAGTCAAGCTTTGATCACGTTAATGTTTGCCCTACAAACAATGTTAACCGAGCTTCAAGCTCTACAAGCTTTTTGAAGCCCACGCACTAGCCACCCCGAAATCAACCCATTTGCCCTTGGAGAATTCTCACATTCGCCAAATGTTGCTCGTTCTAACACTGATAATGGCCACCATCATCATCTCAAACTGTCTTTCCCAAAGTTCAACGGCAAGAACCTAACTGGCTAGGTCTACAAAGCAAAACAATATTTTGATTTCAAAAATATTGCATCTAACCAACAAGTTTGGCTAGCATCCTTCCATTTAGAAGGCATCGCCCTACAATGGCATCAGTGGATAACAAAATTTCGCGAGCCACTTACATGGGATGAGTTCACCAAAGTTGTCCTCCGTTTCGGTCCAGCTAACTACGAAGACTCGTCAGAAGCTCTAACTCGACTAAAATAAACCTTAACCGTAGTAGCTTGCCAGGAAGCTTTCGAAAAGCTTTTCCATCAAGTTGATGGCTTGCCTGAAAATTTTCTCATTGGCTATTTTATTGCAGGACTTCGGGATGACATTCGCCTAGATGTGAAAATTAAACAACCTAGCACCCTGGCAGATACGATAGGAGTCACTCGGCTAATCGAAGAACGACATCAATTACAAAAGAAACCAAGCTAACCATTTCGCTTCCAACCAACTTTAGTGGCACCAAAGGCAAGCCCCCCAACCCAATAGCTGGTGTACTAGGGCCTCCACCAAACCAGCGTGTGAATCCAAATTCCAATACTAATTTGACAACATTCTGATGAATTACCAATTAAGAAGCACGTGAGCGTTGAGATAAGGGATTATGTTACTATTATGACGAAAAGTTCATTCCAGGCCATCGCTATGAACGTCCACAATTATTCATGATTGAAGATTCACTGCACCTAAGCTCTGATGATGATTGCAATACTTGACAAGAACCAGAATCAAGAAACAATGCCTGAGATTTCTTTTCATGCAATTGCAAGAACCAACCATCCACAAACAATACGACTCCTGGGCAAGCTGAGAAACAAGAATATAATTATGCTAATAGACGACAGTAGCACTCACAACTTCATTGATCAAGCCATAGTCACTAAGTATGGGATACCAATGATTCGAGATAAGAAGTTTCAAGTTATGGTGGCCAACAAAGAGAAAATAGAATGTGTTGGGTGTAAGTTTTAGAAACTGGGTTTTAGAAAATGAATATTTCTCATTGTATTAGAAATGATGATAAGGGCTTGTACACTGATGATTTTATATTTATATTTACAACAACCTAACTGACTAACTTCCTACTTTAAGACGTTCTTAACAGACTTCTGTTTGTTGTAACTGATCCTGGACAGCTACATTCTTGCGGCTTGAGTCTTCTTCTTGTTGATCAGCTAAGTATTGTCTATCATCCCCCCACAAGCTCACAAGGGAGGGAACAACAAAGAGCTTCATTCTGAAACTAAGGAACTGGGAGCTTGAAATATGTTTAGTGAAAATGTTAGCAACCTGTTCGAATGAAGGAATATACTGAATGATGAGTTGTTTACGAAGAACGTGATCCGGTATAAAGTGAAGATCCATCTCAATGTGTTTGGTCCTAGCATGGAACACGGGATTAGAAGCCAAGTGAGTTGCATTTTTATTATCACACCAAAGTAGAGGTGGAGAGGAGAAAGAGAGACATATTTCCTGTAAAATAGATTGAATCCATATAATCTCAAAAGTAGCAAACGCAAGAGCATGATACTCAGATTCTACACTGCTGCGAGACACAAACTTTTGTTTGTTGGAAGACCAGGACACTAAATTCAGACCAAGGAAAATGCCATAGCCACCGGTGCTTCTTCTGTCATCTGGACAAGATGTCTAGTTGGCATCAGTATATCTATGAATATCCAACGAGGTGGACTACTGCATCTGAATGCCATAGGATAAAGTACCCTTGAGATATCACAAAATTCGTTTCACACCAAGCCAATAAGTAGTGGTGGGTGTAGCCATGAATTGACAAGCTTTATTAATGGCAAAGGAAATGTCCAGTCTGGAAAGGGTAAGGTATTGAAGTGCACCAACCGTGCTTCGATATAAGATGGCATCCGAGAGAGGTTCACCATCAAGATGAGATAACGTTTGTCCTAACAATCTCGGAGTGGTAGCAAGCTTGGAGTCTAACATGGTTGTGCGAGTTAAGATGTCTTGTGTACTTGTGTTGACTAACATGAAACATAGTACCATGACGAACTACTTCAATGCCCAAAAAATAATTGACATAACCCAAGTCACGAAGAGCAAAAGAGGGGTTGAGTCGAGTAATAAATGAGGAAACCTAAGCTGAGTTGTTGCTAGTTACTAGTATGTCATCTACATAAATGAGCAAAATAAAGACATCATGTGCTGAATGATGAATAAACATCGAGTTGTCAACTTGAGAAGCTTGAAATCCCCATCCAAGAAGTGAGGTGCTGAGTTTGGTATACCATGCCCAAGGGGCCTGCTTAAGGCCATATAAAGCCTTGTTAAGCTTGCAAACATGAGAAGAAAATTGAGAATTGATAAAGCCCAGGGTTGATGCATAAACACATGTTCTTCAAGATCTCCATGGAGAAAGGCATCCTAAACATCAAGTTGGTGAACTAACCAGTTAAATGAAAGTGCAACTACAAGTATAATTCAGATAGTAGAAGCCTTGACAAATGGACTAAAAGTCTCAAAATAATCGAGACCTGGTGTTTGAGTAAATCCTTGTGCAATTAACTGAGCCTTATAGCGATCAACTGTTCCATTGGGTTTATATTTGAGTTTGTATACCCATTTGCAACCAATTATATTGCTATTGGAGGGCAGTGGAACAAAATGTCATGTGTTGTTTCTTTGGAGAGCATAAAACTTTTTTTCCATGGAAAGAACCCAATTTGAATCTTTAACAGCTTGTGTGAATGTAGTAGGTTCATAAATGTGAGATGATAAGTAAGCCCTCTTCTTGCTAATGTCATTCTTTGCACGGGTGACCATGGGATGTTGATAAATACGATGAGATTCAAAGATGGAGATGTCGGCAAAAGGAACTTGTATCAGGTTTGGTAAAGTAGTGGAAGAAGGCATATTAGTTAACAGTGGGCTTGAGATGGAAAGAGTTGTATGGGAAGGTAGTGAGGACACAGGAGAAGATGAGCAAGGAAGAAGGGATGGAGTGGATACGATAACCATAGATGAGGATTGATCCGGAGTAGACTTAAATGGGAACACTGTTTCATGAAACACAACATGTCTAGTAACATAGAGACGACCTAACAAGGGGTCAAGACACATATAACCCTTGTGATCGGAACTATATAGCCAAGAAATACGCATTGACTGGAGTAATAGGAGATTTTATTTTTGTTGTATGGTCGACTCTAAGGGTAGCATAAGCAACCGAGAATTTTAAGGATGTGATAATTTGGTGATTTTCCAAAAAGAATTTGAAAGAAAGATTGATAATTGAAAACCTTAGTAGGTAGCCGATTTATAAGGAAAATAGTTTTATGAAATGCATATAGCCAAAACTTGAAAGGTAAAGATGCAGCGGCTAATAGAGCAAGACCAATTTCAATTAAATGTCATAATTTGCGCTCTGCTCAGCCATTCTATTCAGGTGTGTATGGACAAGAAAACTGACTTTTAATACCATGCGTAGCAAGATATGAAGAAAATGCCTTTAATTCACCACCATTATCAAACCGTAAACATTGTATCTAAGAATTAAGCTGATTTTCAACTAGACTTTGAACTTTATGAATACAAATAATGCTTGATCTTTGTTGTGTAACGGATAAATCCAAAAAAAAATGAGAGAAATCATCAACAAACAAAATGAAGTAGCGTGCACCAGTTGTGGATGGAGTGGAAGCAAGGCCCCAAAGATCAATATGAAGTAAAGTTAAACAAAAAGTTGTCTCGCAATAGTGCAGAATTTGAGTATCGTGCTCTTATGTTTGCTACTTCGGAGATTATTTGGATTCAATCTATTTTACAGGAAATCTATCTCTCTTCCTCCTCTCCACCCCTACTTTGGTGTGATAATAAAAGTGCAGCTCACTTGGCTGCTAATCCCATGTTCCATGCTAGGACCAAACACATTGAGATGGATCTTCACTTTATATGAGATCACGTTCTTCGTAAACAGTTCATCATTCAGTATATTCCTTCATCCGAACAGGTTGCTAACATTTTCACTAAACATATTTCAAGCTCCCAGATCCTTAGTTTCAAAACGAAGCTTTTTGTTGTTCCCTCCCCTGTGAGCTTGTGGGGGGATGATAGACAATACTTAAGTGATCAACAAGAAGAAGACTAAAACCACAAGAAAGTAACTGTCTAGGATTAGCTGCAACAAACAGAAGTCTGTTAAGAACGTCTTGAAGTAGGAAGTTAGTCAGTTAGGTTGTTGTAAATATAAATATAAAAACATCAGTGTACAAGCACTTATCATCCTTTCTAATACAATGACAAAAATATTCGTTTTCTAAAACTCGATTACTAAAGAGACACACATGAGAAGAAGTCTTTTCAAGAAAATACTAAAGCTCCGATACCATGTAAGTTTCAGAAACTGGGTTTTAGAAAACGAACAACGAATATTTCTCATTGTATTAGAAAGGATGATAAGTGCTTGTACACTGACGTTTTTATATTTATATTTACAACAACCTAACTGACTAACTTCCTACTTCAAGATGTTCTTAACATACTTTTGTTTGTTGCAGCTGATCCCAGACAGTTACTTTCTTGCGGCTTGAGTCTTCTTCTTGTTGATCAGCTAAGTATTGTATATCATTGGGCAGTGTCAAGTGCTCACCATCACCATCCAAGGTCATTCCATCACAATAGACTACTATGTTCTTCCCGTCGTGGCATGCCAACTAGTTTTAGGAGTACAGTGGCTTGAAACTCTTGGACCCATCAAGACGAACAAGCATCTAACCATGACCTTCAAAGTTGGAGGGGTTCCCCACACTTTCCAAGGATTGAAGTGTGTTGGCATCGAAGCTTTAACAGACAGAATTCAGCAACCTACAAGGTAATGGGCTTTTCTTCCAAATCATTCCCTCTATTAATAACACCCAACCAAATTCTTATCCACCTGACATGGATCATCTTCTAGTTGAATTTTCCCATGTATTTGAACCACCCACCAGTTTGCCTCCAAAGCAATCACATGACCATCACATTCCATTGCAACCAAACGCAGAACCTGTTAGTGTGCATCCATATCGATATCCTTATTACCAGAAAACCGAAATAGAGAAGATGGTGAAAGAGCTTTTGTAATCTAGTTTAATAAGACCCAGTAACAGTCATTCCCATCACCGGTTTTATTAGTGAAGAAGACAAACGAGGATTGGCAATTTTGTGTAGACTACCAAGCCTTGAACAACATAACAATAAAAAATAAATACCCAATCCCTGTGATCGATGAGCTTCTAGATGAGTTTCATGGAGCCAAATCCTTTTTCAAATTGGATTTACGGGCTGGTTGTCATCAGATTCGGGTACAAGATGAAGGCATTCTGAAAATGGCTTTTCGAACACATGAAGGGCGTTACGGGTTCATTGTGATACCATTTGGCCTCACCAACGCACTTGCAATCTTCCGAAGTCTCATGAATGACCTCTTCCGTCCCTATCTCTAGAAGTTTATTTTGGTCTTCTTCGACGATATCATGGTGTACTCACGATCTTGGGAAGCTCATCTCTCACATTTACAGGCGGTTTTAACAATCTTATCAACTAACAGTTTGTTTGCAAAAGAATTAAAGTAAGTGCAAGTTTGGAGTCTCACGGGTCGACTACTTAGGCCACATTATTTCAGAGCAAAGAGTGGTTGTTGACCCAGCCATAATACAAGCAATGTTGGAGTGGCCCACACTGACAACAACGAATGGAGTACGTGGATTCCTCAGTTTAGCAAGCTACTACTGAAAGTTACGGATTAGCAAGCTACTACTGAAAGTTCATCCGTAACTTTGGATGCATCGTTGCTCCTCTAAATCAACTCTTGACCAAGGATGGATTTAAATGGAATAAGGCTACCGAGATAGCTTTCAAACAATTAAAGGAGGCATTCACATCACCACCAATTCTGTGTCTTCCAGATTTTTCTCTACAATTCGTGATTGAATGCGATCAAGTGGAATCGGAATTAGCACAATCCTTTCTCAGCACAATCAACTAGTATCTTACTATAGTAAGGTTTTGAAGGGATCAACCGTGGCATTGTCCACTTATGAGAAAGAAATGTTGGCTATCTTCAAATCAATCCGAAAATGACGTCTTTATTTGCTTGGGAAACCATTCACTGTTCGTACCGACCAAAAAAGTCTCAAGTACTTGCTCGAGCAATGAATTACTACCTTTGATGGCTTCCAAAGCTACTTGGTTATGATTATCAGATTGAGTGTAAAAAGGGACCAGAAAATCAAGGTGCAGATTCTCTATCACATGTAGTTGAATTTCAATTCTTATATATCCATTTCAATGCCACATGCAGATTGGTCGATTCTACAAAAAGAAGTTCAACAGAATTTCTTCTATGAGGACTTGATCAAAATACAATCACACCACCAATTGACCCAACGTGATGGAGTGTGGTTCAAAAATGAATAAGTCTACTTAAGCCCTACCTCAACTTTGATTCAAAATGTGATTACAGACTGTCACTCAAAACCACTGGTGGGCATTTCGAGTTCCACAAAACTCTCTCTTGTATTAAGAAGAACTTCTTTTGGTCTAATATGCATCGGTCAATGAAGGAATTTTTGCAATAGTGCGATATCTATCAACGGTACAAAACCGATTGTATGAAGCCTGCCGGGTTACTTCAACCACTTCCAATCCCGACTCGAATGTGGACTGACGTTTCAATGGATTTTATCGAGGGATTACCACCATCTAATGGACATACTATCATCAAGGTAATTGTCGATCGATTAACAAAGCATTCCCACTTTGTAGCCTTGAAACACCCGTATACTGTAGTCACTATTGCCAAGGCATTTGTTGCCAATGTGGCCCGTCTCCACATCATTCCAACATCAATTGTTAGCGACCGGGATGAGGTGTTTATTAGCACTTTTTAGCAAACACTATTCCAGCTGCAAGGAACTAAGCTTTGTATGAGTTCAAGTTACTACCCACTGTCCGACAGCCAAACTGAGGTAGTAAATCGCACCTTGGAGAAATATTTGCGATGTTTTGCAGGGGACCAACCACGGAAATGGATCGAATGGATTCCTTTGGCTAAGTTAAACTATAACACATTAATTCATTCCTCCACCAAAATGACACCATTTGAGGTTGTTTATGGCATTCCACCTCCAAGCCTACTAGCTTATGTTCCAGGCATTTCCCATGACCAAGCCGGCGATGAGTACCTACATGACCACGATGCCATTTTATGTGAGTTACACCACAATCTTTCGTTGGCCCAAGATCGAATGAAATGTCAGGCAAATCAAAACTGATGCGAGGTTTCATTTGTTGTTAGAGACTATGTGTATTTGAAACTTCAGCCATATCGACAAACTTCCGTGGCTTTTCAAGGTTTAATGAAACTTGCTCCCCGTTTTTTATGGTCCATATCAAATAATTGAGAAGGTGGGAACAGTGGCATATAGATTGGCTCTTCCTTTTGGTTCTCAAATTCATGTGTTCCATGTTAGTTTGTTACAAAAGCATTTAGGAACAATCACTCCGACCTCTCCCAACTTCTACCAATTACAGATGATTCTACCATTCTTCCATAACCTAAAGTTGTCCTAGACTATCGTGTCATTCGTAAGGGTAGATATCGTCCAAAGTCTGAGATCTTACTTAAATGGAAGGGAGCGCACCAGTAGAAGACGCAACCTGGGAAAATGAGTGGCACTTTGCTAAGTCATATCCTGATTTTATCCTAGCGGACAAGGATCATTGAGTGGGGAAGAATGATAGGTGCCACCATTCATGGAGCCTTGCCAAGCAACTGATGTGTCCATATTCAACCGCACTAGCTTCGAAGTGGGAACGTGGATGGCCATAGTATAGTTTTATTAATTTTGTTTGTTTCATTTAATGAGTCCATGAAGTGTTGATATTTAGCTTTAGTGGGGTAGTTGTGTTTTCCTATTTCTTAGCATTGTTTGTTATTCTTTCCAGTATTATGAGACTATTATGCATAGTTAAGAAAACCCAAATCTTCTCTCTCATTCTCCTTCTCTCCTTCTCTATCAAATTCAAACGTATCATATTATCTCTTGTTCTTTAAGGGTAGTTATATATTATTATACAAACAATAACAATATTTCTTTGTTTAAAAAGTATCTAATAATATTACATTATAGAAACAAAAAGTATCTAACAACATTATATTATAGAAATAAATAGCTATGTAATTTTATTAACAAATTTATAGCTTCAAATAAATTATCACAATAAAATTTGTAACTTAAAATAAATTATAGATAAAAATACAAAAAATATATAATTAATAATGATAATAATGACATGAAAAAGTTTTTATTTTACCTCTTTTTTCTTCTTTTTGTAACATATTTTAACAATAAATTTTGGAACTCTTTAATAAAATAAAAAAAAAATTGGTTAAAATAGATATAAAAAAAAATCTCATATTTGTGAAATTAACCCCTTCCATGTTTTTATTTAAAGAGAAACCCATTTTGGACATAAATGTCTTTGACTATTTCAACTATTTACATATATGTTTTAAATAGGGTAATTTTTACAAGAAAAAAGTGAGGGCGTTTTTGTCAAAATGAGGCCAAAAAAGAATGAAGGGTTAGATTTCTAAAATCGGGTTTTCAATGACCTTTTTAATCAAATAACCCTTAATAAAACCCTTTTAGTGAAAGAATATTCTTACAAACCAATCAAATTGAGTTTGCATAAAATCCTAATTTTATTATATTAAAAAATTAAAAATTTAAAAAAAAATATCAAAATATATACATAAAAATAAAAAAATGTAAAAAATAAATAAATAATAAAATAAAGTTCTTATAGCACATTAGAGAGAAAATTTTGATAGGCTGATAGCGCATTACCTTGTTAGATTATGGACACTGATTCATGGGGAGTCTTCATGCAATGGATAGTAGGTCATAGATCCAAACTTTGTCTCATTGTAATTTCATAGGATACTATAATGCAGTTAACTCTCTTTAGTGGAATTTTTAGTTAACTTTAAAATTGGATTTTGAAGGAGCCAATATTTTCCTATGCATCCTAATGGTCCCCACTCAAGCTCCTAGTTTATGATGGAACATTTTATTTAAGAAATTTGAGTTATATATATATATATATATATATATATGGATACAAGATCGAGACGCTTGGAAGACTTGAGATCATAGGAAACTAATGTAAGATGAATGCATGAGTGCACTTAGGAGTTTCATACGTTTTCATGCATCTTAGAAAACTCGGTTTATTCTTTAAAACGTCAACTTCATTAAAACCCGAGTTTTTAAATAATTTACCTTAGGCAAAATGTTTCAAAATTGGCTTAATAATTTACCTAAAGACCTTGCCTAAGTGTTAGAAAAGAAAGGAATAAAAAAAATAGGTTTTTCAGGCCCAAAAAGGCTCAACCGGTCAAGGCTATGGCCAACCGGTCAACCGATTGAGGAACCGATCGACCGGTTGAGGTCGTCCGATCGAGGACCAGTCGAGGAAGGTTAAAAACCTTCTCTCTCTCCCAGTAGCCTTCTCTTCCCAGTTGAGGTGATTCCTTTACCGGTCGAGGTCCAGTCGAGGTCCGGTCGAGGACCGGTAGAGGTCCGGTCGAGGTCCGATTGAGGCAACGGTAACCTGTCATGCATTAAATGCTCTAACGGCTAGTGAACCGGTCGACCCTTAACTCGATCGGACGAGGTTGCCTTTTGCTGATTTTGACTCCCGAGCTTAGAAACCTATAAATTGAGAGCTCCACTTCATTTATTGATAAGAGAACACTTGCATTCAAAGCCCACCTACCTGTTCTTGATCAAAAAGCTCTCATTTCTTTCATAGTGCATTAAAACACCACTTGCATATCCTTTAGTGCACTCTTGTTGTCATCCTAGCTTTGTCTTGTATTTGAGCCATCTTTAAGCTAAGTTGAGTAAGTATATTTTGTAACAATCTGAGTGATAAAGCTTTCAAAAGGGTTGAATCTTAAAGAGGTTGTGTAAGAGCCCATTAGAGCCGGAATCCAAGTGTAAGAAGATTGGAAGCTTGGTTGAAGCTTCAAGTTAGTGGAACCCTCACTCGGTTAGAAGGTTGAGGAGAGTGGACGTAGGCAAGGAAGTGTCGAACCACTATAAACCCGAGTTTGAATTCTCTCAACTCTATCTCTTTACTTTGTTTATATTTTGTTTAATTTTGTTGTGATTGAAAAGATTTTAAAAAACTCAATTCACCCCCCCTTTTGGGTGTTTTTCTTAACTAAACATAGCCTTTGTTTTCTCAATATATATATATATATAAAGTATGCATAAGAGCATTTTAGTAAAAGCATAAAGTTGCTCTAGATCTTACTAATAGTATTTCTAGACTGAGCTAATTAATTAATTGGAGTTCAATAGAACTAATTAATTAATTAGAAACTAGGTGGGTTGGATTAGATGACTCAACCCTTATTTGGGCTCAAGTCAGTTAAGTCCAAAGGGAATCCTATATAAACCCCTTTAAGGGTTCAATGTTTAGACTTTTGCCTCCTGTCTTCTAGAGAGAAACTCTAACTACTCTCATGAGAGAAAGAGAAGTTCACCCTTCTCTTAGTGAAGGCAGAGATTGGATAGAATGCCAATGGGTGGAAGGTCATCGAGTAGACGATATCTATGTCCACAATATCTTCATCAAATTTGATTTGATTTAAGAATATCCAAATCATAGGTAAAAGTTTCCATCTCTAGATCTAATTTCTTTAATGGTTTTTATATCATTCTTTTTCGCTACAATAGATATAGAGAAGCCTTTTAAACTTCAAAATTATCTTATAATTATCACATATTTGAATCTTACAAGTTCAGTCTAATTTGATGAGTCCATTCCCCATCTAAAGAACTCCATAAATACCTCTTTCTCTTATCCTATCAAATAGGCCATCAATGCAATCAATTTCTCTTAGGGAATTTGATGGCATTTTCTTTGAGCTTTTAGATTTCGGAAAGCTAGTGTTTGCTCAACAACATCATGAGGAAAATAAGGTTCACTTAAGCCTTGTGAAGGAACAATATTATAGAAGGTCTAGACTTTTGCTCATTTAAGTCATTTTTCTATAATAATCTTATAAGAATAAATTCCCAACATTAGGGTTAAAAATTTACCCATATCTAAACCATTTTGGTAACAAATCCATAGCTTTGTCGAAAAATGTAAAAAGAGAGTTGGAACTCTAGTTTTATGGTCTAACACTTTACAACTGGTTAAAAGAGATAAAAGTTCTAAAACTAAAAGAGTTTGCAATAAATTTTATGTTGGTAGATGAGACAAAAAATATCTTTAATGGAAAAGAAAATCAAGGGAATAAAAGACAACTAATAACACAATCAACAAACAATTGAAATTTAAAACAATTATTAAAAATATAATTAAGATAAACATATCTTTTAATAATACATGACAATGACCCAAAATCCAAAATGAAAAGGGTTTTTAATATTAAAAATAAATGAATAAATATTCTTATTTTTTAATAGTTTTGGAATATTTTCATTTAAAAATAATTGTTTTCAATTTAAAATTTTCATTTTTAATTAATATTTTTAAATAAGGTTTGAAAAGGTTCTCCAATTAATATTTCTTATTAAAAGTAAAAGAGTGCTTGAATATTTTATTATTGAGTTAAAAGTTTAAGCAAATTAAACCATTATAACAATATAAAAAGTAGCTTATATAATTTTTATACTTAAAAAAATTATCATTGCAAAAAAGCAGCTTATATAACTAAAAAATGATCGTTTTATTTGTTTTAGAAATGATTTGTTAATATATATAGATTTATTTTGCATGAATCATAAATTCCCTGATGATATTCAAATGTATTTTTGATTTATTTTGCATGAATCATAAATTCTCTATGTTATTGAAATGTAGGTAGAATTATTTTGTATGAATCAATAACTTTATCATGATCTTTCTCCATTAATAAATAAGCTACTTAATCTCAATTATGTACTTTTCACATAAAACCTTAGGACATTAGGTTTTGTTTGAACTGATGTATAACTTCAGATCCTTTAAGAATTTAATAGTCCTAAAACTTAGATATTGAAGGAAATTAAAAGAAAAATATTTCTATCACTTTAGAGATTATCATTATCCAATATTATTAAAATGGGGTAATTTAGTTTTATTAAATGTTTATATTTCACGAATATAATCTTTAATCATTTCTTAGGATATATGTGAATACTTCTAATTTTTAAAATAATGGTTACTCTGAATTACCCTCCAGGAGGGTTAATAACCTACCGGGATTGATTAAGGGAATTGCTTAGCTCCGAGGGTTAATAACTCTATTTTGTTTTTGAATGTTTTCTACCTTTTCAGATATTTTTCTGGTATTTAAATGGTGTATTTTTATATCTTAATGATTCATCATTTCAATGAATGAATGAAAATTATTCATTAATCCAACTAAAATATTTATTACTTTCTATATAAATAAATAAAGTGTTCAAACGGTGTTATATTTATATTATTTTTATATATATTATCTCATGATTTAAAAATATAAAAATAAAAATACTTTAAAGTTAATGAAAAATCTATTTTCTAATCTTATTTAATATAAATTTTCATTCATTTTAACCATGTCATCTTATATGAAAATAATTGTAAATACACCAGGCAAGTGTGTCAATATTATGCATTAAATTTCATCAAAATGTCAATTTTAAATATAAAAAAATACCACAAAAAATAATTAAAAAGAATGGCTAAATAGGTGTTTTATAAAACTAAAAATTAAGTAATAAAAATCTCTAGTGTTGAAAATTAATATTGTTAGTGCTAAATTAATTCAACAGAAAAGCAATTAGTATCATTTAAGTTTTAAGTTTGGTATCATCTTAGTTTAAAATTGTGAATTTAATTTAATTGTTTGACAATGAAAATGAGAATGATTTGTTTTGCAAAATTAACCTTACACTCATTATATGAAAATTTTTAAATATTTTTCTCAAATTACATATATAAATAATGCATTAATCAATAAAAATCATCCTTCAATATAAAATATCATGTGTATTACAATTTAGCCAACTACTAGATGATTCATTTACAACTTGCTCACATAAATTAAACATGTAACTTTGATATGATTAAGCACGTAAATTTGACTAGATCGTATTCCAAGTCCTCTAAATTTTATTGATGTCAAATCTCATAATTTCATATAAAAAATTATCATTATCAAATTTGTAATAAAAAAAAATCATTATTAACTCTTGTTTCTTTAATGTAAGTTATGTATTACTACACAAACAATAACAATATTTCAAAATACAAAAATAAATAATAATAATAATAATAATAATGACATGAAAAAGTTTTTATTGTACTCTTTTTTTCTTCTTTTTGTAAGTTATACTAACAATAAATTTTGGAGCTCTTTAATAAAATCCTTTAAATGAAAGAATATTCTTACAAACCAATCAAATTGAGTTTACATAAAATCCTAATTTTATTATATTAAAATTTTAAAAATAAATAAAAATAATTATCAAAATACATACATAAAGATAGAAAATATAAAAAAATAAACAAATAATAAAATAAAGTTCTTATATTCTCCCTTTTAAAAAAAAAAAAAATCTTCTCTTTTTTTTTTTCCTTTTTCCTCTAACTACACGAAACAAGAAATTTTGAAACTTTGTAATGAAAAAGTACAATTTTAATTTTACTATGTTAAGTAATTAAAAATAAATGAAAAAAATCGTCATGGTATGTATACATAGTGATACCAAATTTCAAACTAAATAACATGAAAAAATAATTCTTATTAATCAATTAAATAGAAATTATTTAGTATTATATGCAAGAATTAAAAATGAATAAAAATAAAATATTATATTTTAAAATAAATTCATTATATGTGAATCTAATAAATAAATTAAAATAGATATTTTTTTTAGAATTTGATTTTATTGTATTAATGAAATAATAATAGAATGTTTTAATTTGAAAGAAATAAAATTTTACAATTTCATAAAAAGGGATAAGGATGGAATGAAAAAGTTCTAAAAAATTATAATTCATTGACCTTATTTTGCTACAAATGATTAGAAAGTTAAAAAAAAAAATGCAAGATTCCCTCCTCTAAAAAACTAATTTTATGTGTGAAGAAAAATAGATACAATAAAAAATTAGATAAACTTGAATATTGAATAAATTTTATAAAATATTTGTTTGTTTGTATTTTTAATCTTATTTAATGTGATTAAAATTAAATTTATTGAAATCCTAATATACATAAAATAAATCTTGAAAAGAAAATTAATTTTTTATAATTTTGTATTTGATTTTTTTTTTTGTGGGTGTGGACCCCGCATTCTGCTCGATGCTTTCTCACTCGATGGCGAGCTCGATTTTTATTTTGTTTGGTGAAAATTTGATTTTTAGAAAAAGACTTGAAGTTGCCACTTATTTTTATTTTATTTTTAAAAGGAAAAATAAAATAAGAAATAAAAACCTTAAGTGCGACTCCTAAAGGAAAAAACGAGTCTGTGAAAAATCGAGTCTAGGTCCGAGGGTCAGGTTACTCATTGGGAAGGTACGATGGTGAGTCGTAGCATCCCTCTAAGCCCATATACATACGGTCTCTACTAAACGAATTAAGGAAATTGTAACAATTAATTAATTAATTATAGATACCAAGAAAAATAATCAATATACAAGTCATGATGAAAATTCATATGCACAAAAACAATTATGAAATCTAATTACAAAAATACACAAAATAAATAATAAGAGGATTATGAAAAAAAATTATTAAATTAAATAAATAAAAGATATTAAAAAAAATTTTAAAGAAATTTCAAAGGATTTTATTAAAAATGATTTTGAATTAATGATTTCCATTTATTTACTTATAAAAAAAAATCAATTTATTTTCTCAATTTCAGTTGTATTCGATTTTCAAAAAAGCTATTTACACTTATTGTATCAAAAGAATTTATTACAAAATTTCAATTTGGGGACAAAAATTATTTTTACTTGCTTTTACTAGAAAATAATGAATTTTTACAATTTTATTTACAAAAGTATTTAGATTTATTTTCATTTAAAAGAGTGATTTTTATAAATTATTTAAAATGACATAACTTTATTTGCAAAAGAAATTTTAATTAAAAAGAAAAACAAACATTTAAATTCTCTATTTCTGAAAAACACTTTTAATCCCATTTTAATTAAGGAAAAAGAATTCATTTGAAAAAATATTTTTAGACAATTTTACTAAAAATTAATTTTTGGAACAACTTTATTTACAAAACAATTTTTGGACAATTTTTATTAAACAAAGAAATTTTTTAACAATGTCATTAAAAACAATTTTTCCAATTCTATTAAAAACAATTTTTTTTTTTTATGAATTTTTATAAAAAATAAAAAATAAAAATAAAAATTCTTTATTAATAAGAATATTTTTAAATTAGTATTTTATTAGAACATATTTACGAAATTCTTCCTCTCATTTAAACAAAATTTCTAATTTGTTCGGTGTTCAATTCTGTATACACTCAATAAATATATACGAACAAATATTTACAAGAACTAATTAAAATAAAACCAAATAAAAATGTGAAATAAAATATGTATCCAAATAAACTTACAACAAGCTCCACGTGTCATCAATTCGTACTAAGTCAACAAGATTGTAAAATGGGTCCATGCAGAAACAAAAATAACACAAATATAAATATCTAGAGATGTATAAAATCTCAAACAAATATTCAAACCCAAATTCCAATTTCAAATTAGTCCCATAAATTTCGTCAATTATCTTAACCCAGAACATCCAAATTAATAACCAAAAATATAAATACAATCAACCAAACCTAAAATTGGATAAATTAAAATAAATTCTACTATACCTAAATTTAATATTTTATAATCTAAGCATAGTTTAATATATACACCACAATTGTCCCATGTCCAAATTAAACAATTCAAATCGGTCAAGCTCATATCAAATATTTAAATAATCCAACAAATCTCACCCATATTATGGGCCCCAAAATTCACATCAGTTAACAAGCCCACATAAAAAAAAATACATGGTCAAGAGAAATAATATTTCAAGCTCAATCCAATAAGCCCAAACAAATAACAACTAAACAATAGGCTCAAGTCCAAATAAACAATATACAATTGATATAATCCAAATATCCCCAAATTAATCACCAAATACAATATGCTCAAAAACCCACATTAACAAATTTCAAATTAATTCACTAACAATAAATTAAATCAAATTACGTATTAACTTACCAACAATAAATTAACTCATTCAACAATTCAAATTTCACAAACAACAATTACTATTAAAATAAAATAAAATAACAACAATAACAATAATAATAATAATAATAATAATAATAATAATAACAACAACAGAAACGGATGAGATGGGAAGGGTCGTCAGCCGGTAGTGGCTCACCGGCGGCAACTGGTCGGTGGCCCTACCGGCGACAGTGAGGGTGGACGGGCTCTCGGGAAGCAAAATAAAATAAAATTAAAATTAAAATAAAATGGGAGGAAAAAAAATGGGGATGGAGGGACGTCGGAAAAGGCGCCGACGGGAGTGGGCATTGGGGTCATGCTGCTGGAAGGGAAGTGCGGTGGAGTGTTGTGAAGGAGGAAGAAGATGGAGAAGGAAAGAAAAAAATCTAGGGGTCGGCGTGTGGGAGTTGAGGGGAGCAGAGAAAAGGAAAAAATGGGAAGATTACCGAGTGGGGTACCGGCCAGTGAGAGTGAATGGAGGGGGGAAATTGGGGAAAAAGTCTTGGGAATTGGGGGGGAAAGGGGGGGCGGGCGGGCCAAAGGGAGTTTTTTTGGAGGAAGAGAGAGAAGAGTGGGAGGGAAAAGAAGAAAATAAAATAAAAAAATAAAAGGGAAGAAATGAAGTGGTGGCCGGTGGTGAGTGTGGGAGGAGAGAGAAGAAAGTAGATGGGTGAAGGTAGGTGGAGGAGAAAAGGGAAGAGAGAGGAGAGAGGAAAAATAAATAAATAAAATAAATATATAAAAATATAATATAATATAATAATAACAACAAATAAAATGAATGAATAAAAATAAAAAAATAATTTATAAAATAATAAAAACTAAAAATTAAAGGGTGAGTGGATAAAAAAAAATACATGTAATTGGGATTTAAAATTGGGACAAATTTTGAAGTATACAGTGGGTTTGTTTAATTTTGAAATTTATTAAATGTTTTAGATTATTAGATTTAATCAAGTAGTTGTTAATTCATGAACACCTATACAATTATTCAAATATATGTTATTTAATTATTAATAAAAAAATATTTTAATATTTGATATTTTATCAAATTTTTTTATTGATAATTAATTTTAGTTTAATAAATATTTAGACTTTTAGGTTTAATCAAGTATTTATTAATTTAGAGATTACTATGTTAGTTTTAATAATGACATTGTACTTACACATAATAACTTTTAAATAAAAAATTTATCCCAATTTATATTTAATTGTTTAAGAAAATCCAAAAAAAAAAATTATTAGTGAAATTATTAACTTTTTCTAAAAGTTCTATAGCAAAATATTTTAAAAAATTATTAAAAATGTTTTGTTCACATTTCTTAAAATATTATTTGAATATTTTTTTTTTTATACACTTGTAATAAAATTTAGGACTCTCTTGTCAATGCTTTTTTAATACTTTTGTTATTTAATTTATCATATTATAAATTTTCTTTTCTTTTATAGTTAATACTTAATATCAATAATTAGTTATTTAGTTATTTTATTGAATGATATCAATGGTTTCTAAAACATGAAAATTTATCTATATTTATTCATTATAATAAATCATTTTTTTATTTTCCCTTCAAACCTCCTTATTTTAATACTATATATATATATATATATATATATATCACAAAAATCACATCGGGATTCGGGATAACCTTTCAAAAAATAATTTAAATTTATATTCCATTTTCCATCTCTATTTTTTTTTTTCCTTTCTCACGCTTTTTATATTTTCTTTTTAGTTTCATAATAACCAAAAAAAAAAACTCAATATTTTCATCCACAAATTAAAGAACAAAGTACCCCGTAGAAAATCATAGAACCATCCTAATCGCACAAGAACAATTTCTCCAAAAAAAAAAAAAAAAAATACATTAAAGAAATGATAAATAAATTATATATATAACAACAATTATAAAAACCTAATTTTAATAAAAACTAAACTTCTAATAGAATTAAGATTTCAAATCTTAACAAAAACCAAACTCAAACATTTTTAACATGCGAAGGTGTAAAAAAGTGGTTACATAAACCATCGGGCTCTAAAGATATGCATGTAAAAATTATCATAGGCTTCTCTACGTCTACACAATTGAAGCGAAAAGATATTTTAAAACTTATATATAGACAATAAAAGTTATGGCCTATTTAACTTTTCAAGAACAATTTTCTTTTTTCCATAACAAAAAAAAGACACGTTATTAAAAGAAATATATATATTTTTAAATAACATCTTTTAGTTATTTTATATTATTTTCACTTTATTTTTTAAGATTATTTTATAAAATAATTATACAAGCTTGTAAAATAATTAAAAATAAAACCATGAATATGAAAATTATTTTTAAAACATATTTAAAAATATTATAAATAAGTTAAAAACATTTTAAGTTCTCAAATAAAATTTGATTCTACAAAACTTCAAATAACGGTTTTCGAAAACGGTTATTTAACCGGACCTATATTTGTGATCTAAATGTTCCCAAATGAACCAAATTTATGTTTAAGTAATTTATGTTTTTATTGAATTTGAGTCTATATTATAAAATAAAAATAAAAATAAAAAAATCAATCTCGATAAAATTTTATCGATTTGAAGTTATAACACAAACATTATAATGGATTCTACATGAAAATAATGGTATCTTTTAAACGTTAAAACTAGAATAGTGATTACAAAAACAAAAATAAGAAATAATAAAACACTAATAGCAATACTACCCCCATTAGAATTTTAGTTAAGCTTTTTCTTTTTTTAATTAGCGTTTGATTAAATGTTAAACAACAGAAATTTTCACAATAATGAATAAAACTACGAAATTTAAGGTTGTACAAGCAATCGTTAGAATGGTTACTTGCAAAAAGGAAATTCTAATTGCTAAGTCAAATCTTAGGGAGGTGTTTAACCGTCTACCAAGTACCAACGACCTTCATATACCTTTTCAACCACCGCTACCAAATTCATGAAAACTATACCCCAAAAATTCAATTGCCCCTAACCTCAAGAAATCATCCATCCCCTTTGTGATCATCAATCTAGTGCATCACATGGTCAAATGGACAGTCTCGATTACATTCTAGATTGCTCTAGTTTCAGTTGATCACCTAAACACTTCAAAATAGAGTCCTAAGATTTCAGAAATCGAATGTTAACAATAACAATATAAGAACAACAAGCAAAGGTTAATCCCAGATATGAAATTAGGTGATCTGATCATAAACAACCTTCACAATATATATACATGGATGCATAGTCTCTTTCTCCCATCTTTAGGACAATATCATCAGTAATGGGGAAGGGGGTGGTTCTGGGTTGTGTTCTTGTGGTTCTTGGTTTTGCACTAACGTGCAGTGCTGCTACCTTCTATACTGTGGGGGATAGCTCTGGCTGGGACATCAGCACTGACCTTGATACATGGGCTAAGGACAAGAAATTCATAGTGGGTGATGTTCTATGTAAGTTTGCATCTACCTGACTGATTTACCATATTTTTGTATATAAACATCATTCAGAAAACCATATCAGAACTTGGTATTCCTAGACTTCATACTCAATTACACAAAGTTACCATGTCAATTGCTGAGAAAGTATATCTATTATCACATGTAATCACTTCCTCAATATACCCAACATGCGCATCAATAAGCAATTCAAAAAACAGGTGCCTAATCATTGTTTTTGTTATGCAGTGTTCCAATATTCATCATCCAACAGTGTGAATGAGGTCACAGAAGAGAGTTTCAAGGGCTGCAACATGACTGACACCCTACAAACAAGTAGCAATGGGAACACATCAATTCCTCTGAACAGGCCAGGTGAGAGGTATTTTGTCTGTGGGAACAAGTTACACTGCCTTGGAGGGATGAAGCTTCAAGTAAATGTACAAAAGGACCCTGCAGCTTCACCTGCAGGTGCTCCCGAAGCATCTGAGGGTTCTCTTCCAAGACCTTCCTCTAAGAACAACAACCCTGCTGCAGCTATTCCAGATTCCACAGGGTTTATCAATGGTGGAATGGTTTCTCTTCTATCAGCTTTTCTGGGTTCCATGGCTACTTTGTTATGGATCTTATAAACCTACATGGCTGTTTGAAATTGTCCAGGTTGTTTCTGATATTTGAAGGGGATCACTTCAGATACTCTTATTTTGCCCTGATATTTGCCTATTTTGATTTTTTGTCTTTTATAAAATAAAGATAAAATAAAAGAAAAAAGGAAAATGAAAAAAAGAGAAATTTGTTTCTTTCAAGGATATGTTAATTTTTTACTTCTAATTAAAATTTTCCCTTTATTATTTCACATCCAAGTATCATTCAAGATCATTTTCCAACCAAGTCCCTATATCATAAAATTTGAGATGTGAAATATTAGACACAGACACACACCTGGACCTGACACACCTATACCCAAACCCATATAGCATAGGATTTTGCTTACCAAGGGCAAACTATGAACTAAAAAAGGATTCCAATTTAAGATAAACTTAAAGCTAGTAACAAACCAAGAAATGAGATATTCACTAGCCTCATCAAACTCATCTATCAACCATTGTTTTCACCCACCTACACAGATGACATAGTGAGTCGTCAAGTTTGCACATGGTGACTCCTAACTTGTATCGTCTTAATATCAGGATGTCATGCTATTTGCTATGCAAGGTAAGAAACAATTGGTAAGGCAAGCAGTTTTACCTTCTAATTACTTTCTTAAGGCCGTTTAGATTCCAAGAAGAACAAGATAAACTAAAATGAAGTCAAATTGAAGATCAAAATCACATCTTTCTTTGATGTGAAACAGCAGATCTAATATGGAACCATATGAATGATTCCCCCAATACCCTACAGAAGATAACAATGCTATTATCCTTGATTTCAGTCACAAAGAAAGTACTAAGAAAACAAACTCTTGGTGCCTCCTCCAAATTGTTGCAATGAGAGAGTAAAAAACAAGAAAATAACATTCCAGACTTATAGATGTGGATTTCATGAATGGGAGAGTCGAAGATGGTAGGAATCCAAAAGTTTGAAGCTGCAATTTCCTGAAAATTATAATAGAATTGTAAAATGCGATTGAATCCTCCTCATTATGAGGAAGAAGAGAGAATTGTTTCACACTAACAAATGCACAGGTCCAAATCTCTAGAAGGGGCAAGAAGCAAACAATGTATATCAAGTTGACCTAAGCAAAAGCCCTAACAAATGTATTTATATCTTATTCTATCACTCATTTTTATTTTTTCATTTTTGATAAGTAAAGCAATTGTATTAAAAGTTTATACAAGGCCAAAAAAAGGAGGGAAAGACAAAAAACCAACCCCCTCTCTTCACTTACAGCCCAACCAATCTATGAAATCTAAAAGGGACAAAGAATTAGATTCTATATGTACCCTAACCCACTCCAAAAACATGTACAAAGAATCGTGTGGTCTATTAGTTCAAAATATTCAAAAGCTCTTTGATTTCTCTCCTTCCATAAAGTCCAAAATAAGCACAAAGGCGCAGCTTTCTAGGCCTTCTTCCCAACAAAGGCACCCCACCAACTAACGAGGGCATCCTTGTTTGAGAACAACATCGCCCATTGAATATCAAAAATAGCCAAAATAAGGTACCACAACATGCTTGCCTTGGGACAATGAACGAGAATATGGTTTGCTGACCCTTCTTCACCCTTACACAAATACCATCTATTTGGAAGACTCCAAACCCTCCTTTTTAGCTGGTCCAGAGTAAGAATTTTATCCTAAAAAGCTTCCCAAGCAAAAAAGCTAACTTTCATAGGCACTTAAGGATTCCACACCAAGCTTGTGGGGAAACCTTTTGGAAAACAACCTGCTAGGGAGGAGTAGTAAGATTTGATAGAGAACATGCCCTCCTTCGCCAACCATCAAACTATAGCACTGATCATGTGCCCTTGCAACCTTCTAAGCAAACCTTCCATCTCACCTAACTCCCAATCATTTATCTGTCTAGAGAACACTGGGTTCCAGTAACCAGTCTCCCCAACCTGCTCCTACAACTGATCTACCCAAGCTTCTTTATCAATGGCAATTGAAAACAGCTCTGGGAATGTCACAGCTAAAGGTTCCTCCCCAAACCACCTATCTTTCCAAAACCTCACCCTTAAGCCAATTCTATCATAGATCCCCTTCCACCTGCATCAAGTCGCCTACCATCTATCACTCATTTTTATTAAAAATGATTATTTTAATTATCCATTTTTTTAACACATTAATTGTCCATACCATAAAAAATAACTGATACAGTGAATATCTTATAATGTCTCTCGTTCATCTTGATTGAAATTATATGATCATCCAACTCTTTAGATGGCAATTTTCCATTTCTGTTAGTTATTGTTTCTAATTTCACCAAAATTACATTCCATAAATTTTATCCATATTTTCTTCAAAGTAACAACACCGAAGGAAGGATTTTTATTGTGTGTCAATGGGTAATAGGAGAAGAGTGAAATTCTGGAAGGATAAGTGGTGTGGCAATGTTGCTTTGTGCGAGTCTTTCCCCTATTTGTATGCCTTGGCGGATTCTAAACAGGATGGTTGACAGAGGTTTGGGATTCATCAAGTAAGGTAGGGGGATGGAATCCTCATTTTTCAAGACCTTTCAATGATTGGGAGGTGGATTTGATGGAACATTTTCTTTCAACAATTCAAGGAAAGAGGGTTCTTGTGGATTTGGAGGATAGGATGCTTTGGAAGGAGACTAAAAGTGTGGAGTTTTCTGTTAAGTCTCTTTATGGTGCTTTGGAGACAAGGAATGCAGCCCCTTTTCCGTGGAGGGCATCATTTGGAACCCTTGTGTGCCTTCCAAAGTAGGCTTTTTTGCTTGGGAAGTATCATAAGGTAAGGTCTTAACATTGGATCAGTTAAAGAGGAGGGGGTGGACCCTAGCCCATAGATGTTTCTTGTGCCTTGTTGAAGAAGAGTCTATAGACCACATTCTAATTCATTGCTCCAAGACTAAGGTTTTGTGGGAGTTAATTTTTGCTCTCTTTAGGGTGTTGTGGGTTCTTCCTTTGTTGGTTAAAGAGACTCTTCTTGGTTGGAAAGGTTCCTTTGTGGGCAAGAAGCATCTAAAGGTGTGGAAGGCAACCCCTTTATGCCTCTTTTGGACGGTTTGGAAGGAAAGAAACAGGATTGCTTTCGAAAATGGGGAGTTTTCGGGTCAAAGATTGAAAAATTCTTGTGTTTGTAATTATTAGTCTTGGGCTAAATTGTTCATAGATGTAGGTTCTTTATCATTGATTGACTTTTTTGATTGGTTGGATTCTAAACGAGGGTGGGTAAGTTCTTGCAACCCTTCCTCTTGGCTTTCACTTTGAGGCACCTCTTGGTATGCTTTGGGCTGTCTTCTAGGCACCTTTTTCTCTTGATATATAATTTACTTTTGTCTTTTACTTCTCAAAAATAAATAAAATGTATACATATTTTCAAACCTGTTCTAAAAAATAGTTGTTAAGAACTATTTTCTAATGTTTTGTAGAACAAAAATCTTATTTGAACACATGAAATATTCTTAACCTATTTTTCTATCTTTTAAAATAATTTTTAAAAATAACTTTTATGTGTATTGTTTCGTTTTCAATCATTCTCCATATTTGTAGAATTATTTTTTAGAAACAATCTTCAATAAACAAGTAAAAACAACTAAATTATTTCTCACCACCATCCCTGTTTTATATTAGAATAGATAATTGTTTGTTGTTTTCTGGTTACCAAACAGTTCTCTGTTTGTAAGAAGCATGTTTTCTATCTTTTTGTTCTTCAAAATAGAAATCTGTTATTTTTTATAGGTAAATGCACAAAGATATATTAGAAAAAGGGTTCTTGAAAGGCAACCCAGAGCATACAGGGAGTATACAAGCGTCACCTAAAAAAAACAACAAAAACACAAGCACTCACTGCCCCTCAACAAGAACCAAACCATTCCACAAAGTTAAGGAGCCTACAGCTATAGAAGATTTAGCCCAGGATAAAAGATTACAAACAAATGAATTTTTCAATTTTTGAATCGACAAAACCTCATTATCAAAGACTATCCTATTTCTTTCCTTCCAAACCGTCCAAAATAAACAAAGAGGGACTGCCCGCCAAACCTTTCTATGCTTCTTGTCCTTAAAAGAAACATACCATCTTAATAGAGTGTCTCTAACCGTAAACGGAAGAACCCAATTAACCCCAAATAGAGAAAACACAAGATCCCACAAATTCTTCGCCTTAGAACAATGAACAAAGATGTGATTTATCGTTTCCTCTTCAACACAACACAAGCAACATCTGTTGGCTAAAATCTAGCCCCTCCTCTTGAGTTGATCTTGAGTAAGGACCTTCTCCCAAGAAGCTTCCCAAGCAAAAAAAATCACCTTTGTAGGAACATACGGACTCCAAATAATATTGCACGGAAACGAGACTGCACAGCTATGAACAAGAGACTTATAAAGTGATTTTACAGTGAAAATCTCATTTTTCGTCTCTTTCCACACCATCCTATCCTCCACATCAGCATCCAACCTCTTTCCTTGAATGGACGAAAGGAATCTCTCCACCTCCTCCACCTCCCAATCATTGAAAGGTCTAAGGAAGTGGGGAGTCCACCCTCCCTCTTCCCCCATTGGGTCCCAATAGTCCGCTACCCGCGCATCTTTAGAACCCACTAAATCAAACAAGGAGGGAAAGGCCTCACAAAGGGGCGTGTTCCCGCACCAAATGTCTTTCCAAAACCTCACCCTTTTACCATCCCCCACCGAGAATGAAACATTATTGAGCAGTAACAAACCTTCCTTGCTGATCTCCTTCCAAAGCCCTAGTGCTGATTTCCTTCCAAACATATCTTAGATTTTGGAACCTAGATTTCAGGACTAAGTGGAGAGTGCACACATAGGGATGTCTACAATAAATTAGTTTGCAATGTTGATTAGAGGAAACCCTAGTGCTGATTTCTGCCTTTAAATGTGCTCAAAAAGGTGAACATTGTCATCTTTTCTGTTTACCATAGCTGTGAAACATCCTTAGCAGGTTAATTTCTAGGGCAACAAGTTGCAGATCATGGTTTCTCAATAGAAATAGCCTGAGTTTCCCACTTGCAATAGAGTGGCTACAACACATTTACTATAATGGCCTTCAAGGGCATATCAAACTACTGAAAAATGTTAACAACAAGAACTATTTCGAAATATTTTTTAAAGTTAATACCACAAGTGCAAACTTCATGAATGCACGTGGGTAAGTAAATTCAGGAAACAGAGATGAACAGTATTGTACTCACTACAAAGTAGATTTAAGGTGGGAACTAAATTTTGATGGATCCTTGAGAATGGTAATAGAAGGAATCTGTGTTGAATTAGAAATTTAAAGTTGAAAGAAAAAAAAAAAACCTAAGCGAAGACCTTGAAGCAACAATAGATCTTGTAAACTTAACCCATTAGTATAGCAGCAGAGAGAAGCACTGATAATCAATTTAACAGAAAAGTGAAGATATTATAATTCAAAGAGACAATGATTAGAACAGGAAGCTTATAGGTCAAATCCAGATGACCATAATAAGTTTGAAACCACATAGAGACCACAAGATTGGATCCATTTAGCTGAGATGCAAATAAAGATGCAGATAGTTCCACTCTCAATAAAAACGATAAAAGAAGTTGAAGTTAATTCCAAAAAAATCTGGTGTTACAGATTCATTAAGAAGCTTGAACAGTCACTTTTCCCAACATTCACTCTAGAAACAACCCTAAAACTTCACAAACAGACCCCACAAAACATAGCAAATAAAGGTTACAATCAGTGTTAAAACCAAAAAGTGCCAGTAATAATCTATGTTTTGTAAAGCCTTCACACCAAATAAAACCATTACCCTTCTTATATCGGCTTGATCTTGAAGTGGAGCGAGATAAGTGAGAATACAAAACACTTCAAATCCTGCAAAACAATGGAGAAAGTATGTGCCTGAAGTAAGAATAAGCACGTACAAAACTACACTGACACCCAAATAAACTACAATTTAGTAAAATAATGACACCTTTAGAAGAGAAAGGCATTTGATCCTCACCGATGAGAGAGTGATTCCTCAATCACTCAAAATTGTTAAATCAGGAATTTTTAGTGATTTATTTTTTTTAAAACATGCTCTCCAAGACAATGGCCTATGTTCCATGGGATAACAATACATAGGCTATCCTGTCTCAAATAACTAATGCAAAACAATCACTGAAAATAACATGAAGATGCCAATTTTATTGCATGATGTGGGCGTGCCTAGATGCCCCTGAAATGAACCTACCTAGGAACAAGCTGATTGAGATCTGGATCCAGTTTCTTTTTCCTTTAAATAATTTTGGCCCTTCCTATAATGTAATCCATGTTCTTGCATACCCATATGTGCATGAATTTTTATGAAAGCATGCTTGAGTGCCCAATGTAGCATAAGCATACATGAGTTTTCACACTTCCACCATTGAGAGACCACCCCTAAGATAATCAACTCCTTTTCATGCCCCAAAACCATGCTCAAGCATTACTCTTGTTCCACAACCACCCCTCATCCACAACCCTAAAAGCACGTTGTTTCCTATCCTTAACCACCATACCTACCTCTGAAATAGGCAATGGCACAGATTCCACCTAAATTGAGGTGAAAAACCAATCAGCCCCAAAGCCCACTAAATCAGATGCTGGGAACCTGACCAACCATAAAACAAAAAGTCTCACCCATCAGTGATCGTGTTTCATAGCTGTGGTTTCATCAACAGTAACAAACCCCATGTATGGTCCTGACAACAATGAAAAAATCAAGACATCAATAGGGGAAAGGTAGACCAGGAATCTCAATCCCCACCCTGTCAAAGCACCAAACTATTGGCATCGTAGACGCAGAAAAATGAGGCTTGTCCCAAAATCACTAAAGATGGACAACACACATGCCACTCCAAAATCTTCAAACAGTACCTCCCAACCTGCCACTGAGCAACCCACTACTTCAACCTCCTACAATTAGGTAATAGTTTTGGAAGGCGCTAGATGCACCCAAAGTGTCCTAATACTTATTACGTGTAGGCGTAACTCAAATCCCAGGCCTGAGGTGAGCACAAACTAAGTTGCATTTGAAATTTAACTGAACTAACTTCACTAACTTGAACAGCAATCTGAATTTGACCTAAATGTTATTTGAACAAGTAAAAGTTAAATCTTGGTCTGAGTGGGGATAGCATTTTAAACATGACCTTTTTCTTATAGGCAAATAAAGTGAGGATATAATATAAAAAGTGCCCAAAGAAATAGCGCACCAAAGCATAAAAGACGAATACAACACGTTCTAAAAGGCACAGCTAAAAGAGAGAAAACACAAAAGTACTCCCTCCCTCAATGAAAAGCCAATAATCGAAAAAAAATCAATTAAAAGCATTTTTTTTTTTGTGATAGGTAAAGAAAAGTCATATATAAAGTAAAGAGGAGACACTAAAAGCAGTGCCTTCAAAGTATATAGGAAGTACACAATAAAAGCCTAAAAGCCCAACCCAAAGGGGGAGGGAAAAAAAAAAAAAAATACCTGCCCTTACTTAGAGCCTAACCAATCAATGAAGCTAACAAGAGAAATTGGGTCCTTATCTATAGACACCCTAGATCAAGACCATAGAATAAAAGCATATCTATATACAACTCAACCCACAAGAAAATATTGCTAAGAAAAGTGCTTTTCAGACTTTGGTCAGACTGCTCCTCATTTTCAAAAGAATCTACAATTCCTTTCCCTCCACATTGTTCAAAAAATGCTTAAGGGAGCAGTTTTCTAAACCTTCTTTCATCTTTTTCCCATAAAGGAATCATGTCAACCAAAGAGAATCGGTTTGACCATGGAAGAAAGTACCCAACAAGATACACCAAACAAAGAGAACAACAACCGCCACAAAACCCTTGGCTTGGTAAAGGAGGATCTAATCAATGAATTTCAACAAAAACTAGTGCAATTATACAAAATTTCAATATACAGTCAAAAAATTCAATGATTAAAAGTATTGCAAAATACAAAGGAAAATAGATGAGTTACACCTCTCCAACAACGCATGCACCTTGACAAGCGAAGAACTATCACTGGGAGGCATTGCTCCTTAGGCCTAGGCGCACTTTAACAATTTAAGCTTAAGATCATCTCAATCCCCTACACCTCTCACCCCATACATAAGTCCCACAACAATCAGATGTCTGTTGCTTTCTGGGGTTTCACCAAGCTAGAGTAACCCTTATCCCATTCCACAATCTCAACAAATACACCAACATGCCAGCACTCAAACCAATAAGATCAAAGCTCTTTCAAGTCAACCTAAAGAAACCCCATTCTTCCTTCTCTCTCCACTAAAGATATCCAATGAAATCACCAAAGCACCAACCAAATAATGAAACATCCTATTCAGATGCAAATGTCATCAATGGTAAAAGAGTTTATGGCTAGGGGTTGAGGGATGAATAGAGTGAGAGAAGGATGGGTACATAGCTACTGTGAAGGGTTGTTTTGATCAAAATAGCTGAGACATACTAAATAGACCTGAAATTGATTTGATGAATCAAGGACCATATCATTTCATTTCTTGGTTGAGATTTTGCATGAAACCATTTTGGCTGGAAAAAACAAACAAATGGACAAACAAATTCCACAAGCTTTCCCAACCCTAAACCACTTTTAACTTTAAGCCTTCAAAAATTTCCACAATCTGTTTTCTGAAATTTCAGCAATAAATATATATATTTTCCCAATCAGAAACAACAGGTTTATTGTGTGATTGCATCATAAAAATTACAAGAATGAGTTATCCTTCAGAGGTGAAGGATAACAAAAGATGAAGATGAAGAAAGGAAACAAACACTCTAGAAAAACCAAAATCCCAATTGCATAGGTCAAAGAACTTCTGAAGGAGACACAAATGCCCTATATAATTTCAGCAACTAATCATCATCACGTTGCATATTCTTGCTATATTATGTTTCTAAACCATAAAACCCTTCCTTCAACTTTTCACAACCCTGAAAACTTTAAACTTCCCTAACCAGGTGCACTAATAGAGTGAACCCAAACACCATTACTGAGTCATATGTGCTGTCAGTTTTCGTAGCAACAAATAGATGTCCATAAAAATATTTTAGAATAAGCTATCATGAGAATGGGCTCCACGCACTCTGCCTTCAACAAGTAATGAACTGTGATGGAAAAGGCACACTGTTTCATTGAACTTCACAGCCAAGTTGCTTTTGTAAACTGAAAATTTAATTCACGTCAATCAACCTGTTATTGATATGATAGGCACAGCCCCGCCCGCTCATCCAACAGATGACATGGGGGTTTCCCTTCCTCTTCAAGTTCTTCCACAACATGCCCAATTTGAATCCTAAACAGTTGATATTGATCGGGATGCCAAATGGGAAGTTATGAAGAAAGCATTCAAAGCACAGAGAAAGATGAATCATGAACACAATACTAAAGACAAATCAATCTCATGGCTGACAGCTCTTTTCCTGATATTGGTCCATTCATTAGTTTGATTTCTAAATAATTTAATGGTACAATTGAAGATGATCTTCCAAGTTGCATTCATGATTCCTCCAAAAGAGAGCATCAAGCCAAATCAACTTCATGATTTCACACCAAATCCACTCCCACCCCAAAATTTTTCAGGAACAACATAATGAATGAAATGCAAGACCCAAACCTTTGTTCCATTGCAAAGAAACTAAGGAAAAGTAAAATTTAAACTTTAAAATTGTTACTTGTCATTTGGGACCAGCAAAAACAAAAATTTAACCTGATGTACGGCCATTTAAATTAGTTGGATTAAGCTCCTAATTCACAACACATAAGATCTGTAATTTTATTCCTTTCTATTTTCCTCATTTTTTGTAGTGCCTGAAGTAATTTTCTTAGGAATCACAGAATAAAATACAAAAAAACACCAATTCCTCAATGAGAAAGAGAACACGAAGTTAGTAAGGCAACTCATATAACCCCAGCTTCCATTCAAAAGCAAGACAAAGCTTTGACAAGCACATAAAAACCTAGTCAAAAATAAAATAACTTTTCATCTATTTGTTGGCATGTGTGATGAGGAGGAACTGGCTGAAGCCTATGACTGACCTGAACAAGATAATAGAAGATACGAAGGCCTTCCGGATCTTTGCTGCTCTGAACATCAATTAGTGATCCAATCTTTGAAGTGGTAAATGATATGTGTTCATTCCCCATCACAATCTCAAGCTCTTGCCTGCCCACATTGTCTGGCTCTGGCCAGTTGTTATCATCTTCCTTCATAATCTACAGAAACACAACCCCACTGTCAACAACCAATTTTTACAAACAGAAAACAAGAACCAATTTTTTCAAACAGAAAGCAAGCTTAAATGAAAGAAGAGCAGACACTCAAATCCTTAAGCAGGACTTCAAGAAGAAAACCAACAGTTTCTAAAATCAGAATTTTATTTCTCCTCCCATATATCCTAAGGAAACAAGCAACACAAAGAACCCGAGGATCATGGGAAAAAAAAATGTTTTGCATGAGTAAATAAGGGCAATCAGAATTTTATTTCTCCTCCCATATATCCTAAGGAAACAAACAACACAAAGAACCCGGGGATCATGGAAAAAAAAATATTTTGCATGAGTGAATAAGGACTTCCACCTGATTCACAAAAATGAAAACAAAAAAATAAATCATTTAACCTTCAGAAAGCTATAAACCCTAACACTCAGTTTAATTGCTAAGAAACGGTTAAAAAAAACTAAAAAAACTATTGAAGTTTGATACTTAAAACATTTATTTATTTTCCATCCATGATGAAAAAATAAATATAACATCTCTAGTGAACTGATCCTAAAACATACAACCCATGTGGCCCAGCTAATCCCATTTTCAAACAAAATCGGACAAAACAAATTATGAGATGCAACGTACCACTAGAGGAATTAAACAACCAAATTTCACAAATAGAAAACAACAATATATACAACAATTTTTTTTTTTTTTTGATCAATAACAATATATACAACAATGTATACCACAAAATCCTAAAATGATAATTGAATGAAAACCCCCAAAGGGGTAAGGCTTAGTACTCCTTTTAGCTGCTTGGAATTTATTGGAAAAAATGGAGAATAACTAAACAACGAATTAGCATCCCAACAAAACAGAAACCCATTTGGTTCACTTGACTCCTCCCTTAGAAAAACACCCATAAATTGGCATATCATTAATTTCTGCCCATTTTTAGGGTTTTCAACTTCATAATGTTCTCTTCAATTTTCTTGGTAGATAAACCATGGGAAAACAGTCGACACACTAAAAACCATAAAAATGCTAAAAACCTAAAAACCTAAAAATGCCACAATCTGTAAACCCTAACACTCCACGCCGCTGCTAAGAAACTGCTAGAAAAAAAGGAAAGAAAAACCCAAAAAAAAAACCATAAAAATGCTAAAACCCTAAAAATGCCAATTGAATCAAACTCCTATGAATCTGTAAACCCTAACACTCCACGCCGCTGCTAAGAAACTGCTAGAAAAAAAGAAAAGAAAAACCCAAAAATAAATAAATAAATATCGTAGGTGGCTCAGTGGAATCCCATCTCAAATCGAATCGAATCAAATCAAAACAAAACAAAACAAAATCATTAAATTTCTGGTGCAATATGAGAGATATAGGAGGAAGGAGGAAAGAAGACCTCGCTGTCGGAGATGATGCGGCGGCACTCCCTGAGGACGGCGGGGTTGAGGAAGACCTCCTTGCGGATCATGGTGTCGTTCTTGTAGTTGGAGTTGTTGGCATAGCGGAGCTTGCCGTCGGGCCTGAACTCGAACTCCAAGAACTCGTGCCCGAACTTCCCCTTGTGGCCAACGTAGTACCGGAGGTAGAACTCTCCGCTGTCTTCCCCTGTCGCCATCTCTCCGTGGGATGCAAAAGATGGAGAAAAACGGCTGATTCTTCCTCAGGAAAATGCTTTATATTGTGAATGGGCTCGAGAATAAACTGGTTAATGGGTTTTGAAAAGTCAGGTTGGGTTTAAGAAGAGTTATTTGATTCAAGGGGGGTTTTTGATATAAAGTATAAACTCTCTAAAAGAAATAGCCTTCTATGGAGTAAGACTCGTTTGGCAGCTCTTTCTAATATTTTAAATTTTTTATTTTAGAAAAATTTGAAACAATTCATAAAATCATTATCATTCTTGAAAATGTTTTTCCTTTTAACATTGAAAACAAATAAATCATTTAAAAAATATTTAGGATATATTTTAAAATTTTAAAAAATCATTTATAATAGTTTTCGGAGAAGCGCTTAGTTTTGGTTCTCCCAAACACTATTATAGAAAAAAACACTTACATTGTACATGAGAATGAAGAATAAGAATGATGTTTGTGTCAATAACTTCATTTAAATATAAATGAATTTGGTGTTTCTAATTCTTGTGTTTGGATAAACTTTAAAATATAAATTTGGAATGAGAATGAAAAAATAAATTAATTAATAATAATATCCTAGTTTAAAATAATTTTTTGTTTTCATTTAAAAAACTTCACATGTTGAGAGGGGTTTTCTTTTTAAGAGTTTATTTGATAATAATTTTAGAAAAAAAAATTAGTTTTGTAGCACTTGAAAACAATTTTTTTGGTAAAAATTTATAAGAATTAAAAAATTTTAGAAGCACATTGTGTGTTTGTTATCCTTCGTTCCCGGTTTTTTAAAATAAAGGGAAAATATAAATAAATTAAAAAAAATCGAACATGATATAATTCTTCTTCTTCCTCCACAATCTAATATTAATACTAAAATCTTCAAATATAATATTCTTTTAAATTACACACGTTTTAATAAATTTCATTTAACTTCTCTAAAATTTTTATTAAACAAATAAATTATATTTGATACATAGAATTTATTAATTTTTAAAACTAACTTTAAGCTCAAAAATTAATTTAATTAGTATTACAAAGTGAAAACTCACTAATATTTAAAAAGTCATAGATGAAAATTCATTTTGAATTACTTGGCTAGTTTCTTCGTGATATATAATCATATTTTTACAATTTCTCATTTTACTAAGAAAATAAATTTCAAATCAAACAAGACTAAATGCAATAGTGTGGACCCCGCATTTCGAGCTCATGCGTTTCCCACTCGATGGCGAGCTCGATTTTCATGTCGAAAAATGATTTATTATTGATTAGGAAAAATGACTTGGAGTCGCCACTTTGTGGACCCCGTATTTCGAGCTCATGCGTTTTCCACTCAATGGCGAGCTCGATTTTCATTTAGAAAAATGATTTATTATTGATTAGGAAAAATGACTTGGAGTCGCCACTTATTTTTGTTTTATTTTTAAAGGATAAACAAAATAAGAAAGAAAAACCCTAAGTGTGACTCCTTGTTTTGGAAAAGGTGGTCTGTGAAAAACAGGATCGGGTTCGGGGGTCAAGTTACTTATCGGAAAGGTACGGTGAAAACCGTAGCACCCCTCTAAGCCCCTAAAGTCTGGTCTCTAGTAATAAAGTGAAGCAATCATGGCAATTGATGAGTAAATCAATGAATACCCAAAGTGATCATGCGCGTATGAAAGTTTGAATATGCACAGACAATGATCAGACGGAAAGTGGGTACGTACCTCGGCAATAAGCCACCATGCACTATCAAGAGAGAGAGTTAGCGCACAATTAAGGAATAATAGCATGCATGTCAGAGAGCAGGATAAATAAATCATGTATGATAACCAAGTCAATCAATCAGATCAATCAATCGATCATAAGATCAGGTATGTGGGGCCCCCCACCAAAGCCCGATTATTTTTGCATGGACCAAATCCGTAAATTCCATTATTCAAAATTACAAAATTTGATCCTTTGCTTATTTCAAAACATTTTTTAAAATAGAGGAGGTGTGAAAATGGCTTGCCAGAAAGAAAGTGACAACCAATTTTTATTAAAAATGTGATTTTTAGGACCTGGAACCCTAAGGATGAGAATTTAAAAAAACTGAAATTATTGAAAGGGGTTTAGAGATTGGAAAACTATTTAAAAGCTTGAATTTGAAAAAGATATAAGAAATAGGAGTATGAGAGATTATTCATAAGAAAAACAAATAAGGATGAAACATAGAGAGAGTGACAGTTCAAGAGAATTGGTCGTCAGTATTATCGGAGTTTGCTTTTTGATTGTGGGCTGAAATGGATCCAGCAAATCCCGAGTGTCTGACGAGCCAAGCTGTCCGGAGAATCTGAACTGTCGGCTGCGGATGCTCTCCGGGTAAGCGCTATAAGAGGATCCGGACATGTCTGACCGGGGAAGTTGAATCGCCCTCCTCCCCCATCCGGAGTCAGGCGCCGGTTGTGAAATATCCGAAGAAGGTGGAATGTCGGCCGGATAGAATTCCGGATGTGAGACATCCGGAGAAGGTGGAACGTCGGCCAGACAGAATTCTAGATGTGAGATATCCGGAGAAGGTGGAACGTCGGCCGGGCTGAATTCCGGATGTGAGACATCCGGAGAAGGTGGAATGTCGGCCGGACAGAATTCCAGATGTGAGACATCCGAAGAAGGTGGAATGTCGGCCGAACAGAATGCCGGATGTGAGACATCTGGAGAAGGTGGAATGTCAGTCGGACAGAATTCTTCCCTGGGTGGAATGAGCTATGCCGCGCATCGCAGGGAGGACTGTCTGCGTGTGCGAGGTAGAGAGAGCCACGTGGCATTTTTTTAGGGAGGATTCCACAGGTAGGTGAAAGTTTAGAGAGAGGAACGGGTTTGGTGGGTAGTATGGATATGGAGGCTTGGGTGAGTGGTTTTAATAGGTATGTGAAGGAGTGAAGAATAGCATGCACCCGAGAGACTCCATGTAAGTGAGGGAGTGGGATGGAGAATCAATGAGAGGAAACTGGGTGTGGTGGAGGATGCTTGATTCCTGCAAGCTTGAGTGAGGAAATGGGTATGGCTAACGCGAATAGTGAAGAAGGCGTAGGCATGTGGTAACTGTGTTATTCATCATGAGAGCATGAAGCCTTTGCTTGGACAAGTTAAACTGGATCGAACTAACAAGCTCTTTCCCTGCTCACTCTGCAAAATATACCCAGGCAGTTTGCTACTTTGCTTCACCCTCAAGCTAACGAATCTCCTCTCCAGAAAATGCCAAGAATAGAGGGGAAAGGCAAAGAAAAAGAAAAAGAACAAAAAAAAAAAAACAGAGCAATGTATAAAGGGGAGATAATACCACTAAAACTAAGCTCTGCATCACGAAGACCAAAAGAGCTTTCAAAAGAGACTGTGGGAGGATCTCAATGAACTTAACACACAAACACAAAATATATCCAATATGCAGCTCATACGGGAGAAAACAAAGATCAAATAAACAAAAGTTAGAAACAGGTTTGCCTCCTTAGGTAATCAAAGCAATCATCTGAATATCAGCAAGAAACGTAAGGTGGTCTTCAAAAATAAGATAAGATAAAGTAAGAGATAATCAAACCTGACTGATTCTTCTCCTACCTCTCCAAAAAAATGCTTTCCTCCTTACTCCTTCCGTCCCCTCTCCTCAGCCGTTCCTCCTCCTTTTTCTCTTTTCTTTCCTGGTGTCTCCTTTGCAAGCCACTCTTCTACTCTCCTATTCACCGGTCAGCAAGCATGGCTTGCCCAACCACTCTCTCTGTCGTTGCACGCCTGCTACAGCCGGCATCAAGCCCTTAGCTTCCTGGTTGCCTATCCCATTTGGCTGGGATTCATGGTAAGAGAGGGGGGTCCCCCTCACACTTTTAAAAAAATAACCAAACTCCACTCTAACAGCCTAAAAGCTCTTCTGAATATTCTCCAACAGGTGTCGCTTTCTCATTCGTCTATCAACTCCACTAAATTGATTCCACAGCAACCAACCAGGAGGCGTCATGTGGCCACCCGGGATAGTGACATTTGGCAAAATTGAGCTGCTGAAAAACGAGCCCCAAATGGGGGTCTACAAATATGCCCCTCTTCGGTAGAGTTCACGAGTGTAAGGAATATGAACACTGAAGTGAAAAGAAAGTGTGAATAGTGAGTGGAATGAAGTGAACTCTACCGAAAAACCAAGAAGACCCCCATAGGGACACTAGTGAAATGCAAACTCATTCAGGCTAGTAGACGAACACAAAGGCTCTAATCCTAAAAGAAAAACATATCTCAAAGCGCCTCTGAAGCCACACTAAGGACCTAGGCTCCCTCTAAGATGACTCTAAAAGTGACTCGAAAAACCATATCAAAGATGAGTAACGGTCGAACCACCCTAGAGTATGAGAAAGAATGCGTCTAAAGGGGACCGTCCAATGTGAATTACATGGGAATGCTATGTCCAGGGATCCCAACAATATGACTGAAATATGTGTCGTGAACTCAAAGGATTATGTCATGTGCAATGGGAGGAGAAGCCTAGAAGAGCAATGCTGAAACGATAAGCACAAGGTAACAAGGTGAGGAGAATGAGAATAAGTGCAAGTCCATGAAGGTGAGACGTGCAATGCCAGTGAATATGAATGCTTGGAGCTGTGACTCTAAATGATGAGACTGACTCTAAACACCAAACTGAGAAAATAATAGCTCTGGAAGCCAAACCAAAAAAGATAACTCTAAACTCTAAACTAGAAGAATAATGGTCCTGGAAGCCAAACAAAAAAAAACTAACTCTAACATGCTAAATTGGGAAAATAATAGCTTTGGAAGCCAAACCAAAAAGCTAACTCTAAATGCTAAACTGAGAAAAGAATAGCTCTGGAAGCCAAACCAAAAAGCTAACTCTAAACACTAAACTAGAAGGATAATGGCTCTAGAAGCCCAAACCAAAAAAACTAACTCTAACACTAAACTAGAAGGCCTATAGGTGAAAACCTACGGTGGTGATATAATAAAAATGCCTATAGATGCCAATCCATGGTGGTGAAACTCTCAAATGCCCAAGGATGAAAATCCATGGTGGTGAAATAACTGAAATGCCCACAGATAGCTAATCTATGGTGGTAATAATCTCGAAAGCCCAATGATGAAAATCCATGGTGGTGATAACTGAAATAAATGCTCATAGATGAAAATCTATGATGGTGAAAAACTGATCAAAGCCCATAGATGTCTGATCTATGGTGGTGAAACTGAAACAAAGGGGGATGCCCTAAATAAACTGAAAATAGGGGGATGCCCTAAACAATGACAGTAGGGGGATGCCCTAAACAAACTGAAAATAGGGGGATGCCCTAGGTGATAATAGGGGGATGCCCTAAACAAACTAAAAGTAGGAGAATGCCTTAAACAAACTGACGGTAGGGGGATGCCCTAGGCAAGGTGACAGTAGGGGGATGCCTTAGGTGATAATAGGGGGATGCCCTAAACAAGCTGATGATAATAGGGGGATACTCTAGGTGATAACTCGTAAAGATCGAAAAATGGGTCTGACAACCATGAAATCGGCACGAGACGTGGCAAACCCAAAGAGAAGGTACGCCCCAGTAGAATAGCGTTAAAAAGGGGGATGCCCTTGTATGATGTCTCACAAAGATCAAGAAATAGATCAAGCAATGAGAAAGTATGCAAAAGACCTGATAAACCCAAGGATGGGGGTATGCCCCAATGTGACGACCCATAAAGATTAAGAAATAGAATGAGCAGTGAGAAAATCCGCAAAAGATCTGGTGGACTCAAGGATGGGGGTATGCCCCAGTGTGAAGACCCATAAAGATCAAGAAATAGATCGAGTAGTGAGAAAGTATGCAAAAGACCTGATAAACCCAAGGATAGGGGTATGCCCCAGTGTGACGACCTATAAAGATCAAGAAATAGAATGAGCAGTGAGAAAGTCCGCAAAATATCTAATGAACTGAAGGATAGGGGTATGCCCTAGTGTAAGATAGTAACCAACATAAGACATAGAATGTCACCAAACAAGACACTCTGGGATATGCTCAATGATGATGCAATGAAAAAAAACACAATACAAAGCCTCAATGAACAAATGCTAAAACAAGACCAAACATCACCAAAACTGTGCTGACAAAGCAAATCCAAAATAATGGATCAAACAAATGCTGACCAAAGACTCTAAGTCTAAAATGTGAGCAAATCAAGACACGACATGTCAACTATCAATATGAGTACATCATCACATATATATCAACAATCTAACAGACCCTACCATCACGGAAGATGTTGAACCGAATGTCCAAAGGCATGTGAAAACTCAACCAGAAAGCTCAAGACTAGTCTGCATCCTCCTCTGATCACAAGAGAAAGGGATAAGGTCATGTAAGACGATGAAATATGTGGGCTCAAAAGATGTAAGGCTCTGATAAGATGGGTGCAAGTATAACGGTGTCCAATGTAGGATGGATGGGTGTGTAACAAAGATAAGTGAATGTCCAAATCAAACTAGGTACGCTGAGAAGACTGAGCCCAGGGTGTCAATGACTCCATGATCCATCGAAAGCAGCAATCATAAACAGGAGGTGGAGTCTCAATGTCAAAATCAGCAAGGTGGCTATGCCCCAGTGTGAATGCGTCATCTCGAAATGGATAAGCTCTCAGTACAAGATAATCTCTGGAAAGTAAGCGTCTGGTATAAACTGTCAACTCACAAAATCATCATCGATGAGTGGGCTATGCCCCAGTGTAAGCATCTCCAAATCAAACATCCATGAGAGGAGTATAACTAATCATACCTCATCTGATCAAAATGAATTTCCGCTCCTCAAAGTCATTGTGGTAATGTGAAGAGAGTATCTGACCTCCTCTAAAGAAAGAGCATGTTCCAATGTGAACTGGTATCTCTAAGATCAACCGCCAATGAAAGGGTTATGCCCCAGTATAGGGTAAACCCTGAAATGACTAAACTCCGCTGTATGCTCTCATAAGTGTCCGTGTCCTGATCCAATCATATCAAAAATATGTCAACAATGATGAGAAGGCTATGCTCCTATGATCACAGCAAAGAAATCACACAATCATATCTCGTACTCCAATGTGAAATGAATCTAATCACCTCCAAGGAACAACTATGCCTAAAAACCATCATGAACCGAAAGGGGGTATGCCCCTGTGTAAAGTACACCATATGAAATGCGCCAATCATGTCTCATGCTCCTATGTGAAAAAAAAAAACATCTGATATCCTCCAAGGAATGGACATGGCTCAAAAATTCGTCATCGACTGAGAAGAGTATGCCTCGACATAATGGTCATCTGATAATAAAACCCTCTGAGATGGCTATGCCCCAGTGTAGGGTCATACCATAACTCCTAGTCCATCACAAACAGAATGCTCCCGAATCAATCCCAAGTATCGCTCACATAAGAGCTATCAAACACAACGTGTGATGTCATGGCCTCAGGGCGGTCTTAAGACTCAGGACGTAACGTAGGCTAGGGTGATAGGGTGATAGAAATGAAGGGAAACTAGGCCCAAATACCCAATGATCAGAAAACCATGCCCTCATATATGAAATGCAACATGTATAGTGAATCTCATGAGCCATGGACTTGAGGATGCCTAACGTGAATATGATGTCGATAAAGAGACAAATGAAGCAAAACGAACTGATAACGATATGTGTAATGATGACGCGAAGTGAGTATCGAACCCGAGATGAGTTGCTGTAAGGAGAGAATAAGACGTAAAGTGAATGAGGTGAAACACAAGCTACAATAAAAATGACAGCGAAACAATGAATATATGAAGAAAGGTGGTGATCGACTCAGATCAAACATGAAGTGAAGTCACATCAATAATGAATGTGATGATGGAAAGGACAATGACTCAGAGTCCTTAGGAAAAGGTCACTCATCTCTCTCACAAAATAGATATGACAAAGTAATACAAATAATCATGGGATCTCAGAGAGCTCACATACGAACTCCCAATAACGAACATACTCGATAAAAATGACCCCCAGACATCAATATACATACTCAATGATCGAGAACACTATGCACATACACACATGTGCTAATAATAATAATAATAATTTTTTTTTTTTTTTTACATATATACAAATACACGTACCCTGAACGTGAACAAAAGAACCCGAAAGATGATATCAATAACAAATGGACACACTCCCAAGTGCTAAGGTAACAAACAAACTCTCTCTGACAAGATGACCTTCTCATACTAAGGATCTCTAAACTAGTGTCCGCGAGATAGATGGCGGAAATGATGTGACTATCCTTCGTGTGATGAACTGAGGAGGATCACCACTCAGGGTGAAGAGAAATATGAAACAAACAAGTAGTAGATAGGATAAGGAAGAAGAGATGAGGAACACAACCAACGAGATGAGATGAAAATGCAGAGGTGCAGTGATAGGAAAAGATAATGAGAAAAACGTGCCCCTAGGTCCAAGGCTCATGAAACTCCCAAACAATGCATGCATACATTAAAAAGCCCCTATCCCGATGTGAAAATGTGAGCAAGGCGATAAGAAAGAAAGGCTATAATGCGCATGCGAGGCTCAATGGGCTAACAACTGACTATGATGTCAATAAAGGTAATAAGGTATGAGCTAACCGAAATGAAGGCCACCCATCCTGCGACCACGGTCTCAGACATCATGCTATCAAGCCCTCAAATGATCAATACTAGAGATCGATGTCCATCTGATATAACCACGTCAACCCTTTAGAATCATGCATCAACCGTACACCAAATGCTTTATGATAATCTCAAAGACGATCCTCTCAAAGCAAAGTAAACGGTGATCTCATCAGGCATGACCGCCCATCACAAGCCAGCTCTCATCATACAAGATCAATCTCTAAACTCACGGCAAAATAAGTGATAGTCTCATCAAGCAATCGACTAATCCTCATATCGTAAGCCACCCAAAGATCATAAGCTATCCCTCGCCATGAAAGAACAACCATGGGCTCAAACTCCTCACACTCTACCTGGTCGAATCAGAGAGGGGATGTGCAAAGCTAGAAAAGTCGAGGATGGAAAGGCCATGTAATGGTCTCAATGGTGATGCCGTGCAAAGCTCACAATGGATGGATGTAGGTCAAAACAAAGTCAAGGTGTGGGAAGTGAGCAAGGTACTGCTCTGATCATAAGAAGATGTGTCACAGTCTCGAACTCCCTAGGTCAAATCTCTAATCCTAGGCTAATAGGCTCAACATCCTTCATGATAGGTCAAGCCTCAATACCACAACGTGCAAGTGAAGAGATGCCTCAAGTAAAAAGAACAACACATCATATCACAAAACACAAGTATATGTCCATAAAGAAAATGCATCCAATGGGATAACCGATGAGTACATCATGCAAAAGAAGGATAACAAAGACAATACTCAAGAATCGAGTTATAGTCCCTAAAAGTCAAAAGCAAAACAAGACTAAACAAACAAAAACAAAAACAACGACTGGTCCTGTCATCACATCTCTGGCCATAAAAGGAACAAAATCTAAGCACCACTGTACCAAGGAAAGCCAATCATGAGTCAATCGCCCAAATCAATAAGATCAGGGACTGCTGGTGAAGGAGAGTCTGCATGCATGGCCTGAGCTGAGGTAGGAATAGGAAACATATCGGACTGAGGATGTCCAAACGTCCCAGAATCAACAATGTCCTGTATAGCATGTCGTAGAGCAGTGCAACGATCAGTGTGATGTCCTGCTGACTGACGGTACGTACAATATAAATCAAGTCGAAACTGTGAAGGCACAGGATCCGGAAGTGCCCTAGGAGCCAAAAATCCCATGGCCTGGAACGTCTCAAAAACTCTACTCAGGGGTGTGCTCAAATCTGAAAAGTGTCTCCGACAAAATCGACGAGGGTGAAGTCGCTCATGAGAAACTGTGATAACTAGAGGACCGCGAACCCAGGATGGAGGTCGTGTCGACGTAGCCAATGAAATGGATAAGGAATGCTGCTGGAACACTGAGTGTGGGCGAGGTCGTGGATGCGAGGCACCCAAAGTAACAGATGCCGGTGAAGTCAAGTCTAGCAATGAAGGCATCGCTATTCCTGGAGCTCCTCTCGATGACGATGGGTACTCCAACAAAATAAGCTCAATCCTCTCAACCCTCCGTGTCAAATCCACCATCATCTCATAAAGAGTAGTAAGAGTAATGGGTGCGATCTCGTCCAACATGGTGAACCTCAACTGAAGGAGTCTAATCTCAATGTGCTCTGTATCATAACCATCATACCATCAATCTCTGCTCAGGGACCAGTCACGACACTAAAACTGTCCAAGACTCTAAGGCAAACACATGCAAGAGACAAAACAAAACAACACACGATGCTATTCAAAATAACAACACATAAAATGCATGATACGAAACAATGATAATAATAAAAAGAAGATGGAAACACATACCCAAGAAAGCAACAATATCACTAAGTGAAATGAGAGTACATCATGCAAAATAATAAGACAATAATGTCTACTCTCAAAACACAGGGTACGAACATGAATCACTAACTATAAAACAAGACTCAAATAAAAAGTAAAAGAGAACAAAAACTCAAACGACCAACTAACAAAGTAGTCCCAAAATACACTAACAAGGTCTGCCATATCAAAGTGTCTGGTGAATATCAGTGCACTAGGTGTCTCAAACATGATGGTATAAGCCTGAGGGAGGAGGAACTGCATGTGTGGAATAGGCTGGAATGGAATCAGCAGTCATATCCGGACCAAGACCAGTATCTATGGTCGATACGGGAAAGCTAACCGCACCACTGTCAATAAGATCCTGTATAGTATGACGTAGAGAAGCACAATAATCAGTACGGTGGCCTGCCATCTGGTGAAATGCACAAAACTCGTGAGCACGAAAACGCGAAGGTAAGGTGCTCGGGGGTGGCCTAGGGGCCAATGGTACTAAAAAACCAGTAGATCTGAGTCGCTCAAAAGCTCTATCCAAAGGCATCCCCAAATCAGAATAAGTCTTATGATGTCGCTGATGGGGACGAGACTGCTCCTACCGTGGGATACTAGTCTGTGGACGCTGAAAACGAAATGAAGGTCGCACCGTGATAGTATGAGAATGCATAGAAGGATAGTGCTGAATTGAATGAGGATGATGATGCTGTAAGGGTGGGAAATCACTCCTAGGTATCTGCAATGATCTCGCGTAGGGATGATAACTAGGCCGTCGATGCTGAAAGTCTGCGGAACATACGCCTCCATAGCTCTTAGACAATCCACCAATTCCCTTCCCTTCAGTATCTGGGGAAGGAATAATATCTGACCATAATCCCCTAGATATGCCATCATCTACATCAAACAAAGCCTGAACCAATGATCTGAAATCCTGGAATGGGACTCTTATCAGATGTCGAGCAAACCTAGGATGCAAACTCCTCAAAAACATGCTCATCTGATCTCTCTCGGTAGGTTGCTCAATCATCTCTGCGACCTCCTCCCTCCAACGGAAGATAAAAGAAGAAACAGGCTCATCTGATCCCTGTCTAAGAAACTCAAGCTCTCCACGTGTAACGCTCGTATCACCACTGAACGAATACCTTCTCAGAAACTCCTGTGCTAAGTCCTCCCAAGTTCTCCGACGAGATGACCCTAATGAAACGTACCATCTCTGTGTCATACCACTCAATGACAATGGAAACAAAGTGAGCAATTGTGCCTCATCTAGACCAAGAGCCCTCATAACTGTGCTATAAAGTCTGAGATGAATACGAGGACATCCAACACCCGTATATCTCTCTATATCAGGCATCCTGAAACCGATCGGCAAAGTGGCCACTAGCACATCGTCAGGGTCATCCCATGAAATCATCTCATCAGGATCTCTCATCTGTTTAATCCTCCGCTCGAGTCTGTCCATACGAGAACGATCCTCAATAATGGTAACTGGTGTGACAATGGGTGGAATGACAACAGCCTGATCATGTGAAATAGTATGCAAAGTCTGTGTAGCCGGCATCTGAACAGGTAGAATAGGTGGTGGCACTGAATCAAATGGCGTGTCCTCGAGCACTACATGCCTACTCTGCTAAGTATCCATCCTCTAACTCAAATAGGTCAATGCCTCCTGAATCGAAACCACAGAAGCGATAAGCTAACCAATCGAAACTGACTATGAATCCGTCTATAGCAGCTCAGCAATACGAATCAATCTCCCACTCAACCCAGGGCACTGAACCAAGACTGGGACTACAAACAGACCCCTACAAAAGAACCCGAGCAAAATGACTCAAACACGACTCATGCAAGACACGAGATGCAACGAACAACGACCAATGCATGATACAATACAACCCAACACATGACAGGGTACGATACATAATCCTATGGTGACAATCAGAAATCTGGATGTACGATAGAAACTCTAGAGTCACATGAGTGTCTAGTGTGAGACAACTACAAATATGACTAAAGAATTTCTATCGATGATCCAGAAAATGATCGAGGTGTGAAGAAAATAAATGGGGTGTGAAGAGCAACACTATCACGAGATCGATACTCAATCTAGACCAAAATATCCTTGATTCAACCTTCAACTCGAGCTCTATAAGAGAAAAAAGAATGATAAGGTAATCCAGGCGAATCTCTCGAAAAATGTGTGAATATGAAAATATGCCTTTCACCTTTCTGTAATGAAAATACGAGCATCGAGTCGAAAATCGAACTAAGGATCAAACAAAGAATGGGGTACTGAGCCTGTGATAGGTGTGTAGTGTAAAAAGATGATCAATGAACATATCCCAAAGTATCGAGTGGGTGACAACAAAGTGAAAGGGGTGTGTCGAGCCAAGAAATGAGAACAAAAACCCTAGGGAGAAAACATGCTAAACTCATCAAGTGAAAAACACAAACTAAGGCAACAAGACGAAAGGTGATCCAACCGATACTCAAACTCATACCGATCTCCAAGCACTCTCAACTGGAGACTAAAAGAGGGAGTGTCAAATCCTAACTGTAACTACAGAGGCTTTGAAGGCCCTCAGATGCACCCACGTGTAGGGAAGGAGTCCTAATCGAATGATTTACGGCTCAACCTACAAGGTCATGGTGACTCTAAATGGATATGGGTGGACTTTAAAGATCCTTAGCAGAAGCGATCATACCCTCCGACGGTACGCAACCCTCTGCACGCCTCCGAAGAGACGGGGCGCTTCCATGCAAGGTGGTCATCACATCCACACATGCACTACCTCGACATCCCAGGGGGGTTCCTATGGTGAAACCTCTCAAACTCTCAACGCTCAACAGTCAACTAGAGTGCACAGTGATGGTGTGGGTGCATCCGAAAACCCTAGGGAGCTAAAACAAAAAAAAGAAAACACACTAGCCACACAAATATCCATGAAACCTAGCTCAGGGCTATACAGGTCTTCAATGATCGGACTCCAATCAGCATCGATATGTCGGTCTCCTCCAGAATGCTCCCAGACATCGGCATAGCTCGTCGCTAGACCCTACTCCTAACATCTGGCTCGGTCAGAGAACAAGCACACAGAAGGCCTCACACTTGCAAAAGTGAGAACCGAAATGAAGGAAATGACCGAGACCAAGAGATTTGGAGATAAGGGGATAGAAGTGCAGCCCACATGGACAAGCGACATGCAATCATGCAGAAGAAGGGCAGTCATGCAACATGCAGTCAGGCAGAGTACAGGATATATCACTCATGTACGCATACAAGCTATGACAATCAGATGAAAAAGTGATACAAATATCATGCTCAAAGACGATCAAGAGAATATATAATCCAGACAATCGACATGTCGAATCAAACAATGTATAACAATGAATCCATACGTGCCAGACGATCAAAACAATCATGGCAAATATCAGAATCACTATGCTAAGCAAAATAAGATAGACAATCAATACAGTCAGCATGTCAATATCTCAAACGAATATGGCAATGAAGCACAAAGAAAATACCTATCTCAGAATCCTCTATCAAGATGAATCAATCATCATAATCAGCATGTCAAATATCTCAAACAAATATATCAATGAAGCATGAAGAAACTGGCTATATCAGAATCCCCAACCAAAATAATCAACCAACATGATCAACATGTCAATGTCCCAAGTGAAAACTTGGGAACCCTCAATGTGCAATCAAGAAGTGAGTACCCACTGATAGACTCATCAAACGCCTCATTTGCTTCATCCTAAGTTCAAGCTTGACCCTCTAAACGCATCCCCAACGGAGTCGCCATTTTATGGACTCCGCATTTCGAGCTCATGCATTTCCCACTCGATGGCGAGCTCGATTTTCATTTCGAAAAATGATTTATTATTGATTATGAAAAATGACTTGGAGTCACCACTTATTTTTGTTTTATTTTTAAAGGATAAACAAAATAAGAAAGAAAAACCCTAAGTGTGACTCCTTGTTTTGGAAAAGGTGGTCTGTGAAAAACCGGATCGGGTTCGGGGGTCAGGTTACTTATCGGAAAGGTACGGTGAAAACCGTAGCACCCCTCTAAGCCCCTAAAGTCGGGTCTCTAGTAATAAAGTGAAGCAATCATGGCAATTGATGAGTAAATCAATGAATACCCAAAGTGATCATGCGCGTATGACAGTTTGAATATGCATAGACAATTATCAGACGGAAAGTGGGTACGTACCTCGGCAATAAGCCACCATGCACTATCAAGAGAGAGGGTTAGTGCACAATTAAGGAATAATAGCATGCATGTCAGAGAGTAGGATAAATAAATCATGTATGATAACCAAGTCAATCAATCAGATCAATCAATCGATCATAAGATCAGGTATGTGGGGCCCCCCACCAAAGCCCGATTATTTTTGCATGGACCAAATCCGTAAATTCCATTATTCAGAATTACAAAATTTGATTCTTTGCTTATTTCAAAACATTTTTTAAAACAGAGGAGGTGTGAAAATGGCTTGCCAGAAAGAAAGTGGCAACCAATTTTTATTAAAAATGTGATTTTTAGGACCTGAAACCCTAAGGATGAGAATTTAAAAAAATTGAAATTATTGAAAGGGGTTTAGAGATTGGAAAACTATTTAAAAGCTTGAATTTGAAAAAGATATAAGAAATAGGAGTATGAGAGATTATTCATAAGAAAAACAAATAAGGATGAAACATAGAGAGAGTGGCAGTTCAGGAGACTTGGTTGTCAGTATTATCAGAGTTTGCTTTTTGATTGTGGGCGGAAATGGATCCGACGAATCGCGAGTGTCTGACGAGCCAAGCTGTCCGGAGAATCTGAACTGTCGGCTGCGGATGCTCTCCGGGTAAGCGCTATCAGAGGATCCGGACATGTCTAACCGGGGAAGTTGAATCGCCCTTCTCCCCCATTCGACGTCAGGCGCCGACTGTGAAATATCCGAAGAAGGTGGAACGTTGGCCAGATAGAATTCCGGATGTGAGACATCCGGAGAAGGTAGAATGTCGGCCGGACAAAATTCCGGATGTGAGATATCCGGAGAACGTGGAATGTCGGCCGGACAGAATTCCGAATGTGAGACATCTGGAGAAGGTGGAATGTCGGCTGGACAGAATTCTGGATGTGAGACATCCGGAGAATGTGGAATGTCGGCCGAACAGAATTCCGGATGTGAGATATCTGGAGAAGGTGGAATGTTGGCCGGACAGAATTCCGGATGTGAGACATCTGGAGAAGGTGGAATGTCGGTCGAACATAATTCTTCCCCGGGTGGAATGAGGTATGCCGCGCGTCGCAAGGGGGACCGTCTACGTGTGCGAGGGAGAGAGAGCCATGTGGCATTTTTTTAAGGAGGATCCCACAGGTAGGTGAAAGTTTAGAGAGAGGAACGGGTTTGGTGCGTTGTATGGATATGGAGGCTTGGGTGAGTGGTTTTAATGGGTATGTGAAGGAGTGAAGGATAACATACACCCGCGAGACTCCATGTAAGTGAGGGAGTGGGATGGAGAATCAATGAGAGGAAACTGGGTGTGGTGGAGGATGCTTGATTCCTGCAAGCTTGAGTGAGGAAATGGGTATGGCTGACGCGAACAGTGAAGAAGACGTAGGCATGTGGTAACTGTGTTATTCATCATGAGAGCATGAAGCCTTTGCTTGGACAAGTTAAACTAGATCGAACTAACAAGCTCTTTCCCTGCTCACTCTGCAAAATATACCCAGGCAGTTTGCTACTTTGCTTCACCCTCAAGCTAACGAATCTCCTCTCCAGAAAATGTCAAGAATAGAATGGAAAGGCGAAGAAAAAGAAAAAGAACAAAAAAAAAAAAAAAAAAAAGAACAGAGCAATGTATAAAGGGGAGATAATACTACTAAAACTAAGCTCTACATCACGAAGACCAAAAGAGCTTTCAAAAGAGATTGGTGGGAGGATCTCAATGAACTTAACACACAAACACAAAATATATCCAACATGCAGCTCATACGGGAGAAAACAAAGATCAAATAAACAAAAGTCAGAAACAGGTTTGCCTCCTTAGGTAATCAAAGCAATCATCTAAATATCAACAAGAAACGTAAGGTGATCCTCAAAAATAAGATAAGATAAAGTAAGAGATAATCAAACCTGACTGATTCTTCTCCTACCTCTCCAAAAAATGCTTTCCTTCTTACTCCTTCCGTCTCCTCTCCTCAACCGTTCCTCCTCATTTTTCTCTTTTCTTTCCTGGTGTCTCCTTTGCAAGCCACTCTTCTGCCCTCCTATTCACCGGTCAGCAAGCATGGCTTGCCCAACCACTATCTCTGTCGCTGCACGCCTGCTGCAGCCGGCATCAAGCCCTCAGCTTCCTGTCCCATCTGGACGGGATTCATGGTAAGAGAGGGGGGTCCCCCTCACACTTTTAAAAAAATAACCAAACTTCACTTTAACAACCCAAAAGCTCTTCTGAATATTCTCCAACAGGTGTCGCTTTCTCATTCGTCTATCAACTCCACTAAACTGATTCCACAACAACCAACCAGGAGGCGACATGTGGCCACCCGGGATAGTGACACTTGGCAAAATTGAGCTGCTGAAAAACGAGCCCCAAATGGGGGTCTACAAATAGATTCAATAATGAATCTAGTAATTTTTAAAAATAACTTGAAAATCAAATAGTGATCCAATTAATACGAAAAATATATAGACAAAAATTGGTTTAAAATGACTTCATTGTTACACTTCTACTTAGAACTATATTTTTTTCAAAATTTTCACTAAACAAATAAACTCCAAGTTAAGCAGGCTTTAAGGCATTGGATTTATAAATAAGTCTAATTATTTTTAAAAATAATTTCAAACTCAAATAATGACTCAAATAATTCACCAAAATTATGAATAAAAATTGGACTACAATAACTGTATTGTTTTTTTTTTTTTGCACATAATTATATTTTTATAATTTTCTAATTAGGGAAATGAACTTTAAATCATGTGAGACTTTATATTGAATGTATACATAAGTTTAATAATTTTTAAAAATAATTTAGAATTCAAAAATTGGTCTAATTAATTGTAAATTAATTAGAGAATTTAGAATATTTTGTTTGTAATAGAGTATTAAATGTGTTGAAAGATTTGACTAATTTACATACTAAAAAAAAGTTAAACTTTATTTTTTTTAAATTCATTTTAAATAAATATTATTAATAATTATCATTATTCATTTTAATTAATATTTTTATAAAATATTAATATTATCAAAAATTGAATTTACTATATTTTTATAAAATCAAAATTAAAAAATTATTTTTAAAAACAACCTACCCAATTAAGTTTTTTTTTTAAATGTTTTTAAAAGCAACATGTCAAACACCTTTCATTTTATAAAATACTACAAGACTATTTTTTGTTCTTTTAACTTAAAAATAGTTTTTAAAAACAAATATTAGAAAACATGATCAAATGGGCATTATACCACTAGTGTGATTATTATTTTTTAGAAATAGTTTTTAAAAACAAAATGATTTTTTTTAAAAGTATAAATAGAAGTTGTTTTCACTTATTTTTAAAAGCAAAATAAAAATATAAAAAAAGAAAAAGAAAAAAAAGAAAAAAAGAAAAAAAAATCACAGAAAAAAGCCAATAAAGTAAAACACGATATCTTTCTTTCAAGTTTTTTTCCACCATCTAACACTAACACTAAAAATCTTCCAATATAATCTTCATTTGGGTTTCTCTAACATCACTTTGAGTTATCGAAATATGGGAGTAGAAGAAAAAGGAATGAAATGCTCATTCCCACTCACTCCTATATATATATCAATCATGACCTTTCATTAAAAACACCTCAAATAGAAGCACTCACACTCTAATTTTGAAAGCATCTTTTTTTTTAAGGAAATCAGAGGCCCGCTTCATAAATGCTTTCCAAGTTGGAAAACACATTTAGCAAGGCCAATTCACCAATGGACCCAGCCACGTTGTTGTGTTCAAGTTGCCCAAGAACCCAAAATTTTAGCGCGCAGGCCATACCAAACCAGACTCACTGCATCATTTTCCAAACCATAATACGGACTGACAAGGTTGCAAGAAAGAATGTCCCCTATAATTACTGAACTCTCCTGTAGATATTACCAACCGAGACCAATTCTAACCCTTAACAAACAGCATACAGAATACAACTGCAAATTCTCCCTTTCCTTTTGGTTCTGGTCCATAAGAAAGATAGAAGAGAATGAGTGGACAGCCGATAAATAACAGGCCCATGTTCAGAAGCTACATATACTAGTAGGAATCCATATAACCACAATGCACATGAAATTTTTGTATATCATGTACCAAAGCACAAACCCCTAACAACCATAGTATAAGATTTTCAGAATCTGGAGAGGACTTAGCCATAGCATCGGATTGGGTCATTGCAGCCTTTCTCAGAAGATTGCTTGAAACCAAATCGGCCCCCTTTTTCAAGGTACTGCTGGTGGTATTCCTCTGCTCGGTAGAATTTCTTGGCAGGCAGAATTTCAGTAACAATCTTCCTGTTCATTAGTTTCTGATGTTGTTCCAAAGATTCTCTTGCTGCCTTCTCTTGCTCTGGTGTGTAGAAGTATATTCCCGACCTATACTGTGTTCCCACATCGTTCCCCTGCCCATCAAGCATTGTTAAGCTGTTAGGTTATAGGATCTACTAAGGATGATCAACATCAGAATAATCTAATGTTAGTGTTACACATTTTTATTACTGAAGAAATACCGATTCAAATAAAGTTCACCTAAGCTGCAATTGCCAACTAGAGAGAAGACATAACATAAGCAAGCCAAATTCAGACTCTCAAGCACATACCAATTTTCTTCACAGTTTTAGGTTACTCTTGATGCTGAAACAACTAACTCTCAAGACACATTTGCTACTTGGTTTTTAGTTTCAATAAGCTTTCAATATCATATTGATAAGAGCATGTTCTGCTCATAATTTTTTGTGGTTATCCTACAAACAATGGTTAGCCAACAGCACAAGATGGCATTCATCAGATGACATCTCACTTTAATGAACTTAGCAATCCAAAAACTCAAAAGCCATTTCGCAATTTAAATGAGGATTCAGCAGAAGCAGGGACACACCCGCTTTTGTGATTTAAATGTGCATGCAGCACAAGCAGGGTGATCACCTGCTTCAGCTATTGCAATACAGAGCTCCTCTTTAATAATATTCTTTACAAAACCAAAACTACCATTTTACTCCCTCACTTTCCCCTTTTCATGTATCTTTGATTAGGGAGTGAAAGTCTCTCGAGGAAAAGAAGACTTTAGAATCCCATATAACAACTTAGGTGTAAAGGCACAGTGATATCAGGAAGAGGTAAGGAGCTGCTCTTATATCCTCCCACTGATTTAGACCATCCACATCTAGTAGGTCTTAAAAAGGCAACAGTAGTTTCTCCTTGACGAGACCAAATTCTGTGTCTAATACCCAATTGACATGTATTCTTCAGTAAGTTGGACATCACATAATTCAAGGAGGCAGAAACTATTTGCAGGCAATGTACACCCAAGTGCAAAGACTGAAACAAGCTTTAATACCCAAAAATAGTCTTCAGAGAGTATTCTATTTTTCTTCGAAAGCACTATAACAACCGAAGCAGAAAAGCCAGCCTCCAAGGAAATGAAGATACTGGATCAGCTCAGCCAGTAAATGCAACAGAGTGGAAAAGGCAAACAAAGGTAATGAGAAAAAAAGGAACAAAATATTAGTAATCTGAGCCTTCTGGCTGCAAAAATGCTGGAAGACTATTCTTATCCAGAGCATTTTAGGGTAGTCCTAAAAGCAGGGGTCCATATACATGCGACCTTAGGAGACACCTCAGATGTCAAAGTTTGTGCGAAAGATATCCTCATTAGAATCCGCCTGTTGGGAGGAATCCAGCCGTTCCAAAACACACTACATCACTTGCCTAGAATAGAGACAAAACAACTTTGAAAATACTTGAAAATGGAAAACCTTGCCTCACATATTTTCAAAACACATTGATTTTTATCTCCACTCAAAAATTAAAACCTGAATTGTCTGGGTGGAAGTTACACACAACATGCACTTGCTTCTAAATAACCTCTCAGACTCTCCTGGAAGCATTTGCTGCTGAATTGTTTATCCCTATTAACAGATCATCCAAAACTGAAGAAAGGAAAAACTGAGATATCCGAATCAGCATCTTATTTCTGCCAACACAAGAACCTTTTTATCAGATGTACTGTGCCTTGAGAAGAAACCCACCATGAACATCAGCCACAAGAGCACCATTATAACAACTGCCTCAACACATTCTGAAACAGGCAATGCCACTCTATCCAACAGAATCAAGAAAGTAAAAGAAGAAGAATTGCCCGACATCTACTTTCTCAATCTAACCAGTATATTGCTGTTTCACTTGAACCACAAATCCAAGAGTTCTTGATTCATGTAATCATAAGCTCTTCTCAAAATCTGTGATCCCTAACCCTTTTAGCTCAAATCTGCTAAACACTCATTAGCGATGATAACTGTCCATAGTCTGGCTTCCTACCCTCAAAAAACCACCTCAGAATCAAGAGATCTTTCTTAAGGCCCCCTTGTGAACAGAATGAGCATCGGGAATAATCTTGAAAAGAGTGCCTAGCAATTAAGGCCACCTATTTTACTGAGTGACAAAGAATTAGAATGCGTATCCTATTTACCTCTCAAGAATAAGTGTGAAGGTAAATAAAATAAATAAAACCAACTGTCAACAAGCATATAGAGTATTGTACAACATTTTAATGTTAGAATTATTGTGGCTTCATGACCACATGAAGTTAATCCCCATATCCTAAGGGTTCATGACCAAAGTCATGAACCTATTGAATTTACATTTCCCATACCATACATCTAATGTATGTGGGAAGATTAAATGTATAAGGTATATGGAAAATACAAGGTATCTTGACCAAAGTTGTGTATGTACATTAGGTTCGCATATACCATGAATACTACATGGGCTTGAAAAAGGTGGATTCATATATCTAGAAGGAAGTATCCATTTGAAACTCTTGATGGAAGGTCACTTAACATGTATAAAAGGGCTCTTGGCCCCTCTCTTCACTCATCCTAAGTTTGTGAGGTTTCCCATCATTTGTACAAACATTAAGTAAGAGAGAGTAAGGAGAGGGAAGATACAAGGCGTCAATATCAATAGAAAGTAACGAAGTGCTACCAAAGTGACTCAATATTGTAAACAATCTACGCAAGGTGATCTTTATCACAATGGCACAAGGTCAGTTTTGTAGATATATTTTGGTTCATTAAACTAAAATTGTGAAATCTTATTTACTTGATTTTCTAACATTTAAATCATAAAGCACACCATATTTTTATTTGATATATATAATTTGAAGAGAAGGGCATTCAACGAGTGAACTTGAAATTTCTTATATCTGAGTAGATACACTTCACAATAGAATCAAATTCAAGGAAATAAATTTCCACTAAAATACCTTATCATAGACACCTAAATTTGTCATTTAATTCAAATCCATTTATTTAGAGCCTTGAAGCCCAAGTAGGAAGATGGACGGATCCTATGTATATAAATATACATATATATATATGTGTGTGTGTGTGTGTGTGTGTGTAAAGAGAGAAGAGAAGAGAAGAGAAAATAAAAATTGAAGAGAGGAAGAAGGAAGTTATGATTAAAAAAAAAGGAAGTTGAATGGGGAAGTAAATCACACTATCACTTCACCATTACACTCCATTCTTCCTCTCTTCAAATTTTCCATTTTATTCTCTTCTCTTTTTCTTTTCCCCTCAAAGTAAATGAGCCTATAGTCTTTAAACTGAGTGAATATCAGGCTTAGACCATCTTCCTACTTGGGCTTCAAGGCTCTAAATAAATGGGCCTAAATTAAATGACAGATTTAAGGGCCTACAGTTATATTAACAATAATTACCCGTATTAAAACAATTTAGCCACACTTTGTACAAAATACTTGGGGCAACAACATGGCATTGACATGAGAAAGTGTCCAAATCAATCAACAAAATGTGTATAAAGGAAGTAGTAGAAAGACATTTTTGGCCTATGATACATAAGAAGGAAAAATGTGTATACAATCACAAAATTATCCTAAGCCTTGCAGTGCATTCATATTTATCATTCAATGTTTTCAGTACCAGTGAAGCAGCATATATGGTACACTCGGTTCTTGAGCACAAAGAAGAAAGAAAAAAGGAAAAAGAGAAAAAAAGAAGCACACTAGTAGTTTAAAATTATTTAATGAGGCAGATTTGCCCCAAAATGCAAAATAAGTAAAAGTGAAATAATTATACTAAGTCTTGAAACATCTATACCCCTTGTTTTCAGGTTATGGCCCTTTCTAGCATGCTTTATTCAATGTTTTTCAATTACCTATCAAAAAATATACTCTCTGTCTGTCTTAAAAAATCAGCACTGCTGGAGTTTTCATGGTAAATCACCCTCTGCAATCCTAGATTCACATCAATATAAGAATTTGGCTATATCTAATCTTAAGCATATGTGTGCTTCCAATGGGATCAGCCCTACCCTCCTTTTCTAATGCATTTCTTGGGCCTAGGTTAAAATTCATCCACATCTATAAAAGCGAAACTTTTCTGTCCTGACTTTCCAGTCTGGTTTAGCCTCTATTTCCTCTTTATCATTGGAGAAGGCATAACCTCCACTAGAAGTGGGTCATGGGCAGGTTTGGTTTGGATGCCTATTCTATTGCCTTGGGAGTAGAGATCAAATATATCCTTGCAAAGGATCACTTCTCTCAAACAAAAAGTGAAAACAACAGTGACGTTGGCCTTTAGGCCACTATCGCTCTACCAGCAATGATTCGGCTTCTTAGACCACTGCAATAAATGGGGAGGCACTGTTTCTACCTTCACAGTTAAGGAAGGTATAAAGACTAAGAAACTAGCAGACATTCCTAAAGTTCCTAGCCTAGAGAGAAAACATGTTAGATATAATTAGTTGTTCTTTCTATGCCATTACTTTTTCCAACTTCCAAATGAATGGTTTAGTGTATTTTTGGTAACTGTTTTCGAAAATAGTTATGAAATAAGAACAGTTATGAAAAACTGTTTTTAAAAATTGTTGTCTAATGTTTTGTAAAACAAAAATCTATTTGGAAACCTAAATATTTTTAACCTATTTTTAATATTTTTAAATATGTTTTAAAAATAAATTTTATGTCTAGTGTTTTATTTTTAATCATTTGTATAATTATTTTTTAAAACAGTCATTTGAAAACAATTAAATTATATTATTTGAAAACACCTTATTTTCCGTTCTTAAGAATAGAAAACAAAAAACAAGTTTTAGTTGTCGAACGTGTTTTCTTGTTTTTTTGTTCTGGAGAATAGAAAACTGTTATAAAAAACAATTATCAAACAGACCCTTATTTTCTTGACTTGAGCAAAAGTTTTCCAAGAATCATATATTAAAATAAACATGGAATGAAGTTCTCATATTAAGATCAAGCCAAATTTGTTGAGTTTAGAAACAAGCCATGTTATAAAAAATGGGTGAGTTTTTATCACCAAAACTTTCTAGGTAACAAATAAAAATCTATTTATATTTCTGCAGCTTTGTTTGAAAGAAAAAAAAAATCTGAAGAAAATCAGCTCGGCTAAGCTAATTAGTGGACTTTAAACATGAAAAGATGGAAGATTAGGCAATCGAAGCTGACCAAAAATCAAGTTAACTTACTCAGAACAAACCTTAAGTAAATAAGGGCATAAATTATCAACAAGACACAGATTCATCTACAGTACAATTTTTTTCCTTCTCTTTTCCTCTTCTTCTCCTTAAATTTTCTTAGCAACAGAACAGAAGCCAGAAACAAACAAAAAGGAAAAATAAAATAAAATAAAAGGGGTGGAGGGTGTTGGGAGCTGTACTCAGGACACCACAAGTAAATAAAAACACAAACATTGGCCAACTGCAGATCCATCTTTAGTGAAAAATTATCTCCTTCCCTCTTAGTTTTTATCAGCAACCAAACAGATTATAAGCTTTAAAAACATAAAACAGAAATAAAAAAACCACAAAATAGATTAATTGTCTTCTTTCTTTCCTCAGCTTTTTTCAGCAACTTAAACATAGAATAAGAGAAGAGTACCAAAAAAGAATAGACTACCCAAGTTGGCCAAACATGGTATTTCATACTTTGCCCAAAAGTTATCTAGAAAATTCTCAAACCTCAAGTAAATAAAGACACAAATAATTAACCAAACACAGATTCATCAACACTGAAAATATCTGTCTGTCTTTGCCTTGGCTTTTCTCAGCAAACAAACCAGAAAACTAGACTAGAAAATCAAGGTGGGGGAAACCCTTTTCTTTCCCTTATCTTTTCTCAGCACCCAAACAGACTGCAAACCAATAAAAAGGAACCAGAAAATTAACCAAAACAAGAAAAAATCACCCACAAATACAACCGAGGGCAGCTAAAACAAAACCAAAAACAAACCTAACTGATGGTTAAGCTTAGCCAGGCCATGTCTAGACCAGAAAACATCAACAAACTCATCTACCAGAAAAACGATCATCTGTTTTTCCCCCTAGCTTTTCTCTGCAACCAAACAGAACATAAACTAAATAAGGCAGAAAATTAGACTTCTTAGTCAAGAAAAAAAAACCTAGAAAATCAAGTAATTCCCTCCTTTTCTTTTCCTTTTTTTTCTCGACATAAGCTTAAAATAAATAAATAAACAAAACTAAACAATAATGGATGAGAAAATAAATAAAAAATCTTTAAAAAATAAACTAATTATCCCCAGTTCGTTTTCCTTATCTTTTCACATCAATCAAACCGAACTACAGAACACAAACCAACAATCAACCAAAACCAGCAAAATTCTACTACAAGATAAAACCAACGACAAAAAATGCCAAATTCCAAAAGAAACTCGCCTCGGATTCAACGCAATCGAGTGATACCTAGCCCAAAAAAACATCAAGCAAACCAAGACCACACCCCCTTCTCGAAAAGTAACTATAAAAAACACAAACTATCAGGTAAACAAAGATTCATCAACAGGTAAGATTGTGTCCTTTTCTTTTTTCTTGGCTTGTCTCAGTAACCAAACACAATATAAATTAATAATAATAATATAATAAGATAAAAAAGACACCAGAACACCAGGCTGGGAAAAGCCTTTAAAATAAACACCCAGAAAATCATCTAATTGTTTCTATTTTCTTTTCTCATCTTCTCTTAGGAACCAAAGGGAACAGAAACCCATAAAATCTACCAAAACAAGCAAAATTCAACTACCACAACAAACTCACCTGCCGATTCAGGGTAGTAGGGTCATGCCTGGCCCAAAACACGTCAAGCAAAGCACCATACCCGCACTCCTTGGGATCATACTGAACCCTAACCACCTCGGAGTGGTTCGTGGTGCCGGAGCAGACGTCGTTGTAGGTGGGATTATGCACAAAGCCTTGTGTGTACCCCACCTCCGTCTTCGTCACGCCAGAAACTCGCTGGAAGGCGAGCTCCACGCCCCAGAAGCAACCCGCGCCGAACTGAGCGAACTGCTGCCCCGGAGCTGGGAGGTCGTCGTCGGGTCCCTGGGCGATAGCGGAGGAGTGGGGGTCCAGGGAGGGCTCCGGTGGAGTGCGAGCGCCGAACCCGAGCTTTCCCAGCCAACTCATGGAAGTTAAGAGGGAAGAGGGCTTAGGGTTTTTAGAGGGAGAAAGAAAGAATTTTTTGGGGAGAGAAATTGAAGGTCTGGAGAAGCAGGAGAGAAGAGGAGTTGCCTTGGTGCTGGTGGACGACGATGCTAAGGCGTTGAACATCCTTTTGCGTGACGTGTCAGATTTTTGTTTAAGGGAGGAAAAATGAAACAGAGAGGGACTATTTCAGGAAGCCCATTTATATATCTATATATATATATATATATATTATATTTTCTATGTTTTTAATATTTATTTATAAATTATAAAAATTATGCTTACATTTTCGAAGATGCCTTAAATTAACACGTCAGCAAAAACAAAAAAATTAAAATCAATTCAAAAAATTGTTTTTAAAAATAGTTTCTTTTCTACACATTTATAAAAATTATTTAGGGAGTTGAAAATATTTTAAAGTTTTTTTAAAAAAATCATATAAATTTTATTTTCTGGGTCACTGACGACTGTGACGTGGACGGTTTTGATCCGGGGAAGAAGGGACTAGAGTGGGGATGCCAGCAGGGACTTTGTATTTAATTTTTATTTAGTTCTTCTTTTTCTTTTTCTTGAGGAAGAAGAAAGTTTTGGATATTAATGAAAAATGATGGGTTTTATTTATTTTTTTCTTTTTTTAATTTAAATTTTCGACGTGTAATTTGAAGATTTGCCTACATAATTTAGCATTTTTCTTGTTCACCAAAAAAATAGTAAAATAATTATTGGATGTTTTGTATTTATTAGGAAAGTATTTGATAATTCACCAATTATTAAAATTTATTAACTTTATATGTTTAAAAATTTTAAAAAAATTAAAATACTTGTTAGTATACATACCATATAGCTAAAAAAAATGAAATAAATTATTAGTGATTTTTAAAAGTGTTTCTACCCTTAAAAACACTTTTAAGTGTTTTTGGGATGAAAATAAAGTGTTTGGCAAATTTTAAAAAATACTTTTGAAAATCTGGAAAAACACTTGAAGTGATTTTTAGAGAATCACTTGACAGGTGTTTTTTTAAAAAAAACACTTCAATTTTTTTGAAATATTCCAAAAATGCTTCCCAGTGATAAATCAATTAGAAAAATTTTTTTTTTTTTTAGAAATTAATAGATGGTCTTATATTGTTTTACTTTTAAAATTATCTTTTATTCAATGTTCTTTTTTTTTATTTATTGATTTAGATGTTTTTTGTAAATATTTTTTAAAATTTTAGTATAGTGATAAAAAAATTATTATTTTTAATTAGAAAAGTCTTTTTTTTTTTAGAAATTAATAGGTAATCATATATTATTTTAATTTTAAAATTATCTTTTATTCAATGTTATTTTTTTAGTGATTTAGATGTTTTTTCATTAATAAAAAGTTTTTTTTGTTTATCATACCATTTTTTTTAATTAAAATTGTATGTCCTTTTTGGTAATTTATTAATATTAAAAGTGTTTTTATATTTATACAATATATTATCAAAAACACTTTAAAATCATTTTTTCTGATTATCATAAAAGTGTTTTTCACATAAACACTATAGCAGAAAACACTTCAAATAAAAACACTTTCGCTAGAATCACTGCCAAACAGGCTCTAAGAGTCGGTTTGGAAGTGATTCTAAAAAGCATTTATAGTATTTTTAACACTTAAATAATTAAAAACGCTTCTTAAAATCATTATCAAACGGGTTTTAAGAGTGTTTTTTATAGTAATTTTAAGAAGTGTTTCTAGTTTTTTTTTTATAATTGAAAGATAAAAAATTTTAAGTGTTAAAAAGACTAAAAATGTTTTTTAAAATCTGTCAACTCACTATAAGTAAAAGTTATATATCATTGTAAAAATTAAAAATATTAAATAAAATTTAAAAATAAATGAAAAATGAAAACTTTAATTTATATATTATATTATAAATAAAAATAATTCATATTTGCCCAACCTGTCCTGTTTAACTTTTAAAAAAACTAATTACATTAAAATAAATATATTTTAAATAATAAAAATATTATAATTTTTTATAATTTATTTGATTAAAAATTATTTTTTTTTATTAAGATTATATTCATATCACGGAGACATTGCGACACAATCCATTATTATCCTAATAAAATCCTTTCTCCATTTTTAAAAAATAATTTTTTAGTTAATAAAATAATAATTAGAAGTCACCTAGGTGAAAAATCCTCCCAAAATTCCACATTAAGTGCAATTTTTAGAAGAGAAGCCAACCCTTTCTACATCATAGAAAACTATTTATTTAATTTATTCTTAAACTATTTTCAACTCAAAATCTTATTAAAATAATTTGTATTTTATTTTATTCTAAAAAAATGTTAAGATACGATTCTAATACTTATAAAATAGAAGATCGTTGAATATATACGATAAGATGTATAAGATACACTGGAATGACACCGATGAGAAGAAAACAAATAATAAGACTTAAAAATATTATTCGCATTAGAAAATAGATCATGGCTTTAGAAAAAAATCATTTTCGTACTCAATCCTTTATTCTAGATTTATTATAAAAGCTGAGAAGTTTTGAGAAGGAAGAATCTAGAATGGGACATATGTGGGGTAGGTGGAGGCGTTCATATTTTCCAAGGAAGGCACCTTATCTTCGTTGATGAGGTCTTGGACCAATGTGTGTAGTAGCCATAGTGACAAGGTATGTATATGTCCCTATCAAGAACATGTCTCAAATGCAAACTTGGAAATATGAACTTAAAATCATTTATACCATGATTGCTTAGATTTTGCTAAATTTAATTATATTAGCTGGCTATGTGTTTGAAAATTTATATTGGATCAATATTATCAAATTTATGACCACTAACAAGTTAAGATTATCAGAGAGAAAATATTTAAAATAAAATTAAAAAAATGATTAATTTTTTTTTTCATAATTGGTTTTGTTAGAAAAATACAAAAAAAAAAAAAATCAAATATAATTAAAATGAGTTAGAAATTTATTTATTTTAAGATGTGAGTGTTTGATAAATTAATTTAATAACTTAAAGTGATTTAATAACTTAATTTAAGTTATCAAGTAAATTACGTATGTTTAGAAAAATGACTTATATAACTTAAAGTAAAAAAATAATTTTAAGTAATAAATAAAAATAATTAATTTATTCTTAATTTCACTTTTTTATTTTACATTTTTACTCTATTTATCCTAGTTATTTTCACAATCTCCTTTATTATTTCATGACCTACATTATTACTTGATCTGCTTTGCCTTAGTTATAATTTTTTAGGGCAAATATGTCAATTTGATGATTTAAAATAAATTTTAAATTAATTTTATCAAATAACCCAAATACTTAAAGGAATAATTAAGTAATAGGTTTTAAGTTAATAACTTAAATATAATTTAACTTAAAGTTAATTTAAATCATTAAGTAATAAATATTAAGTTTTATCGAACACTCTCTTAATTTCGATAAAATGAATTTGAAATAAAATATAAAGATAATTTATTGATTTTAACTTTTTTTCTCTACTTTTTTCATATTTGCCCACAAATTTTTTGAAATGTTATGTTTTTTTTTTTTTTTTTTACTTTTTTTTTCTTCCTAATTTTCTCATATTTTTTCTTCAAAATTTTTGGGAATAAAACATAGCCAAAAGTAACATGGATGTCTATATTTTGAAAATTATTAGTTATATATATTAAGTATTTTTCTTGAAGAATTTACATGGATTGTTCTAACCAATAAATGTCGAAAAAAAAACTCATTACTTAAAAGAAGTATGAATTGTTGTCAAGTGAAGTATGATAGATGTGGAATTTGGTGAAGCAAGCTTGACTTATAATGGTTTTACCTTCACAAATAAATTTAAAGTCAAAGTAACTTTAGAATTGGCACTTATCAAAGTGGGATAAGCATTGAATTAGACTTGGCCTTTAAAATATGAGTCAAGGTTGATAAGACACCGACGAAACTTCATAGGTCCTCTTCTAAACCTCTTCAAACACGCTCTTACTTTGTAGTGGCAGAGCTAGAGAATTTTGTTACGGGTGATACAAGAAAAATATTATATTATATCCCTTATTTATAAATTGTCTGGTAATTAATGGTATTTATTATTATGATTATTATTATTATTATTATTAAATTATTAAATAATTTTAAATATTAATTATGAAATGTATCAAATTAAACAATCATAGTAATAAGAACATTTAAAATAAGTTTTTGATTTTATATAATTTTTTTAAAGAATTAAAAAATAAATATAAATTTTTAATAATTTTAATCATTTTATAACAACAACCCTTAAAATTATTTTAAAGAATTCAATAATTTTTATTATAAATTTTGATATATTTTTTTTAAAGAAAAAGGTGTATACCTTTAAGTGTCATTGTCTTATAACCAATTATGAAAATATCGGTAATCACGTATATATATATATATATATAAGTATTTCAATTTTACGGATATATCGAAGATATATTTTATAAGTATACTTTGATTACTAAATTACATAAAATATTATTCAATAATAATATTATAATATTTTATTATAATATGCCTAATTTTAAAATATATTTAATATTGAAATTATGATACATTTAATTTAATTATATTATATGATATAAAATAAATGATGATAAATATATAATTTTTTAATATTTAATTAATATATTAATGATATTAAAAAAAGAAAATTATTATAATCATTTTTATATTTTTGTTAATCAATTAAATGGATTTTTTTCATTTAATTATAAAATAATTTCTTCTTCCATCACATCCTTCTCTTCATCACCAACGCTACCCACATGAGAATTAGCGGTTCCCTTATTTCCCTTTAGGTGTAGTCGGAGATCTGGTGCACCAAGTGTGAAATCAAGGTGTTCTAGAGGGTGGCAGGAATAAAGAGTAGGATATTTGGATGTTCTAGTGAGGTGGGTCCAAAGGAGAATGGAACATCTCCATTATGACTTCAAGTGAGGTTCCATTATCATAACCAACTTTTCTTAAGGCATCAAGGACTGCAACTATGACATTTAATCCCACTTCACAAGGAAGACTGCATACTCAATGTTGATCAAGATCCTGGTAAGAGAATTTGCTTCTTTTGCAATGTCCAGAAGGTTTAACAATGATGCCAATTTCCCAGCATTTTTGGCTGATGGATTTCAGAACAATCCGCAGTTTGAATATGGATATTGCTAGGGTCTAAGTGTTAAAGTATATTGTATTGTGGGCTCTAGGCTCTAGGCTCTAGGCCCAGTTAGGTTACTTGTATAGTACTTGTACTATACACTTGTACTACCTTTGTACTACACTTGTACTACACCTTTGTACTGCACCCTTGTACTACACATATATGCCTCCTATATAAAGGCACTGATGTATACTCTTTGGATCACAGAATAGAATACAATTATTCTATATTTCTAACATGGTATCAGAGCCACTGCTCTGACCTTTTTCTTAGCAGTCTTGTCTTCATTAGTGTGACTTCCTTTTTTTTTTTTTTCACTAAGCGTTTCCGCCATCACAACTGCCGCTGTAGCCTCTTGCCGTTGAACCTCCGACGTCATCCAGTCGTCATCCCCGGGTTCCGGACCTGCAACCGCAGTCATTAAGAAGTCTCACACTGCACAGACCACTGCCCTTTGCATCACCGTTGCGAATATTGCTCCGATTTCACTTTTAAAGGTACCACTGAGATCGTCCAGCGCCGATCTACACATTCGTGGATATCTCGCCGCCATCGGAGACCGCACGCGCCGCTCAAAGATTCTGCAGCGCCTCCACGCGCCCCCACGCGCCTCCACACGCCCTCACGCGCTGCCACGTCAGCCCTAGCTCGTCAGGCCTCCACGCGCTGCCACATCAGCCCTAGCTGCGTCAGCATCCACTGATCTACTGACGTCATCTCCAGTCGTTGACCGTTGACCGTTGACCAGCGTTGACCAGCGTTGACCGTTGACCAAGCGTTGACCGTTGACCAGCTGTTGACCGAACGTTGACCATTGACTTTGACCGTTGACCGTCCAGTTGACTTTTTCCCCGGCCAGGTTCTACTTACCCAGTTTTTCGTATAGATTTCATTTCTGCAGTCAGTTTTTGCATATTGTGTCCCTAAATGGATAAGAAAGATGTTTTTCTTCCTCGCCCCATCCATACTGTATTGGAGGGGACTAAAAATTACTTATCCTGGTCTCAAGTTATGCGCAGTTTTCTTAAGAGCCGCATGCTTTGGCATTATTGTACTGGTGCAATGACTATTCCTGTCAAAGGAGCAAGTGAAGAAGATGCTGTCTTTCTTAGTCGCATGATTGAATGGGATAGTCATAACCACATGATCCTCACATGGATCCGGAACACTTCCATTCCCTCTATTTCCAACCTATTGGGCAGCTTTGACGATGCAAAATCTGCATGGGATATGTTGACCAAAAGGTACTCCACTACTCATGGATCCATGAAATATCAGTTAGTGGTTGAATTGCATCAACTCAGGCAAGAACCGGGGCAATCCATCAATGACTATTATGATCAGCTTCGCTTCATTTGGGACCAAATTGACCTTTCTGATCCAACTTGGGGATGCTCAAAAGATGCTCAGCAATATGCTTCCATTAGAGATGAATTTCGCCTCTATGAATTCTTGATGTCACTTCACAAGGACTTTGAGCCCATTCGTGGTCAGTTGTTAAATCGCAGTCCTGCTCCCTCTCTTGATACTGCTGTGAATGAGTTGGTTAGAGAAGAAGCTCGTCTTGCAACCCTTTAAGCCCAGAATAAGCTCAATATTTTGGCTATTACTCCATCTACTCCACTCATAGAGCAACCTCAGCAATTAGGTGATTTTTCTGGCTCTAGCAATCGTCGCAAGCAAACCAACAAGAAGTTCTGCAACTATTGCAAGCGTCCTGGCCACACCATTGAGACTTGTTACCGTCGTAACAAATCTACTGCTGCTGTTGCTAATACTGCACCTACTCCGCCAACGGTTTCCACGTCCTAGTCTTCTGGATCTACTATCAACCTCTCTTCCACTGAACTACAGGAGATCATAACTCAGGCTGTTCGTATGGTTGGTAATGCATCTCTTTCCACTGCCTTATCTGTTCTACCTGGTAAGTCTCAAACTTGGCTCTTTGATTCTGCCTGCTGCAATCACATGACACCTCACTCATCCCTGTTCACCAACCTTGACCCTGCACCACATCCTCTAAATATTCATATAGCCGATGGTTCCACCATACATGGAAATAGTCTAGGTTTTGTTTCAACCTCTACCCTTTCTGTTCCTAGAGTCTTCCACGTACCCGACCTATCCTATAATTTGTGCTCTGTGGGACAATTAGCTGAACTAGGTTATCGCCTTATTTTTTACTATTCTGGGTGTATTGTACAGGATCCGAGGACGGGGCAGGAGCTTGGGACCGGTCCTAGAGTTGGACGTATGTTTCTCGTGAACAATCTTCATCTTCCACCTGTTGCTCCTGTTTCTGTTGCTGCTGCAACAGCTGCAGTTTCTTCCTTACCTTCTCTTGCGCTTTGGCATTCTCGTCTTGGTCATGCACCATCTTCTCGGGTACAACAGTTAGTGTCTAGAGGTCTGTTGGGTTCTGTGTCTAAAGACAATTTTGATTGCACTTCATGTCAGTTAGGAAAACAACCATCTTTGCCTTTCAATAACAGTGACTCCATTTCTAAAAGTATTTTTGAGTTAATTCATTCTGATGTTTGGGGACCTTCTCCTGTTGCTAGTATTGGTGGATCTCGATATTTTGTTGTTTTTATTGATGATTACTCTCGTTATAGTTGGATTTTTCCTATGAAATCTCGTTCTGAAATTTTATCAATATATAGCAACTTTGCAAAAATGGTTGAAACTCAATTCTCCAAACGTATCAAAACCTTTCAATCTGATAATGCTCTTGAATATACTCAACATGCATTTCAAGCTCTGTTACATTCCTATGGTACTATCCATCATCTAACCTGTCCAGGTACCTCTCAGCAAAATGGTCGAGCCGAAAGAAAACTTCGTCATATTCTTGACACTGTTCGTGCTTTACTTCTTTCTGCCAAAATTCCTGCCCCATTTTGGGGTGAAGCCAGTCTTCATGCTGTTCATGCAATTAACCGCATTCCAAGTACTGTCATCCATAATCAGACTCCGTATGAGCGTCTCTTTGGGTCACCCCCTAACTATCATCACCTTCGCTCCTTTGGATCCGCTTGTTTTGTTCTTCTTCAGCCTCATGAGCACAACAAACTTGAGCCTCGATCTAGACTCTGTTGTTTTCTTGGTTATGGCGAAACTCAAAAGGGGTATAGGTGTTATAATCCTGTTTCTCATCGTCTTCGCGTTTCTCGTAATGTTGTCTTTTGGGAACATCGATTGTTTGTTGAACTCTCTCACTTTCGTTCTTCCTTGACTAACTCCTCTATTTTAGAAATCTTTCCCGATGAGTCTCTTGTTCCTTCTGCAAATACTTTTGATCTTCATTTAGACTTCTCTCCAGATATCTTTGATGCTTCTCCTAGACAGATTGCAGATGAACAGATTATTCACGAGCTACCCCACTTTGAGCCTGGGTCCCCTGCTCCTACTCTGCCTGAAGATCCTCCACAAGACATTCCACCTCGCCACTCAACCCGGGTAAGATCCATTCCTCCACACCTCCTTAACTATCATTGTTACACTGCCCTTGCTACACTTCACGAGCCTCAAACCTATCGTGAGGCCTCTACTGACCCTTTATGGCAGATTGCAATGAAAGAGGAACTTGATGCATTAACCAAAAACCATACTTGGGACCTGGTTACTCTCCCTCCTGGACAGTCTGTGGTTGGTTGTAAGTGGATCTATAAGATCAAGACTCGCTATGATGGATCCGTTGAGCGCTATAAGGCTCGTCTTGTTGCCAAAGGTTTTACACAAGAGTATGGGATTGATTATGAAGAGACGTTTGCTCCAGTTGCTCGTATCTCATCTGTTCGTGCTCTCTTAGTTGTTGCTGCTGCTCGTAAATGGGATCTTTTTCAGATGGATGTTAAAAATGCCTTCCTTAATGGGGATCTGAGTGAAGAAGTCTATATGCAACCTCCTCCTGGTCTCTCTATTGAATCAAACAAGGTTTGTCATCTTCGACGTGCACTTTATGGTCTCAAACAAGCCCCACGTGCTTGGTTTGCCAAGTTCAGCTCCACTATTTTTCGCTTGGGTTACACCGCCAGTCCATATGATTCTGCCTTATTTCTTCGTCGCACTGATAAAGGCACTATTTTGCTTCTTCTCTATGTGGATGATATGATCATAACTGGTGATGACCTTAGTGGCATTCAAGAACTCAAGGATTTTCTCAGTCAGTAGTTTGAGATGAAAGATCTTGGACATCTCAGCTATTTCTTGGGTCTTGAAATTACTCATTCCACAGATGGTCTTTATATTACTCAAGCCAAGTATGCTTCTGACTTGTTGTCTCAAGCTGGGCTCACTAACAGCAAAACAGTTGACACTCCAGTTGAACTTAATGCGCATCTGACACCCTTGGGGGGGGAAACCATTGTCTAATCCTTCTCTTTACAGACGATTGGTTGGCAGCTTAGTTTACCTCACAGTTACTCGTCCAGACATCTCCTATGCTGTTCATCAGGTGAGCCAGTATTTGTCTGCTCCACGATCAACTCACTATGCTGCTGTTCTGCGCATTCTTCGATACCTGAAGGGTACCCTTTTTCATGGCCTTTTCTACTCAGCTCAGTCTCCTCTTGTACTCCGTGCATTCTCAGATGCTGATTGGGCAGGAGATCCTACTGATCGCAGGTCCACTACAGGTTATTGCTTCCTCCTTGGTTCTTCTTTGATTTCCTGGCGAAGTAAGAAACAAACCTTTGTGGCCCGCTCCAGTACTGAAGCAGAATATCGTGCCCTTGCTGATACCACATCTGAGCTCCTTTGGCTAAGATGGCTCCTTAAGGATTTGGGTGTATCCACCTCCTCTGCTACTCCTCTTTATTATGACAACCAGAGTGCTATTCATATTGCTCACAATGATGTTTTTCATGAACGGACTAAACACATCGAGATTGATTGTCATTTTATCCGTTATCATCTTCTCCATGGTGCTCTTAAGCTTTTCTCTGTCTCCTCCAAAGATCAACTTGCAGATATCTTCACCAAGTCTCTTCCTAAGAGACGCACTCGTGATTTAGTTGACAACCTTAAGTTGGTCTCACATCCACCTTGAAGTTGAGGGGGGCTGTTAAAGTATATTGTATTGTGGGCTTTAGGCTTTAGGCCCAGTTAGGTTACTTGTATAGTACTTGTACTATACACTTGTACTACACCTTTGTACTGTACTTGTACTACACCTTTGTACTGCACCCTTGTACTACACATATATGCCTCCTATATAAAGGCACTGATGTATACTCTTTGGATCACAGAATAGAATACAATTATTCTATATTTCTAACACTAAGTTTGAATATTCTCGCATGTAAGGTTCCATTACCTTCTTTGAATCTCATGTGCTATGACCAAAGGCGCCTTTTAGTTGAGTGTCTGCCAAGAGCTGGTTCCGTTTGTAACTGAGCAGAGAAGAAACAGGTGAATGAGTGGAGGAATGAGTCATGCGTGCTTTAACATAACACACACCAGGGTAGCCATGCATATACAGATTTTCATGAATTCGGGGGGTGAGTGGTGAAGCAAGTGGGAAGTGGGTGCAAGTAGCATCGAGACTAAGAAATGGGTCATTTTGATTTGGGTGCTCTAGGAGAACTCATTCCAACTTGTCATATCATCTTTTCTAGAATATCCGTTGTCCTAATAGAACTAAAATTCCTATTTCTTGAACCATTCATCTAGCTTTCTATTGGATACATGTAGAGAAGAATTGGACCAACGTGTGCATCGGGTTTGGAGTGATCTTCCAGCCCACTCACATTCAACCCCATGGCACTTCATTTCATACTTCTTCTATCTTCATTGCTTGTAGCACTAATGGTAGGGCTGGAACTTCCTTGAGCATTTCTCACAGCTATGTTAATTCTCTTCGTCTAGGTGATCACCTTTGGCTGCAACACTTCCAATTAAATCTGTCACAACCCAAATTTCGGCGACCCAAAATTTGGCCCATGACCCCAAGTTAAAGGTTTGACTCTAAGGGTTCCTCCAAATCCACGCTGGCAATCAACCAAAATGCTCTGAATTTTATTTATTTATTTCTAAACACTATTCACAGTAAAACTTCCTCCAACTAACATTCCAGCTTAAAAAGGTACAACAACTATTTAACAACAACAAGCAATTTAATGTCAATAAGACCTTTAATAAAAGTCTAAAAAGAGTGTCCACAATAGAAAAAGTTTAATTCCAAGTACAGTTTATAAACGATTCCAAAATTTAAAAATCTATTAAAACATGTTCCAATAACCCAACGCAATCAAGAATAACAAAATCCTCTAAGCTGCCTCAAAATCTCCTTGGGCATCCTCATGCCCTCCTTGTCCCATTTGTTGATCATCAAGAGCTACATTTGCATCTAAAAAAATTTAAAAAGGAAGGGGTGAACATTCTACATTGCTCAGTAGGGTGTCTTACACCCAAGGGGTTAATTGGAATTACTAAAGTTCAAGTGCACACAAAATAAACATTTCACCATAATTGATCAACCCAAACATTTTAATTTCTATAATTATAACAATTCAAAAATTTTCCACAATTAAATAAAATGCATGTGAATATGTGGCACACAGTCATATAATGCATTGTCATTCTCGGGTTTTCATTGAAGAATACACGTCCATACCCAAATACACTCCCCATTCGGAGTCTTCTCAGGGTAAATTTTTGGGTCTTTCACCGTAGGGATCTCACTTCCTTTTTAATTCGCCTTATATGGACCTTTACTTTTCATTCCTATTTTATTTTTCTTTCTTTTTCCATTTCATTACTTTTCATTCACAAATATCACAAATATCAAATAAAATTCCCACTTGTCCAAAGATCATTAAAATTACAATTTATACCAAAATTCCATAATTTTTCAACAATTCCAATAATTCAAATAATCAAATTTAATTATTTCTCCACAATTAAATTACCAAAAACAACCAAATAAATTTCCAATAATTCAAATCTCAATTAAACATAATCTATACCAAAATTCCATAATTTTTTTACAATCCCAATAATTCCAATAATAAAATATAATTATTTTCTCCACAATAAAATTACCAAAAAAAACTTTTAAATTTTCAATAATTCAAATATCAATTAAGCATAATTTCCACCAACATTCCATTATTTCTCAACAATCCTAATAATTCCAACAATCAAACACAATTATTTTCCACAATTAAGCACTTCCATTATCACACAAAAATCCCAAGGAAAATTCCTAAATCACTCAATAAACTTTCTCACATCATAAATATTATTTATTTACCTTCCAACAACGAGATTTATAATTTTTTTTTAAAAAACATTAAATAAAAGTTTTAGGGTTAAGTCTCCCTACCATAAATCTAACAATCCAACCGTTGAAAACGAAATCCATCATCGTAGGAATGTTCCTCACGTTGAGTAGAACTTTCCCTCAAAATTTCATGCAAAAATGAGCTCGCTTGGTCGTCGAAACAACTGACCAAAGGTGGACGACGCTACCACTCTCTCCTGCACCCGAGAGCCACTGCCACTCTCACTCCACTTTCTCTTCCTCTTTCATTTCTTCCTTTTTTTTTTCTTTTTTTTTCATTTCTTCTTCTTTCTGTTGTTAAAACCCCTAACCACCAAGTGGCCTATGGCCCAAACACCATTTAAAGAAGCTTTATGATTATTTTGATTTCTTTTGTTCTTTTAAAAGACCACAATACAGGCACTCCACTTATATATATATATATATATATATATATATATATATATATATATATATATATAGTTTTTATGCTATTTTTTTTTTCCAATTCAATTCATTTTTCATTTCATTTTTTTTAAACAACACACAAAATAAATTATCAAACACCATCCCAAAAATTTTAATTTTCTCAAATTTATTATTAAGTAATTCAATTTAATTTTTACTTAATTAGTTCTAATTAATTTTAATTAATTCATTTTTTCTTTTTTTGTTTTTTTTTTTTCGCTTTTCGTCTTTGAAAATTTTCAATTTTTACGATCCTAATAAATTTTCTACCATAAAGCTTATGTGACACAAAAAAAATTCAACTTGCTTAATTGATCAACAAAATATTTCGAATTTTGCCAATAAAAAATTGGCACGTGTTATCCAATCACTTTTTTGACTTTTCAACCACCGTCCAATAGAAGACTTTTCAAACTTGAAATTCTAACATAACCTAAAATACCCGATCATTACAAAATCTGTCACACCATGATGGTCCTTCGAAACACATTCATCTTCTAGCTCATGATTATCACTTTTTTTTTTTTTTTTTTTTTTTGCAGGTGGATGAAACCCACTCTTTATTATCATTTGATGGCATGACATGGGAATAATGGAGGAAATAGACATAGCAATTACCAAAATCACCCAAAATTTCTAAGTCTTTCATTGAATAGATTCTAACAACCCAAACCTTGCTGAGATTTTACCCATTAAGAAGAATATACATTAAAAGGTCATCATCTGGATCTTAAGGTTACTGTAGGATTTAGAAGATTCTCTTAATAGAGCAATAATTTCAAAGGAGCCTTGGAACCTATTTCCGTCATAGATTCAACAATGTCGTCCATCTCAACAATAGTTTTTGTCGTCGATGATGCAAGTTCCAAGCAGGACCCTTTTTGTGAGCAAAAGAAGGATAACCAGGAGCATTATCTTGCATGTGACGTTGAGATTTTAGGAGCACAATGACCCACATTACTGAAACCTTGAGAGCTCTTTGGAAAAATGACCGAGAGAACATTGCTCGGATGCCTGAAACCTATTCAACTTTTCTGGAATCAACTTAACAGGACCTAGCTCTCTTAAAAGGATGTCAGAAGTAGAGAAATCTAAAGTGAGTGAAATAAAGATGCAACAAGAATGAATAAAGCAAAATACCCATTAAATAATAGTTTTATTTCATGGGTTGTCAATGAGCTTTTAAAAGCAGGTGAGAAGGTTTTAGTGATCTTAACACATGAACAGTGGCATAACTATCATGCAACACACATAGGTGAAACATAGACCAAATAACAAAATGAGAAATAGGCTTATCACATTCAAGCATCAAAACAAAAATCCAAATATTAGTAAGAAACATAGTATGATAGTGTAAAAAAAAAGAAAAAAAAAGTGAACTTAAAGTGTGAAAGGGTCATACCTAAGCAATTCTCCTCGAGCAAATGTTGCTTGGCTTCCAGCAAGCTACAATCTCTCTCCTCTGTTCCTCGTTTCCTCCTCTCTAGCTCTTTGTTTTGCCCTAAATCTTCCAAAAGCTCAACCCCCCAAAGAATCAGAATCCCTCCCATCTCAAATGCTTATTTCACAGCTTGCTTACTCTTTCCATTTCACAGCTTTTCCTCAACTCCTTTTGTTCCCTCCAGCTCGTTGCCCCCTCTTCAAGCCTCCTAATAGTCTTTGAATTTCCCCTCCATGTGTCACCAGCTGGTTCCCCACAGAAAAGGTCCTTGCTAGCCAACTTTGTCTCATACAACTGGTGACAAAACCTCTTAAAAGGTGGTAAAAATGTGCTTTAAAAATATTCCCTACCATTATACCAAAATGAGGGTCTACAATTTTATTTTTATTTTAAAATTTTAACTCAATCTTAATGCTTTATTAGTAATTAATAACAGATATTATTTTTTTGGTAATAATATTTTGTTTTCATTATTTTTTATTTTTAAAAATTTTAAAATTAAATTTATATTTTTTTTTTTAGAGGAAGCAAAATTTCCATTTTAGTTTTTGTTTTCCTAAAAATTTTAACATGTGAGGTTTTTTTTTTTTTTTTTTTTTTATTCTTTTTCCGCCGACAACTTCTCTTTGGCGTGCTCATTTCGTTGTCTGTACACCTTCGTCTTACCTATTAGTTCTAACTTCACACTTCTCTTTTTCCCTTCATCTTATAGATAATCATAGTTTATTATTTTTCACCATCACCACATGTCTCTTTTGCATTTTCACTTTTTATTTTATTTTCATTTTGTTTTCCTAATTCCTATTCAATTTTTGAAATATATATATATATATATATATATATATATTTTGAAAGAAAATATTATTACAATTAACTTATTCTTTTAACTTAATCTTATTGATTAGGTTTTTTATGCTTCAATTTAATGTTTTAGCAAATTAAATGGAATTGATTAATTTGATTTCTTTTATTTATTATGTTTTTATTTAAGTTAAAACAATATGTGGTTGACTCTATTTATTAGTTTGATTTGTTATGATTTTTTTATGAAAGTGTGAAATTATTAAAATGGTTTTTTATAACTCTAAGTAATTATATATTTTAAATATTTATTAATTTTAAAAATGAGAAAAGCTTACACCTCAATGTTTTGAGGCTTATGCCTTGCCTCGTGGATGCAAAAACTCTTAAGCCTAGGAATGATCATTCAAATGATGATGATCTCAAATACCATTAAAGGGTTTTTAGATGACATGGTGAAAACTTGATCCATGAATTGGTATTAGAGCCAACTTCATAGGTTTGAATTATAAAAACATCATACTAAGGTGCAATGATGCTGCTTTTGAAACTCAATCCAAGACTTTGACTATCTTTTTTTGAAACCCTTACTATCTAATATGACACAAAAAGATAACAACAAAACAAAACCATTGATGGAGTATTTTTTTTTTCCATTTATATTAATACCTTCAAATTAGAGTTAGGGTTAGTTATAGAGAGGATTAGGGTTAAGGTGAAAGAACAAAAAGAGTATACATATTAGAGGTTCTTCATTAGATTGATTAAAAAAGAAGAAGGTGTTTTTGTTGTTACTTTGTTAATATTGATCTTTTTTAGTTAAGAAAGTGATCAATTTCAATTTGGAGATATGATGCCCTTCTTTTTTTCCCGTTTCCTTTTCTTCTGGTTCTTCTTAAAATTAATTCATCCCCTAGAAGTTTCTTTGTATTGGATTTGGTTTATTGATGTAAAATAGTTTGACCTCAATATTAGTATAAATACACCAAGGATTAAAATAGAAATATTAGTGGTTAGAGTTTACACTAACACAAGGAGGTATCATAAATATTGGATGCAAATCTAGAAAAAAAAAATATAGATTTGATAAAAATTGATTAAAATTCATAAAAATGTAAAAAAATCTTCAATAAAGGATAAAATAATTAATAATACACATATTAATTATTTCTTTAAGAGGATCTATATCAAATACTTTCAAACACACTTAATATGAAAGTGAAGATCTATCTAGTTTAAATGTATTTAAGGATATAAATGAAATAATGATATATGTATAATTATTTTATATATATAAAATGTTTATAATTTTATTTATAATCTTATATTTTTCTTTGTTTTAATAATTATACAAAAGATATAAAAAAAAGTTTACTAAAAAGATTAGCATATATTTTTTATATTTTAAATATTCAATTTATTGGAATTTGAAATAAAATAATTAAAATTAATTTATTTACTAAAGTTTAACTTTTAATAATTCATTTTTTATATGGATATAAAATTAATGTTTTTCAAGATACAATATTGTTAAACATAGTTAGATCAATAATGACACAAGCAAATTTTCTCGTTTTGTATTAGGGAGATGCATTGATGACTACTATCCATGTACTTAATCAGGTACCCTCAAAGTTTGTTACATCTACTCCTTATAAGTTGTGGAATAATCAAAAGCGTAATCTTGGTGATCTTTAATCATGGGAGTTAGCAACTTATGTTCATAATCTTTCTCATAAATATGGAAAATTAGGGTTAAGAGGAAAGAAATGTATTTTTATAGGAAATGCATTTTTATAAGATATAATGAACACTCCAAAGGGTATGTGTTCATAGGTAAGCATGAACATGGAATAGTAACTAAATTAGAAGTTCTTAGAGGATGATGTCCTATGTGTACGCAAGTTTGATAGGGATTTACATTCTATGAAATGATGGATCATGACATAAGGTCCACAATTGAACAACAATTAATGCTTCAACCAAGTAGGAGTGAACTAGCACCTAACAAAAAGTACATTAAAAGAGTCTATTTTGAGAAAAAGTTATTGATAAAGCATTCCTCAATGACGACTTGATATTGAAGGGGAAATTCTTTTTTATCCCAATTTGATGATGATTAACTTGAGGTTAGTTAGGATGAATGGAGAAAAGCAATGGAAGAGTCAATGTGAAAGAATCGAGTATAGGACTTGGTTGATCTACCTTAAATAAAAAAATAAAAAATAAAAAATCTATTAGGAACAAATGGGTACTTAAAATAAGTTGAAAAACAGATGTATCAATTGAAAAATATAAAGTTTGTTTAATGGCTAAAGATTATACCCTACAAGAGGGTATATTCTATGAGGAAAACTTATCTCCAATATTTAGGTTGACCTTAATCTGCCTTATTCTAGCTATAGAGGCTCATATGGACTTAAAGCTACACTAAATGAATGCTAAGACAACTTTCATTAATGGAAAGTTGAATGAAGAAATCTAAATGGAATTATAAATAGGTTTCACTATACGAAGTGTGCAAGTTAAATAGTTATATCTATGACCTTAAACAATCATCCGGACAGTGCTATATAATAATTCATTTTGCAATAATTTCATGTGAGTTTAGAATGATTGATGAAGACCCTTGTGTTTATATTAAGTGATATAAAGATAAATATGTTTTAGTATCTTTATATATGGATGATATTCTTATAACTAGAAATGATTTGGATTTTGTTCAAACCATTAAAAGATGGTTATCATCTACGTTTGAGACGAGAGATAAGAGACAAACATCTTACATTCTTGGAGTAAAGATCCATAGAGATTGTTTTAACAAATTGGTGACTCTTTCACAAGAACACAATATTAAGAAAATATTTGAATGATTTAATATACAAAATTGCAAAAACTAAAAAACTTAAGCAAGAAAATAGGTTTGAATACTTTAAAAGACAAGACGAAAATGACTAATGTTCTTAACTTTAGTTCTATTGCAAGTCTAATGTATGCTACAATGTGCAAAAGACTAGACATCTATTATGCTATTAGGACGGTTTGTCACTACTAAGTATATCCTTGAACATTAAATTTATTGGAATATCTAGAAAAACAATTCCAAACCTTCGATCCTAAGAGTGCATGCATCTAATCTTCTTAGGGATCTAGATCTAAGCATAGCAAAAACATTTATATGAAAAAAATTAGATCTAGGTGCTATAAAAAACATACCTTTGGATTTGAATGTTCCTATATCCTATTCTAGTTGATGTAGGGATCCAAAAAACTTTATAATCTTCCATCGAATGGCTACTTCTTAGAAACATGAAACTTGTGTGAAATGGCCACACACCTTGAGAGAAGAAAAAGATGGAGAGAAAGGAATGAAGGAAGGGAGGGAGAGAGAGAGAGAGAAAGAGAGAAAAAAAAATAGAGATGGAAGGAATGAGGGAGGCTAGGTTTTTGGAAGACTAGAAGTCTGAAGGCTAGAGTTTAATCCTAAAACCTAAGGGGTTTATATAAACTCTCCTATAGGCTTAAGTGACTTTGACTCAACTTGGGATTGAGTCACTTAATTTAGCCCACTAGGTCTTAATTAATTTATTATCCCTAATGGACTCCAATAATTAATTAGTCCAATCTAAAAAATAAAAATAAAATAATTAATCATAAATTCTTTTGTAGCTTTGTGTTTTTACTAAAAAGTCGTTATGCACATAAATGATTAATTCTCCATAAATCCTTAAAACTTTGTGACAACAAAGAATATGAGCTCTAGTGGGAACTACTAGACTTATATGAAAATATTGATTCCCTCAAAATTCAATTATGAAATTAACTTAACAGTCCATTAAAAAGAGTTAATTGCACTCCAATACCCTATGAAATTACATCAAGATGAAAATTGATTGAATCTTAATCAATTTCTTAAGTTTGTTACCTATTATTTATCGCATGCAAACTCCCCATAAACTGATGTCTGTAATCTAATGAGGCAGAAGCTACCAACCTCTTAAGATTATCTCTACCATATTTAAATCTTAGATTTTTTTATTTTGTGATCAACTGATACACTCTTATTCACAAAGGACATATGACAAATCTCACTTAAGGATTTACTATAGTGCCATAGATTTTATAATCACAAGTCCTTAGGATCACCCAAGAGGGGGGCATACTATCTCAATTTTATAATCATAAGGATTCTAACATTGCCTCCATAGCCTTTTACCAAAGATGTGCATCCACATTGTTCATTGCTTCATCGTAATCTATGAGATCAATCTCATGTTCCTTTAGAATGACCTCGAAAGACTCCTAAATACATGAATTGGTTTAGCTATTTAAAAACACTTCCACTACAACAAGGTATCAGTGTACTAGAAATGGGAATGGTTGGTACTAGATCCATAGTTTCTTATGTATAGTGGGACTATCTTCTAGTATTCTCCAATCTATATCATTGTCTATCTTCTTACATATCATATAGTCTTCATAAAAAATATGGTATTTGTAGCAACAAACACCTTTTGATTTTTCTGACTATAAAATAATAATCCTGAAATCCTCTTAGACATCCTATAAACTGATACACCTCTTTAGAAAAAGAGGTATTACATAGTTTCCGAGATATATCACCAAAGAATATGTGACGTATTGAGAAACCAATCACCGATCTCCCTATATCTATCAAAATTCAATATCGTATTCCCATTACTCCATTTTACAATGGAGTCCTTGGTGTACACAATTGAGATATCATCTCATGCTCCATATGGAAATAATCAAACCTACTAGACATACCACCTCGATCTAATTGAAGTGCCTTGATATGTTTACCCAATAGGTTATCCGATTCTGCCTTAAATTCAATGAATTTATTCAAGACATTAGATTTCCTATCTACATATTCAAATCTAGAGTATTTATAAATAAAATAATCAAATACCCATGTTTTCCATGCATAAATACAAAAAAGTTCATACACGCTAGTATGTATTAACTCCAAACATTCCTTGGTTACAAGTCCTTTTAGAAATAAATGGGTCTTCTAGTCATCTTACTATCTATACAAGATTCGTAGACTTAAAGATCCTTTAGAATAAAAGTGTCTAGACTTGATCAATCTTTGGATCTTGTTTAAATTAACATAACCTAGGCATTAAAAGCCAATTTGGTTAGTATTAGGTTCTTTCTTTTAGTAAAATCTAACTACTCTCATTACTTGGCAAAGTGATAATAGAGTTTCACATAAAAGAGGTAATACCTCCCACTAACTTACACAACTAACCTTACAATAAAAGGTAAGGTAAGTACAATCCTATCATGTGATCTTCTCACTTGTTTATAATGGGCCTGGAATCTATCCACCACAATTGCTGAAATCCACCACTATGAGTTTAACAACGAGAACATGTTGTGTACTTGTCTATCCTTAGGCACTTCAAGAATTCCTTTTCTAGTGTCCTAAATGGTCATAAAGGAATTAGTGTCCATGAGTTTGTTTTCTCATTTCTTTTCTTAAACTTTCCTTATTTGGTGTTATTATTATTCTTCTTGGTAAAAGAGCCTAAAAAACCTTGACTTTCATATGAACACATTTCCACTCTTTGAGAATCTTCTTACCTATTCTAAAGGAATCTCATAAGATCTCTAAGATAACATGAATCCTGGTGTTCATAATAGTCCTAAGGAAAACTTGTCTAGTTGATTTACCCTTATCACCAAATAGCCTTTGCAACTTTAAAGAGAATATCATAGACCAGGACAATAAACATGTGTTGTTTTTACAACATATTATCTAGAGACCCAAGTATGAGACACAGTCTTTTGATCCGTCTTATGCCACCTTTAATATGTTTCTCTTACTTTATGATAGGTTTGTTCAAATGAAATAACAAACTCTACCTAAATCAACTTCTATGCAATTAATACTATATCTAGATTATTTGCAATCTATAATTAGGCCCAATTAAACATGAGATAAGAGGTGACAGGTTAAAGACATGATATCTATAATAAATATAATAATTCAATGCATTAATAAAAGAAACTGAGCATTCAAGGCAAGTTGGTAATTAATTTAGCAAAAATGTAATGCTCTAAAACTACATGTCATTTTGTAAGGTATCCTAGTATCATAAGAATCAAGCCGATTTTAGGCAGGTCATGACTCTTATTACTAGGGTAGAGACCCTCTCTAATTGATCAACTTGCCTTAAACTTTAAAAGTTATCCTAAGAAATTGATCAACATACCCTTCTTGTTTAGCCCTTAGCCCATGCAAGTAGGACCACTTTAGGTGATTCTACTACTTCATGTTTAAGTTAGGTGTGTAACCAAGATCCTTGACATCAATGTTACCAAGTGAAGAGTTCCATCTTTAGGATTGGTCACTCTCACTACAAACATATATAGTCTCGTCTATAATGGATAGTCTATATCCTTTAATTCTTTGGGTCATCCCATCTTTAGGATGGTGATGCACACAAAATCAAGATGGGCTCGATCTTGGAGGCTATGGGCTTGCCTATGGCCCTCTCCCACTTAATCTTTTGAAATTAGAGCTTTTAAAACATTAGATAAATTATCCCCTTTGAGAATTTCCAAAAAAATTTATTTCTTAATTGGAAACCCAATGTTACAGGAGAATGTCCATATGCAAAATTTAAAATTTCTATGAGAGTATTTTATCCAAAACTGATTTTTGACAAAATATCTACTCTCAAATTTTAAAATTTATTTTCATAAAAAATTCTTCTTTTTTACACAATTCCAATTAATAAATATTTTGTCTTGAAAATATTTTCAAAGAAATTTATTTTCATCAAATAACTAAATATCTTTTTGGTAATAACCTTTAATGATAAATTATTTATAATGAAATTTTTCATAAGATATTTACTATCCAAATTGGAAACTTACTGTAATAAGGAAATTTTCAATTTATAAAATTTTGAGAACTTGAGAGCACCTTATCCAATTATGAAACATTTAATTCTTCAAGGGTTCTCAAAAATAAATTTAAGAAAAATATTTCAAATCCTTAAGAATAAATTCAGAAAGAAACTTGAGCTCTCATATTCAAAATTCCTTATAATTTAATTTTCTTATCCCTACACCTTTCCAATTTAATAAATATTCTTAAATATGAAAATTAATTTTCATAATAATTTATTTCATTAAAATTACCAAAAATAAAACTTTTAGTAATTCTATTAATGATAAATTATCCGTCTTGAAAATGTTCAAAAATAAATATTTACTCTCCAAATTAAGGATTAGTGTAATAAGAAAGTTTCCAAAAATTTGAAAAATAAAATTAGAGAGCACTTTATCCAAAAATGGAAACTTTTATTTTATAAGAATTCTTATCAAAATAATTTTAAAGAAAATAATTTAGAAAAGGAAACTTTGCTCTCTAATTTATTTTCACAAGTTTTATTTTCCTTATCTCACTATTCCAAAATTAAGTAAATAACATGCTTTGGAATCTAATTTTCAAGAAAATTTATATCCATTAAAATTACTAAAAGTTTCATACAATTTTCCTAAGAAACTTTCAATAATTTATCTATCATGAGAATTTCCAAAAGCTTTACTTATTCATTAAATTGGAATACTTGTGCTTATAAGGAATATCCAATTCTATAAAGATTTTAAAATAAGAGAATCCTTCCTTAATATAGAAACTCAAGTCCTTAAAGATCTCAAAATAAAAAACTTTGAAAAAGAAAAAGGATCTTCTAAGGATTTTTAGAAAAGGAAACTAGATCATCTCACAATCTTAAAAAAAACTTTGCATATAAAAAATTCCTTAATAGTAGCATCATTCCAATTTTTGAATAAAATTTAAGTTTGGAACTAATCTTCTCATGAAAATTTACTTTTCATAAGAAAAACCAAAATTAGCAACTTTTTTAAAAAATACTTCTCATCTCATGCAATATAACAATATGCATAAAAAGGAAATATTCAAAAGGAGATCCCATGACTAAAGGATAATTTTCACAACTTTCCAATTGTGAACCAAAGTCAATTGTCTTCAACTTGACACCAATATTTGGCATCAAAACTTACCAAAAGTAGCTCCTGCATAGCTGCCACCATTCAGCAACTTTAGGCCCAACAAGTGGTCCAAAAGATGAGCCCAAACAAACAAAAAGAATTGAATCCGTACGCAATCCCGTTACAACATACCCTCTGCGCAACTTTGCTTCAAACAACCATATATCCCCCGTTTCAACTCTGCATCGTGAACCATTTATGTCATTTGATTCCTAACTTCCTAAGATTTAAATCCATATGCAGCTTGCCCCAGAAAACTCACAGGAGGAAGCCTTGATTTTGAGTAAAAAAGAACATTTCTGTGCAACCATGGATCTAAAAAAAAAAAAAAACTCTTTTTTTTTTTTTAATCAATCAAAGGAAGGATTCAACCTTTCTTCCACAACCATTAAAATCCTTGAATCTTGATAGATGATGTTCCAATAAAGATCCAATCTTTATTGACATCATTCAGGAATTCATCTCTTGTAGTCCTCTATAGATGATAAAAAATAAGACTTTACATCATAAAAGAAATCCTATGTTCTTATAATGGAGCTTACAACCCAATCTATGGAAAATATTAAAACCTTACAAAAGAAAAAAAAACCTATGCTCCTTTAATGGAGCTTGCAACCAAATCTATGAAGAAACAAAGAAAGAAAACAAATTATCCCATTCAATCATCACAAACAATAATAAAAAGGAACATACATGTGTCCCTTGGCTATGGGATAATATCAAGGCTGCAAAAGGGATGTTAGCACACCCTAAATAAAGATCTAAGCATGTTTAAAACATTATGCTCTAATACCAGATGTTGGCATCTTAGATCTAAGCAACGGAAGCAATACCAATTTTTTTTTTTTAAAAAAAAAAAAATTGATATTTTAGGTTTAAAATACTAACATTTATATTTGGATGTTCCCAAACCTCAAAATCCAAGTGTTGAAGACGACCTTGAAGTTGTTGGAAGTCTCGTAAACCCACGATCTTCCACTCGATGACTCAACCTTATTTTTGGCATACTACTAGTGGGGAGGAAATGATGGTGGAGGCTATGACTCTCATTCTCTCTGGATGTTGGAAACCAAAAGTTTTAGAAACCCTAACCCCTATGGGGTATTTATAGGCTTCTTAATTGGACTTAAGTGACTTGAGCCCATATGGGCTTGGGTCACTTATTCTAGCCCCAAAATGGGTTCTAATTGATTAATTAACCCAATAAGGCCTTTTAATTAATCAATTAGCTCAATCTAAAGACCTTGTTCACTTATCCCTATGTAATCTTATGCAATTACTAAAACACCCTTATGCACAAAAGTGAACCTAGAGCTAATCTAACCCTCATAATCCATGCCAACAAAGTATATGAGCACAGAGCGAGGACCATTGGGACTCATAGGAGTATTGGCTCCCCCAGAATCCAATTCTGAAGTTTATTCAACATCCCACTACAAAAAATCAACTGAACTCCAGTATCCTAGGTAAATAACAATGAGACACTACGTGCTCAGGTCCGTGACCTACTATCCCTTGTGTTCAGTCTCCCTATGAATTGGTGTCTATAGTTTAACAAAGTGAAAGCTATCAACCTTTTAAGACTACCTCTACTATCCTTGAGTTATAGATCTTCCTATTGTGTATTCAATTAACATGTCTTAGCTATCAAAGAGCTTATGTCAAGTTCCACTTAAGGAACTACTATGACCATAGTTTCCATGAACATACCTTCTTAGGATCACCCAAGAGGACACATTGTCTCAATCCCATGAGATATTATGGTGTCTCTATTGAGAATACCTATTGCTACCAATTTCCATCAACAGTGACCTAATCCATAAGGAATATATGATTAGCTTACGATTTCAACAGTAGGTCAAAGCCACTGCTAACTTTAGTACAAACTCAATATTCTCTTAAGGTTGAGAGAAAACACAATGAAGCGATTTGGTGAGGTCATGACTACTTGATAACCTTAAGTTATGACTTACCATAGGTCATATCTAATGTGTAACCATATACACTAGTGCACTCACCATGGGAAACTCATCCCTATAGCCAAGACCAATCATCCCTCCAATTAGGAGGTGGTGCACTACAACCTCTAATGGGTTGCCTAGACCCATCAACCGATTGTGAACAAGTCATCTATTTGCAAGGAACCCATGACTTAGATCTTCTATGCAACTCCTAATGCACCTAAGTCATGTACAATGCAAAAAATGTAGACAAGAATGCTCATAAAGTATAATACATGCAATAAGGATAGATAAAAGTGAAACTTGAACATCATTAAATAAATAACAAATTCCAAATTTATTACATCATGTTATGCTTTTAAGGGTTCTATCTTAACAATGTCATGGTGCTTCTATAGCAAGAAAACATCCTTAAATTTTAAAAAATTGTTAATAGACCATAAAAGAGATTAAATATATATATATATATATATATATATATCAACAATACCAATTGTTTAAAAAATTGATTTTAGGGTTAAAATACAAACCCTTAGGTTTGGATGTCCCTCAACCTTAAAATCCAAGTGTTTAAGAATCAAATTGATGTCCTTAAAAGTCTCATAGACTCATGATTTTCCACTCGATGGTTCTTCCTTAATCTTAGCACACTTCCAGTTGGGAGGGGGAGGAAGGAAGAGGGTGGAGGCTATGACTCTCTTTCTCTCTAGAGGTGGAAAATAACTTTATGGAAACCCTAACCCCTAAATAAGGTATTTATAGGGTTCCTCAATGGGCTTAAGTGGATTAATCCAACTAAAGGCTTGAGTTGCTTAATTTAGCCCAAAACTAGTCTTAATTGATTAATTAATCTAACAGGGTCTACTAATTAATCAATTAGCCTAATCCAAAGACTTTGTTCGCTTACCCTGATGTAATCTTGTGTAATTATCAAAATACTCTTATGCACAAAAGTGAACCTAGAGTTAATCAAACCCTTAAAAACTGTGCCAATAAGGTATATAAGCTTGAGCAGTGACCACTAGGACTCTTAAGACAATACTAACTCTCTCATAATCCAATTATAAAGTTGATTCACTATCTTATTACAACTAATCCATGAGAAATATATTATTAGTTTACAATTTCACTCATAGATCAAAGTCACTGCTAACTTTAAAACAAACTCAATATTCTCTCAAGATTAAGAGACAACACAATGAAATAACTTAGTGAGATTATGACTAGTTGATAGCCTTAAGTCATGACTCATTATAGGTTTTGTCTAATGTGTAACCATACATATTAGTGCACTCACCATGAAAAACTTATTTTGATGGCCAAGGCCAATCTTCCCTTCAATTAGGAAGATAGTACACTACAACCTCTAATAGATTGTCTAAGTTTATGAACTAATTGTGAATAAGTCATCTACTTGCAAGGAACCCATAACTTGGATCTTTCGTGCAATTCCTAATGCACCCGTCATGTACAATGCAAGAGGTACTAGCCAACAATGCTCATAAAGTACAAATGCATGGAATAAAAATAGATAAAAGTGAAACTGGAATATTATTAAATAAATAATGAATTCCAAATCGATTTGTGCACTTAGGCAATTTGCTTGAAGTTGAAGTACAACATCTCCTAATTGGAGGGATGGTTGGTCTTGGTCATCAAGATGGTGTTCCCATGGTGAGTGCACTAATGTGTACAGTTATAAATTGGACAGGACCTATGATGAGTCATGACATAAGACTATTGGGTAGTCATGATTTCACTAAGCTACTACACTATTGTTTCTGAATCTTGAGAGAATATTGAGCTTGTGCAGAAGTTGGCAGTGATTTTGACATACAAGTAAGACTTAAAGTGATCAAATATTCCCTATAGACTAGGTCATTGTTAATAGAAACCAGAAACAACAAGATTCTTAATAAAGGCACTATGATATCTCATGGACTTTAAGACTGTGTATCCCCTTAGGTGATCCTAAGGATACGTGATCATGAAATATATGGTCCTATAGTAATTCCTTTAGTGGAATTTGACATATGCTCTTAATAAACTAGAGTATGTCATTTGATCACATAATAGGAGGATTTGTAACTCAAGGATGGTAGAGGTAATCTTGAAAGGCTAATAGTTTTCATCTTGTTAGACTACAAATGGTTAGTTCATGGGAAACTGTATAAAGTAGATAGTAGGTCACGAACTTGAGTACTTGGTGTTTCATTGTAATATACATAGTGTATTAGAGTACAACTGACTCTTTATAGTAGGATGTTGAGTTAACTTCGAAACTAGATTATAAGAGGGCCAATAGTCTCCTATGAGTCCTAGAAGTCCCTCTCGAGCTCATATTCCTTTATGACGCGGTTTATAAGAGTTGAATGGATTTTTAGTTCACTTATGTGCATAAAGGTGTTTTGGTAATCACACAAGGTTGTATATTGGTAAGTAAGTGGTATATCTGGATTAGGCTAATTGATTAATTGAAGCCCAATTGGGTTAATTAATAAATTAGAAACCTTTTGGGTTAGATTAAGTGTCCTAAGCCCATGGTGGGCTTGAATCACTTAAGCCTAGTAGGAAAATTATAAATACCCCTCTTAAAGGTTAGGTCTTCAATCTTGTTGTCTCTCCTTTTAGTCCAAAGAAAGAAAACCTTAGTCTCTAAAATAGAAATCCCTACCATTTCTATGCCTATACTCAAAGAGAAGTTATCATGTGAATGATTGCTAAGTTTATGTGATTGTCTGTAGATTTGTAGTATTCTACATTGATGAGAATCAATTTAAAAACATCCAAATCCTAGGTATGTGAGTAATATCTAAATTTATAATATCATTTTTTATTCTAAATACCAAGTTTGCTATTGTGCTTAGATCTAAAGAGCCTAAGATAGGATTTCATGTACCTTAATGATATGAGGGATGGGAATGGAATAATCCAAGGTTTCTAACAATGTAGCAGTGGAAAAGATACTTTTTATAGAGAACCTAGTAGATCATTTCACAAAGACTTTGTGGGTAGAGTCTTTGATGGTGATTAGGATAGCATTGGTGTTAAATGTTTTCCCAATTTACTTTGTGGGTAGTATTCTTTGAGGAATGGTAGGAGATTGTTAGGATTAAGCCTTTAAAAAGCATGACATGATGTAAATTTTATGGATTTATTATTTAGTTAATAAAGATTCCAATTCCTCATTTATTGATCCATTTTATGCATTACACTCTATGAGCATTCTAATCTAGTCTTTTTTGTATTGTATATGAATTGGGTGCATTAGGAATTGCACATAAGATCCAAGTCATAGGTTTTTTGCAAGTAAATGATTTGTTCACTACTGATTTATAGACTTAAACAATCTATTTGACGTTGTAGTACATCACCTCTTAATTGGAGCGATGACTAGTCTTGGTCATTAGGATGGGGTTGCCATAGTGAATGTACTAGTGTGTACGGTTACACATTGGACAAGACCTGTGGTAAGTCATGACGCAAGGCTATTGGGTAGTATGACCTCACCAAGCTACTATACTATGTGATATCTCATAATACTAAACTTGTACTAAGGTTTGTAGTGACTTTGACTTATAGATGAGACCCCAAGGTAGTCATATATTCTTTATAGATTGGGACACTACTGATTGAGATCAGTAGCAATAGATATTCTGAATAGAGGCACCATTATATCTCACAGAGATTGAGACAATGTGTTCCCTCAGGTGATTCTAAGGAAGTGTGTTCAAGAAATCAATAGTTATAGTAATTCATTAACTGGAAATTAACATGTGTTCTTTGTGAGCTAACGTATGTCATTTGATCACATAATAGAAGATTCTATGACCGAAGGATTGTAGAGGTAATCTTGAGAAGTTGATAACACTCATCATATTATATTATAGACACTAGTTCATAGAGAGCCTACATATAAGGGAAAGTAAGTCACATACCCGAGTTCTTGTATTTCTTTGTAATGTACATAGAATAACGGAGTGCATTTGACATTTTTTTAAAAAATTAGATTATGAGGGAGTAAGTATTTTATAATGGGCCCCAATGGTCCTTACTCAAGTTTATATCCCTTGATAGTACAATTTGTGAGGGTTGTTTAAGTTCTTTGTTTACTTGTATATAAAGGTGTTTTAGTAAATACATAAGGTTGCAAAAAAATTTGTAAATTGTCTCTTTTGACTAGGCTAATTAATTAAGGGGAATCCAATTGCATTAATTAATTAATTAGGATCCAAGTGGGTTAGTTTAATTGACTTAAGCTCAAGATGAGCTCTAATCACTTAAGCTCATTGAAAGCCTATAAATATCCCCTTTGGGGCTAAGGCTTCAATCTCGCTTCCTATTGACTTTAGAGAGAGAGAAAGAACTTTATCCACTACTCTTGTAAGATCTCTACCATCTCTATGCTTAGATTCAAGGATAAGTCATTATGGAAAAAAAATCATTGGGTCTACGAGATCTACACTATCCGCAACATTTTTTAATAACTCTGCATTAGTAGGATCTAATAAGGGAACATCCAGATTTTAAGTAGACTAAACACTAGATCCTAAATGTTTTGATATCTATATTGCTTCCCTTGCTATGATCTAGAGGCCTAAGAAGAATAAGATGCACCCTAACTAGTCCAAAGATGAGAATGGAGTGAATCCAAGAATTTTTTATAATTTGGTATTAAAATGGCACTATGAACTATTCCCATTGTTATCAAGAAAAAGAATTGCACTTAGTAATTGTGCTTAGTAGGTTATTCAGATTTGGATTAGGCGGGAGATCTAGTTAAGCATAAATCAACATTAAGATATATGTTTTTTTTTTCTCAATAATGGAATCATCTCATAGAAAAGTAAGAAACAAACTTGTGTGACTTTGTCAACCTTGGAAGCTGAATTTTATTGCATGTTCAACTATAGTATAGGAAACTGTATGGTTGAGAAGATTTTTATTGAACTTGGGAATAGTTAGAAATGATTTGAAGTCAACAACAGTCTATAGTGACAGTCAAGTTGCAATTACTTATGTAAAAGACCCAAAATATCATAGAAGGACTAAGTATATAGATATCAAGAATAATTTTATAAGAGTTATTATTGCATAAAAGGAGGTGACCCTGAAGTATTTACTTACATAGGAAATAGTTGCTAATCCATTCACAAAATCCATTCCAAGAAACATGTTTTTTTGTACATGTAATGTCAGTAGAATTATGTAGGTTATAATTCACGTTAATCATATGTCAAGGGATCATTATTGATTGGATGTAAGATACACTATACATGATAAAATGAGATGAGTATATATTATTCATATCATTGAATATGAAATTGGTGATTACACAAATATGCACTTAAAGGTGTGCCATCAAGCAAAGGTTAAGTCTCTCACAAAACAATCACCTCCATCAATGTGTTTATAAGTTGAGATGAAACACACTATACTAATGATGATAAATGAGTAAAAAGTATACAAAAATGGTGGGTGTTGCCTTGATTAAATATTAAGATGAGGTTTATAAGAAATGACATCTTAACCGAATTTAATTGCCTACAATTACATTTTCTTGTTTAAATTGAACTTGAGTTTTACATAAGAAGTTTAAGGAGAGTTATCAAGTTGCTAGTATAAAGGTTTTAATTAAAATTCATATGGTAGAAGCTTGGCATATGCTCTTAAAGTAAAGAGAAACCACCATAGCATGTATTTCATGCTACATATATTTGAACGTGACTAATAAGAAAAGTGAGTGGCTAATCCCCACATCCTCATTATGTGAGATCCTTAAAGCTTATTATAATCATATATAATAACCTATATAAGTAGACTTTGTACTTTTGATTATGTTTTGAGATAACAAATTAATGTCATTACTTTATATGTTTCTAATGGAAATAAAATAATTTATCCTTATAAAACCTATTAGGCAAGCATGAGCTCAAAAGGAAGACTATTTAAGTTACATTAACAGAGATCTATTCATGATGGACCGACTATATTGCTTTTGTAGCTGATATAATTGTGAATACATTTATAATGTTGTATAGTATACAACTTCATGGGATTAAATGTATACATTAAAAATATTACTAAATAAGTCTAGGATATAACAAGACATGATTATTATTGTTCATTCATAAATTTTGGGGTTGAGCTACCATACACTCTAATAAGTAAGTTTATAGTTCCTAAATTGAAGGTGTTCTTGCATGGTCGCACAACCCATTATATGTATGAATGGTCCTCAAAAGTTGAATAGGATAGACTTGGATGTTACTAATTGGACTATTTTATCCCATCTTGCTCAAGCAGGAAGTGTTAGAGCTAGATTGGGTGCCTAAATGAGCTAACCTAACTGAATAAATAAAGAATGGAGGGAGTAATTTCGAGGAGTTTTATAACTTATCCAGAAACTATCAATATATAAAAATATCACGTTAAAAAAACTGTCAAAGAATGTCTCCCTCAACATAGATATTTTTGGAAAAGTCGTTGCTTAATGTTTTTAGTTTTCTCGATGAACACAAAGGTTACATCTCTTGTATAGTGAAAATTAGAGTGGTTCTCGTATTAACAATTCTATTCATGACTTGGAGTAAAAAATTTGTTAATGAAACAATTAAATTGGGGTTCTTAAAAAATTTGTTAATGAAACAATTAAATTGGGGTTCTTAGGCAACTCATAAATTAATGTGAAACTTCTTCTAACACCAATTCCATAAAAATAAAGATAATGTTATACTCGCAATGTAAGGTAACATGATGTTATTCCATTCAAGTTATAAAGGTGAAATTATAAGATTCTCATTCCTCAAGAAAATTAGTATTAAGTGAAATAATAATTAGTATTAAGTGACTCACTTATAATAAGGAAAATCAGTGAAAATGCTTACCAAAGACTCAATAATATAATGCTAAAATATTTATTAACTCAAAAATATTTATATATATATATATATATATATCAAGAATTCAAAAGTTGGAAGCTCTTTTGATTGAATATTGAATATTGAATAGTGATTGATTAAGTCTTTACAAAAAGATCCATACATATAAAACCCTATGAGATGACCATGTATTGAATGCCATCACTTAATTTAGTCAACTTGCTCAGTATCCAAAAGCTAGCTGGTTCATATCTCTGATGCATGTATCTAACTGAATTTTCCTTTTCTTTTTTTTTTTTTTTTCTCCTTTGAACTTATATTATTTTGGGAGGAAAACCTGGAAAATGGGAGTCAAGTAATGAGGCAAATTGAAGTTGTCAACATGCAGCATTCCTATGATGGAGGAGCACAACCTCAATAGTCAATTCATAAATCCTACTTTGTTCTTTTTCATTGGCTTCCTTTGTTGTTCTTAATACACCCTTTGACCCAATCGGATTTGAATTAAAAAAAAAAAATATCAATTCGAAAATATTAGGATTATTACAGATTAAATGTATAAGTAATCTAGGTTACCTATTAAAAGCGATCTAAGTATATTATTTATTTATTTTCATTTTTTAATTATATTTTTTAATTTTTTTTTATTAATTTATTAAAATATCAAAACGATATTGTAAGTAAAAACTAGCATTTCTTGTGTTGCAACTTATACCAATTGAGGAAGCCACAATTTTGAAAAGAAAAAAAAATAATACCAAAATTTGTGTTTGTGGAGGTGTAATAATGTCGCTCTTAATCCTGGGAATGAGTTCCTAAAATGATGACTCCTAGAATAGGTCCATGAGAAATGATGTCGAATGTCATAAAATGTTTCGTTTTTAGATGAGATGGTTAAAACCCGATCCAAAAGTATTAATTCAATTCATTTCTCTACTAACTAATAAAGAGCATTTTTGTATTATTATGATCTTACAAAATCTAAATTTAACTCACTTTTTGAATGTAATAATGCTCTATTACAAATTTAATATTAAATACATTATAAGTCAATATTATATTAAAAAAATTAATAATTTTTTAAAAAACATTATTTAATTTTAATGAATTTTTTAAAGAGCAACTTTATTTTATTATAGTACCTTAAATGCAATTTTCAATTAAAAAAAGGAAAATTGCATCATAAAAGAAGAAATGAATAAGAAAAAAAATTGAGAGGAAAATTCAAAAAATGAATTATGAACTTATTTTATTCCAATAACATTAGTTTATTTATAAGGCTCTAATCATAATGATTATAATAAATATTTTCATAATAATTTTGATAATTACCTCAAGATTTGAAAATTTTAGTACAAAAATAATAATATGAATGAAAAAAAAGGTTTAATCAAAATTTTATTTTCACATATTTTATTTGAATATAAATTTTTTAAAAAAAAGTTTTGATTTAAAAAATCATAGAGCTATAATTGAATTTATAACATTAAAAGATGAATATTGATAATTGAAAGTTTCATTAAATATAAAATAATTTTTCATAGAAATTAAGAAAATTATTATTTCAAAAGTAATATTATCAATTTTTATATTATTTTTTAAATTAATTTTTTAAGAAACTTTAAAAATATTTGTGGTAAGCCTAAAAAAGGAGTTAGTAATTAATTAATTGCTATCATGTTGAAAAGGAAAAATGACAAAACAAGAAAGCGTGAATGGAGAAACATGGAAAGCGAAAGCTGGAAATTTTGATGATTACTTACAACCTATGCCAACTGCGAGGGAGGACTCACCATTTTGAAAATCTATACCAATTTTGAATTAATTTAATCCAACTCCAGCTCATTCTACAGCAAATAACACGTGGCATTGCCACATCATTGCCATCTTGCTTTAGAAAAACTTATATTTAACTTTATTTACTACCAAACACTTGAAAATTTTCTATTCTTTTTTCTCAGGGCACTGTCTTGGCTTTATAATCAATACAAAATAAATAAAATTTGAAGGTGACAGTGCATTTAAATTTGAGTAATTGCCAAACAGAGTCTTGATTATTTTCTGGTTTTAAGAAGAATCCTTCACTGTTTATCTTTCTGTAGGCAAAATGTCTACTATCAAATAATGTAATAATTAATCCTTCCATGAAATAAAAGGGATTTTATTCATAAATTATGATAAATAATCCTATAAATTGCATTCTAAGGTTATGTTTGTTTTCATAAAGTTTAAGGGAAAATGTAAGGTAAAGAAAATAAAGAAGAAAAGTAGAAGAAAAAATAAAATAAAATAAAATAAAAACATATTGAAAATCAATAAATTATTTTTATTTAGTAATTCAAACTCATTTCACTTATTTCAAAATTTAAAAATATATAAATTTCTTGTTAATTTAAATTATATTTTATTTTTCTTCTCATTTTTCTAGTAAAAACAAATATGAAAAAATAAATTTTTAAATATTTTTTCTTTTTTTTAATACTTTCGAATAACCAAACATAGTTTAAGGTAATATTTTCAAAACTAAACTAGTCATTAAATCGAAAAAAATTGGTCATTAAATCGAAAAAGTTACCGAATCACAGTTCACTAATCGAACCAATTATTGAATCGCGGTCGAACTGGTGATGTCATAAATATATAATTTATAAATTATTAAATTTTAAAATAATTATAAAAATAAAAATAATAATTTAAATATTATTTAAAAATTAAAATTTTATTTGAAAATTAGAAATTTAGTTTCAAATTTAAAATTCATTTTTAAATAAAAAAACTTATTTTAAAATTACAAATTTATTTAAAATTGTAATATTTTTATTAATTTAAATTAAAATCATAAGTTTTAAACATAAAGTAAAAAAATAATAAATATAAAAAAAATAGTGAGATGAGGTAAAAAAAATAATTAAAAAAAAAATATAGAAGAAGGAAGGAGAGGGTTGGGCAAAAAGGGGAACAAATTTTCACTTTTTCAATGTAGGGGATTCTAGTGGGGTCGTTGGGAGGAGGGGGGGTTGGGTTCCTAGGGGTCGCGTGGGAGCGGGGTTTCCAGCGCGAGGGGTGTTCTGGCAGGCAAAAAATGGAAGCTTTTCCATCGCAGAGGGTTCCAGCGGGGGGTGGGTGGGTTTCTAGCGCGGGGTGGGGCCAGGGGATTCCAACGGGGTCGTGGGAGGGCGGGGTTTCCAGCGCGGGGGTGGGGGTGGAGGGGGTTCCAGCGAGGTCGCAAGGGTCTTGCCAGCAAGGGATGACGACAGTGAAAGAAAAAGAAAAAAGTTGAATCGGACGGTTTGAAGGGAATCGTCCGGCTCATCCGATTCGGCGATCGGACCACCAGTTTAACTAGTTCAATTCCGATCTAGTCCAAGTGACCAAACTGAACGGTAACTGTGACCAGTCGGTCTTAGGTTCTAAAAAAATTTGAGTGAGGGAAAATAAAGAAATAAAAGAAAATATGAAAAAAAATTAAAAAAAAAATGTATTTAAAATTTATAAATTATTTTTATATGTTATTAGAAACTTATTTCACTTATTGTTTATATAAAAATTAAATAATTTAAAATATATAAATTTTTAATTAATTTTTTTAATATAAGTATGAGAAAATCATTTTTCATAATTTTTTTTAATTAAATATAATCTAGATTATGTTTGACTCCTAAAAAACACAAAAAAAAAATATGTTAAGAAAAATAATTTTCTCATATTTGATTTTAATATAATATATATATAAATATAATTTTTTCATATGTTTAATTTTTTTAATTTTTTTTTCTTGTATTATTTTTTTTTAACTTTTTGACAATCAAACATAGCTTAAAGCTTGCTATGTTTAAAATATTAAATATAACATTTATGAGATTATAAATTCGTAATTTACCTTCATTCTTAATCTCACATGGATAGAGAAATTATTTTAAAATCCAAACTCTAGACGAATAGTGTCACTGCCCTTTATCCATCTGGTGCCAAAAAATTATCATTAGAAATCAATTTAGGGGTCACCCACAAATCATTTCTTTCCCAAATTTCTCCAAAACAAGCCCAAAATCCCACCTTCCAAACATTTTTTTTTCTTCATTTGGAAGCCAAGCTAGTACCAAAAAAACCGCTTCTCGAACTACCACAAAACTTTCGAGTCACAGTGCCCAAAATCCGAGCTGTAGGGACACGCCCATCATAATAATGTCCCACAAAAGTCCAATAACCCCCAACTGTCGTTATTCAAAAACCCTCCACACCCCATATCTACCAATCAAAGGAACTCCTCCCCAAAAAGACACCAACCAACAACCAGAGAGGCCCTGAGCCTCTTCACCTGCAACTCCATGGCTGACCTTGAGGTGATGATGCCACTGCCAGAACTCATCTCCTTCCTCTCTTCTCTCCTCCAGAGAGTGGCCATCTCCAATGACCTCAACCCAAAGCTCCACACCCAGAAAATTTCAGCCTTCCATGGCCTCACAAGGCCCTCCATTTCCATCCAGAGTTACCTTGAGAGGATCTTCAAGTATGCCAATTGCAGCCCATCTTGCTTCATTGTTGCCTTCATCTACCTTGACAGGTTCTCTCAGAGCCAACCCTCTTTGCCCCTCAGCTCCTTCAATGCGCATAGGCTCCTGATTACCAGTGTCATGGTTGCTGCTAAGTTCATGGATGATATGTGAGTTTTCTCTGCATTTTCTCTGCTTCTTTCTTTCATTCTTGGGGGATTACTTCTGGGTTTCTGTTTGGATGACTGGAATTGGATTTTTTTAATCTGGGTTTCTTCTAATTTTCTCTTTCCCCAATCAGATGGGTTGGATTTGGGACCTGATTTTTTATTTTTTATTTTTTATTTTAATTATTCGGTGGAATTCTTTTTTTTTTCAAGTTGAAATAAATTTTTCTTTCGTTTATTTATATTTTTAAGTACTTAAAGAGCTTTTACTTTTTCCATTTTTAATATATTACCTAAAAAAAATGATGTGGAAAGGCTGTCTGTGTACACTAATTTGTTATGGAGGCATAGTTGTAAATCTTGTAGAAAAAGATGGGCTTAAGCAAAAGGTCAAGTGTCAGTGTTGGGAATGACAGCTCAATGAAGGGCATTGCCTGGTTGTCTGTTCAATGATTTGTCATCTTTGACTCTCATTTTCCCTGCTGCCAAACAGCTTCTTGCTTTTTTCCATTTACAATGCACCTTCCTTTGGTTTTGGAGGGGAACATTCAATTCTTTGTTTTTGAAATTTAGAGCATGATAGTTATCTATGAGAATTGCAGTAATAAGTGTCATAATGAAAATTATTGATTTTAATTTTTTTTATATAATGGAATGAATTGTAATTGTTTTAAATCTTCTCTAATTTTGTAAAAAAAAAAAAAACAAATAAATAAATAGATGGACAGATATGAAAATTTTTCATGCTTGATATAATGTTTAATTTTTTAATTTTTTAAAATTTTAAAATTTTAAAATAAGTATAATTTATAAATAAATATTATAATTTTTATAAATTATTTTTAGAGAAATAAAATTTTATTTAAAAAAGGGAAAAATTACAAAATAATTTTTTTTTATTTAATTATACATATAAATGGGTACAACAAGGCAATAGTCCAATTCTTATTCATAGTTTAATAATATGAGTGGTACAAAGAAAATGAAAAAGATAAAGAATATGTTTGGTTTTCAAAAAAATTGAAAGAAAATGTAAATAGAGAGGAAAAATAGAAGGAAAAAAAAGTGAAAAAAAAGGAGTTAAAATCGATAAATTATTTTTATTTGTTACTTCAAACTCATTTTATTTATTTTAACTCATTGATATAAAAATTAAATAATTTAAAAATATATAATTTTCTAATTAATTTTAATCATATTTAATTTTCTTATAAATTTTCTAAAAAACAACTGAACATGAAAAAAATCATTTTTCTTGTCATTTTTTTCCTTAGTATTTTCCAGAACCAAACATAACCGAAACAAGTTTTATCATTTTACATGTACATTTTATTTATAAAAATAAGTAAATTTCAATATTTAACATTTCTCAATATATTTATACATCATATTTTATGCTTAAAAAGATTTTGGTGTGAAATTTTAGTCCAAATCAATTCCTTATGTGATATTTTCCCAAATATGAATTAATATTTTGAATAATTTTTGGGTTGTGTAGGTACTACAACAATGCATACTATGCAAAAGTAGGAGGAATAAGCAGAGCAGAGATGAACCTCCTTGAAGTGGACTTCCTATTTGGGTTGAAATTCCAATTGAATGTCACCCCCAATGCATTCCACAGCTATTGCTCTTTCCTACACAAGGAAATGTCCTTCCAATCTCCTCCATTGGAAAGACCCCTAAATCTCCATTGCTCCTTCCATGAAGATGAATCCACCAACTGTTTAAGCATTTTTGGAGTATGAATTCCTTTTTTTTTTTTTTTTTTTTTTTTTTTTTGAATTTTGAATTTTGGACTTGCTTTTGGGTAGTTGGATTTTTTTGGGTTTTTTTTCCCAGCTGTCATAGATGGAGTTTTCTTCATAATCAAAGCTTGGTTTTGATATGGATTGCCACCACCTTTCTCCATCATGCTGGGTGGCACTGAGTTTCTCAGTGGAGCCAACCTTGCAACAGCTATACATTATTTGAAGAAGAAACAAAAATTGCAGTTACCTGTTCTAAAATTTTTATTTTTTAATTAATTAATTGTATGAATTTTTCTAATGTTGTGAAAATAGTCTTGGCCTTTTCTATGATCTAACCTATACTTTTATATGATATGACTAATAAGGTAGGTGTCACACCATTTAAATCTAATTATTAATAAATATATTTTTTTTAAACAAATCTAGTAATTCCACTAAAAAATTTGCTATTCTAAATCATATAAGAAAATTAATCATCTTAAATTTATTTAAAGAATTAATTCATCATAATCATATCACAAAGTAAAAAATTTTAAATTTATAGAAACCAAAAAAAATGGATTTCTAAAAAAAAATCAACATCAAAACTATAAAAAAATATATAAAAATGTAATTTATCAAGGTATGGACCCTGCATTTTTGCTCGATGCGTTCCCACTCGATGGTGAAACTTTCTTTTTATTTATTTATGAAAAATTGATTTTTAAAAAAAGACTTGGAGTCACCACTTATTTTGTTTTATTTTTAAATGGTAAACAAAATAAGAAAGAAAACCTTAAGTGTGACTCCTTATTTGGAAAAGGTGGTTTATGAAAAAACCGGATCTAAGCTCGGAGGTCAGGTTACTTATCAGAAAGGTACGGTAAAGACCATAACACCCCTCGAAGTCCCTAAAATCGAGTTTCTACTAATAAAATAAAGCACATATGGTTATTGATTGATTAAACATGAATACCAAAATGTGATCATACATTGGGGGCCAAAACAAAGCATGGAGAGTAGTCAGAGTGAGAGCAAGTGCGTACCTTGGCAGCAAGCGAGTAATATTATGTATACATAGGAGCCCCTGAAGAGGCACATGTGCCTGAAAATTGTAAGATCTCCGTAAGTTATGTATACATAGGATAAAAATGGGATCGAAATAATATTATTATTACCAATATTTTTGTTTTCCAAGTGGCCTCTGATATCATAAAAAATGATGAAGATCCTGAACCACGAAATGTGGAAGAATGCCGACATAGAAATGATTGGCCAAAATGGAAAGAAGCTATATAGGCAGAGTTAAACTCGTTAACAAAATGAGAAGTTTTTGGACCTGTAGTCCAAACACTTGAAGATGTAAAACCTGTTGGGTACAAATGGGTATTTATAAGAAAACGCAATGAGAATAATGAGATCATAAGATATAAAGCGAGATTAATAAGTACAAGGTTTCTAGTAGAGACTTGGTATTGACTACGAGGAAACATACTCTCCCATCATGGACGCAATCACATTTCATTTTTGAATTAGTTTGGCAATCTCAGAAGGACTAGACATGCGTCTCATGGATGTTATTACAAAATATTTATATGGATCTATGGATAATGATATATACATGAAAATCCCTGAAGGATTTAAATTGCCTGAAGAAAATTGTACAAAGCCTCATAACATGTATTCAATCAAGTTACAACGATCCTTGTATGGATTAAAGCAATCTGGACGCATATGGTACAATTGTCTTAACAAATACTTGCTAAAAGAAGGGTACATGAATAACCCTATATGCCCATGCATCTTCATTAAGAAATCAAAAACCGGATTTGCAATTATTGCAGTGTATGTTCATGACTTAAATCTTGTTGGAACTCCTGAAAAGCTCACAAGAACAACAAATTACTTGAAAAATAAATTTGAGATGAAAGATCTTGGAAAAACAAAATTTTGTCTCGGCCTATAGATCGAGCATTTTCCAAATGGAGTTTTAGTACATCAATCAACATACATTAAGAAAGTTTTGAAGCATTTTTATATGGATAAAGTGCATCCTTTAAGTTCTCCAATGGTTGTTTGATCACTTGATGTGAAAATTACCCATTTTGTCCTTGCGAAAAAGATGAAGAATTACTTGGTCCTGAAGTACCATATCTTAGTGCTATTGGTTCACTTATGTATCTTGCCAATTGTACACTTCCAAACATTGCTTTTTATGTCAATTTATTAGCAAGATACAATTCCGCTCCAACTCAAAGACATTGGAATGGTACCAAACATATATTACGTTATCTTTGCAGAACTACTAATATGGGTCTATTTTACTCAAGGGAATCAAAGCAACAATTGTTTGGATATGTAGATGCAAGATATCTTTCAGATCCACATAAAGGTAGGTCACAAATAGGATATGTGTTTAATTACAATGGTACTGCTATTTCATGGAGATTTGTCAAACAAACAATGGTGGTCACATCATCAAATTATTTAGAAATACTAGCAATTCATGAAGCAAGTTGTGAATGTATATGACGAAGATCTATGATTCAGCATATTCAGGAATCATGTGAACTCTCCTCTATCAAAAGTGACCCGACAATATTATTTGAAGATAATGCTGCAAGCATTGCACAAATAATAGGGGGTTACATTAAAGGAGATAAAACTTAACACATTTCACCAAAATTCTTTTATACACATGAACTCCAGAAGAGTGGTGAAATTGATGTGCAACAAATACGCTCAAGTGATAATCTAGCAAATTTATTCACAAAATCATTGTCAACCTCAACATTCAAGAAGATAATACACAGGATTGGAATGCGTCAACTCAAGGATATCGACATGAGATGGAGTATGCTTGTAAAATGATGTTAGTGTATTGTACTATTTTTCCTTTCGTCCAGGTTTTGTCCTACTGGGTTTTACTGGTAAGGTTTTTAACGAGACGGTCCTAACATACCAAGAGCAATTTAAAGAATTATAAGAATATTGTACTCTTTTTCCTTTGCTAGGTTTTTCCTATAGGGTTTTTTACTAACAAAGTTTTAATGAGGCCTATTCTTATGATCATCCAAGGGGGAGTGTTATAAAATATAAGATTCTATACCACTATGGTAACTTGTAGACGATCATCCATAAATATCTTGTGTAACTCCCTATAAAATGGAAGGACCCTTAATGAAATTCGATTGAGTTTTCCCATACATTCTATTATCTTTTTCTTGATTTCTTTTCTCACTTTATATTACAATATTATTATTATTATTATTATTACTATTATTTATTTAGGAAAAGCTATCTTTTTAAATAAAATTTTAAAAAATATATATTTTTTAAGTTAAGGAAAATCCTTTTTTGGATAAAATTATTTTTTAAAAAAGAAAATTTTTATTTTTATTTTTAAGTATAGTTAAATAAACATTCCTTTTTAATAAAAGTCAAACATAAATTACTTTTTATTAGATGAAATTGTGAGAGAAATTTTTTTTTTAAAGATAAATTCCTTTTTAAACAATTTGTAAGATTATTCTTTTTTTAATGATAAAAATAAATCAAATTCTTTTCCTTTTACATAAAATTGTCAAGATGTAAATTCTTTTTTTTTTTTTTTAAAAAAAAAAAAAAGAATTCATTTTCAAAGAAAACAAAATTCAAATTGAAAAATCAAAATGGAATGTTTTTGTGAATAAAATTTGAAAAATAGTTTTTTTTTAAGTAAAATTGGTGTAGACCTCGCGTTTTTCACATGCGTCCCCACTCGAATGGCGAAACTCGCTTTTCATTTATTTGGTGAAAAATTGATTTTTAGAAAAAGAGTTGGAGGCACTGCTTATTTTTGTTTTATTTTTAAAGGGAAAAACAAAATAAGAAAGAAAAACCCTAAGTGTGACTCCTGAAGGAAAAACAGGTCTAGGAAAAACCGAGTCTGGGTCTGGGGGTCAGGTTACCTATTGGGAAGGTACAGTGATGAGTCATATCACCCCTTTAAACCCCTAAAAATGTGTCTCTACTAAATAAAGTAAAGCAAATATGACAATTAACTAGGAGATCAATGGATACCAAAATGATCATAGATCAAAAACAAGTCATGATAATGAACAAATAAACAAAGTGAGAGTGAGAAAGTGAGAGCGTACCTTGGCAACAAGTAATAAAGCCCTATTATGAAACAAAGTTAGTGCACAATAATGAATACAGAATATATCACATGCATATCAAAGATCAGACAAAGATCAGACAATATTCATTATGTATAGCAGTTGACAATCAAAAGAGATCATATGTAGGGCCCCTACTAAAGCCCAATTGATTTTCTATGAATTAATCCCACAAATGCCATTATTTTGGAATTATGAAAATCATAATCATGCTTATTTAAAATCAAGAGAAACAAAATATTATTTGAAAATCAAAGAAAATTTGTGAAAGTGCTTACCTGAAGGGAAATGTAGCAAGTTTATAAAAAAAATGAGATTTTTTATTTTTTTTTAACCTAAAACCCTACGAAAGGAAGAAAAATTAATGACTTAGAAATTATTTGAAAATCGGAGTAGAATTAAAATTATTTGAGAAAAATAAGAGTTTTAAAAATTATTTAAAAATTGGAGTGTGGAAAATTATTTTTAACATCAAATGATGAAAAAAAAAAAGGATGACATATGGCCATTGGGATTGCATGCCAAGAGTGGCCATGCATAGCCATACACACATGGCATTTTCGTCATTAATTCTCTGCTACATGACCACCATATATACAACCACCTTCAGCTTGTTTCCTCATTAGAGTTTCAGCACAATTCAAACTTCACTTGGATTTCAACCATTTGATCACCCTATTTGTAGACACCTTCAGCTCGTTTCTTCACTAGAGTTTCAACACAATTCAACCATGAAAATACCCACAAAACTTCACTTGGATTTCAACCATTCAATCACCTTATATGCAACCACCAAATCTACTAAAATTCATCCATATTTCTACTTAAATTAAAAAAACTTTCAGCCATAAACAATCCCTATCTATACAACCATTGATCTCCATTGAAATGCAGCCATGAAACTCTATTACGTGGCTACAATTCAATCATCCAATTCTATTAATTTTCAGCTAGGAACTAACACCTTTTACTCTTGAATTTTATCCACATGTTGCTGCCATATGCTGCTACCACTAATGCGATCTCCAGTAGTTGCTGTCATTTTTCAATTTTCCCACCAAAATGCAACAACAAAAGAAGAAAACAATTCATGATTAGTACCTCAAACTAGCTTAACGCATTCCTGTCTTTGATATTACAATATTCATGTTTGCCATTCTTAGATTCTCTTCCCTCTCACTTAAATTCAAAGCTTTAATCTCCATTAGAAAATTTCAAAACATCTACCAATCATCCGTTGAAATTCGTAGTCGCGATCCTCAAAATCTCTCACCGAGATTCATGGCTACAATATGTTAATCCTCCTGTCGAAATTCATGGTTGCATCCATCTGAAATTTGCCCGTCTTACAATATGATGACTTCTAAAATCTGGCGATGATCAGGTATGGTGATGGTAAGTTAACCTGCTGTAACTCCTGCATGGAGACATGAACTAGTGGTAATTAGGAAGATAATGAAGATGTTGCTCCTTGTTTTCAATTGCAATCGACAGTAGAGGAGATGATGCCGATAATAGTGATCTTTCTTTAGAAGTGATGTCGGTGTCCAATTTAAGTTTTCCAAGGGAGGTGCATGACGGTCTCTAGTTGTGGACAAGGTGAGATGAAGAATTGCGAACACCGATTTGGAACTGTAAAAAAATCCCTTGTGATGTGCATAGAAAACCCGAAAAGAATAGTGATGCCGATAGAAATCTTGCTTCTACTAGAGACTATGTCATTGTGTGAATCTTCTCCACTTGAAACTGGCCATGATGACCTCAACCCCACCATCAGCAAGAAACAGAGAAGAATAAAAAAAACACGTAGAAACAAAGCAATCCTCAAAGAGCAAGGAACATGTGGGATTTAAAGAAAGTAAGAACATGATTTTTATGTATCTAGTTCAGGGAAGGAGCAAGGCATCAGACATTCACAAGAGAAAACAAACATACAAAAACCAAGCCAAAACAGAGCAGGCATGTGGGAAGTTAGATCTAGCCAAGCAAACGAGTGGCCCTTGATGTCCACACCACTCAACAAATCAATCTCAGAAAAAACAGCTGAAAATGAGAGTGAAATAGTGGGGAAATGAGAAACAAGAAGCTCATAGTAGCTTTTCTTGGAATGCTCCCTCATGATCGAGAGTTCCATGGCTTCCAACTCTTCTTTTTCTCTTTTTCAGCTGGTACTCAACCCCTGTTTTTTTGTACAGCTTTCCCTTCCCACCTTACTTCCTGTTTCCACTCTCTCATCTCTATAGAGCTATTCTTGTTAACGACATTGCCCAACTCATCCTCCTCTGAAAACCCTCCCCTCGTTCCAGTCATCTCTCTCTCTACCTTTTTGCTTTGTTTTCTTTTTCTCCCAAGCCTCTACCAACTCCATTGTTTACCGCTCAGCCTCCACCAACTCCATTGCTTCAACCACCACCATGGCAAGGTGGTCACATCCTTGCCACACGTCTCATGCATGCAACTCACCTATGGAAGTCGTCCCCTACTCCCTTCTATAGAGATGCCCAGCTCTTCCCGAGTGGCTAGCAAATGATGAGAAAAAAAATTTTGGTCCACAAGAGGGGTCTACAATTGGATAAACTCTTTTTTAATAAATTCAAAACCTTTGAAGATAAACAATAAATTTTTAATTTCTATCTGTAAAATCAAATATAATTTTATAAAACTTTTTCTTAAATCAAACAAAGATAATTTTTTTTTAATAAATCTTTTTTTTAATGAAATTAAACAGTTAATTTTGTAAAAAATCTTTTTCCTATTAATAATCTTTTTTGTATTAATAAAATTAGATTGAATTTTAATATTTTACATTGCATTTTAATATTTTTGTAAATAAAAGTATAAAGGTCTTGTTTATTTAATTGAAATATCTTTTTAGATAAAGTTATAAAAAAATCATTTTTTAATAATATTTTTTAAAAACGCTTTTGTTAAATAAAAATTAAAATTGAAATACTTTTGCAAATAAAATTATAATAATTTAGTCTTTTCCTAAACAAATATAAATAAAATCATTTTGTTGTAAATAAAATTGCTTTTAATTAATTCTTTTAAATAAATAACTTTTTTTAAAAATTGAATACAAATAACATTGAATCAAATATTTTATTGAAAATGAATTGAAACGTTTTTGTAAATAAATAAATTAAAATCATTCATTCAAAATTGATTTTAATATACTCCCTTGGAATTTCTTGAAAACTAATTTTTGAAATTTTTTTGTAATCAATTTAATAAATCAATTTGCATAATTTTCATTTATATTTATACATTGTTATAATTTGATTTCATCATCATTTTTATATATATTGATTTGTACATATTTATTTGTACGATTATATTCTTGGAATTCATAATTAATTAATTAATTGTCACATATTCTTCCATTTGTTTAGTAAAAATCATAGGCATACAGGTTTAAAGGGGTGTCACGGCTACTTTTCCAATAGATAACTTGACTCCGAATCTAGACTTGATTTTTGTAGACATGTTTTTACTTTTTTGATAGATAACTTGACCTTGAATTGATTTTTATAGATGTGTTTTTTTTATAAAAAAAAAAAATGAGTCACGAGTTTTCTTTCTTATTTTGTTTTAAAAAATGCAGGTCTATAATGTGATTAGAGCATAAATATGTAATTAATGATAGAAAAAATGTAAGAGTATATGAAAATTTTAAACCAAGTACTAACAAATAAATATTGTAACATATTATAGAGAATGTGGTAAGGGCATGATAAATATAAATAAGGTACAAAAAACAAAAAAGGTAACCAAATTACTAAGGTATAAGAATTGTAATTAGGGTATGAAAAAATGTGAGTAACATATAACATATAAGATTTTGTGATTACTAAAATATATTTAAGTACCAAAATTATGACTTACGTAAAAAATTATTTATGATTCAGTTTTATAGCATAAATTTTCTTAGAAAGGAAAAGAAAAAGAACAAGAGAAACCTTCCTTCTTGGCATAACCAAGAAGCCGGAAAATTTTCAATTAGCGGAAAATTCTCACCCGACTTTACCGTATTTGACCGACGAACAATTCGTTGGAATTATAATATTTAAAAATTTTAAATAAAAATATAAGTATTAACTTTCTTTTTTAATTTTATTCCTTATTTAGTTATTTCCTTGGAAGGAAATCAAAACTTTGTATTTTACGTTTTTAGAATTAATATATGAATTAATTTAAAATTAATTATAATTCATTTATGGATTAATTAAAAACTTATTTGGATAAAGATAAATAAGGAATTTGAATGAAAATTGGGTGGAAACCAACTAAATATTAACTCCATCGACAATTATTTTGAAATTAGGAATTTCAAATTTGAAAGACTTCTAAATTAATTCAACTTCTGAAATAGGAAGAATTGCAAATAAGTTAGACAGAGAGGCTCTACTGCCTATAAAAAGATCATCTTCTTCAACCTCACTAATGAGAAGGCGAGAGATCAAATGGCAATGCTGGGGCAAGTTCCAATATTGTAAGTTTTGTTTGTTTTCTTTTCCCCTCATAAATTAAAATGCATATATTTAAATTTATTTATATATTTATTTTTTCAATTTTTTTAATTTGTGAAACACTTGCTAGAGTTTTTTTTTTTTTGTTGGTTTTGTTAAATAAGTTTAGCATGTGCTTTTGGGCTGTCAAGAGCTTCTTCAATTTGTATTTTTGATAGGTTTGATGTAACAATTGTTAATTTTGTGTGAAATTAAGATTTTTGTAAGAGGGAAATAAAGAAGACGGCTATATCTGAGTTTAATTATTAAGTCAAAATGATTGAAAATCGTGCTTAGTTTCATATATATATATATATAAAATTTATTAAAATGTTATATATTTTTAAATTATTTAATATTTAGGAAGAGAAAAATAAATTAAATGAATTTAAAGTAAAATATAAAAATAATTTATTAGTTTTAAATCTATTTTTTATTTTTCTTTCCAACAATTTTTTGTTTTATTTCTTTGACGTTTTCTTTCAAATTTTTCAAAACCCAACCTATTAATAAAAGGTAATTTGTAAAACCCTATTAATAAAAGTTAATTCCCGGTTAATAAAAGTTAATCTTTATAACCCAATTATACTTTAATAAATAAGTAATTTTTGGATCTTATTATTAACTTAATTATATCTTTAAAATATTTAATTCATATTTAATTTATTTTTAAATAAATAAGTTTATTGAGTTATAAACATGTTGATTGAGACATTAATCATATAGACTTATATATGACTTAACTCAATTCAATAGGTAGTATTTTAGGTTTATATTTTTTACATGATTATTATCATACATATTAGAAAAATTAGGCTAATCCAACATAAGGTAGTCATCCTAGAGGGAGGATGAATAAGGTAATGGTCTCTTTTTGTAAATTTAAATTATATGAATGTAAGAGACAATTATATGCAAATATGTAATAAAATAATATAAAAACAATTGCATATAAATTAAGAGAGTAGAGAAGAGATAATGCAAACATAAGATTTTTATGGTGGTTTGGTGTAACCCAACCTATATCCACTCTCCTTTAACTTTAATCCCAAGCTTAAAGTTTTACTATTTCAAGACTTCAAAACCAAACCTTCAAAGCAATACAATTGGATTATGGTTCCAATCTACCATTTTGGACTTTTGGGTCCAAACACCCTTTACAATCCTCAAGAGATGCCCCACTCTTGAACAACCTCTCAAGTGATACCTCACACTTAGATTCTTACTCTCAAAGATATACAAATAATTTCACAAAATCTTAATACAAGACTTTAGGCTCAAATGATACAAGAAAACTAGGATTGAATAGTGCACTATTGATATGCAAGTTTTAAAACAATGGTGCACTAAAAAACTTTCTCCCAAGGCTCAAATATATTAAACTCTTTTGGATTACCCGAATAAAGTCAGCATGGGTGGGGAAAGCTGCTGAGATTAAGAGAAAATCCGTTGGGAGAAGGGTAAGCTTGTGCTTTCACCAAAACAAGGAGTATTGTGACTGATGAATCGCGATCAGGCCCTAGAGTTTACGCTCCTTCAAAGGCACAGTGGAAAGGTCACATATTCCAACCTCAGGCCATATTATACTACGCTATATACAGCCACCCCCTATACATCATTCCATAGAAAAGCCCTCCTACTCCAAGGGCAAAATAGAATAATTCAAAGCAAGAAAGGTTTAGGAAGGTTAAGTCCTGAAACAATGAAAATTAGATTTTTTTTATAGAGGAAAAATACCAAATTCGACCAGTCGAGCTGAAGGTCGATCGGTTGACTAGCTGTTAGCATTTAATGCTTAGTAGGTGACCGTTGGACTTCGACCGCCCCTTGACCATACCATGACATTTGAGGTGGGGGTCGACTGGTTGAGGTTCAATCTTGATCAGTTGAGCAACCGTTCTAGAAGAGAGAGAGAGTTTTTTTTGCATCCTTCAACTAGTTGAGTTGGAAGTCAACTAGTTCCTCATCCAGTTCAATCAGTTGAGTTGTTTATGGCTCAACAACCAACTTTTTCAACTTAAAACTTTTTAAGCAAATTTAGAAAACATTTAACACAAGGTTTTAGTTGAAACACATGAAATCATCCAATTTTAAAGGATTTAAAATGAAAAAACTCTTGAATGATTTTGGTATATAAGTAAAGAATGTAATGCATCAAAATCTTAGTGCACCAACAACCTTACAAAGAGATCTTATGAAGTTTGGGTCTTGAAAAACAATTCTATTTAAGGTTTTTTTTTTTTTTTCATGATTTCTCTTTGGCTTAATTTATCTTTGTGATTGTCACTTTGAAAATCGTCTTACCAAACACACTTGAAATATAATCATTAGTTCTAAACCTTATTTTGTTATCATCAAAACCGAAATTAACCAAATCTTGGTTTCATAATATATGTCCGATTTAGGTTTAGGTTGAGCTATATGGTATAATACCTAGACTTCAATGTGATATAAGCACAACCTACCAATACAAATTGTCACCCATAGGTTTATAGTTTCACTTTGGATTTCTAGAATTCTTCATTTAGCCATCCCTAGAATTTCACATCGAATTCTAAGTACAATGATTGAGTTTTGGTTCAAAATTTTCCCACACCAATTGGATTACATTGGGAGAATAACAATTATGGATATCTTAGTTCACTTAGTAATTAAAATTGAACATAATTACTAAACCAAGTTTTCTTAGAAGTTATATATATATATATTATATTATATTATATAGTATTCCATTGAAAAGTAAGATTTGATCATAAAAGTCAAAAGTTATTTTTATTTTTCACTATTCATTGATTACCATTTACATTTACATCAGAGGTCAAAAAGTCCACCATAGATCATCGATTGCTTAGTATTCTTTCATATATATCTATATATCTATATATATATATATAGTATTCATGTTGATTAGTATATTAGTTTGTTTTTAAAATAAATGGGTAGGATTAGTTGGATTAGTTAGAAGAAAACATTCTAGTCTCCATGTAAATGTTTGATTTTGATCTATTTAACAAGTTTGTAATATCAATATTAATTTTTTGAAAATAATGATTTTGACTTTGATTTAAACGGAAGTGGACGTTTTTAACCTGTAAAAAAATTCATATAGATGTTGTGATTGAGGAATAATGTACATGAAATTGGAGATTGTAGTTTTCTTTCACGCTTTTGTCAATGCTTTTATGAACATGCTAATTGGATGGCCCCGTTCAAAAATTAGAGTTTCTTTTTATTTTTATTTTCTTCCTTTCCTCCGTCTATTAGGTTTGATTTTACACATGTAATATTAAATTTTTGTTTGAAACACTATTTTATATTAAATTGGGTCGAAGATTTTATTATTTTAGCAACGTTATTGGTTCATGGAATATTCATATGTCGAGGTTTTGGGTGGATAAGAATAATCGATAAAAGAATAAGATTAAGAATAGGAAGAGTACACTTCACTTGTACAGTGGGGCCCATGAATTTTTTTTAGGGATATCGACGGCGGAGGTTATATGTATATATTATAAAAAATAGTAAGTGGGCCCATGTGGGAATCGTGAGAGGAGGCCCTACTTTACTTCCCTGTAACTGCCAACGCGTCCCTCAAATTCAAAACCCTCGTTTCTTTTTCAAACTTCTACACCACTCTGTCTTTCTCTTTCTCTTTCTCTTTCTCTTTCTCTTTCCCTGTTTCTGTGATTCAATCTCTCACAATCTCTCAAAAATCCCAAGCTTCTTCTACTCTCACCAACATTTACGTATGTATTTCCTCTTATTTCTTGACATTTTTTTTTTGTTTTTGTTTAGTAGGAGCTTCAATTTTTGCCTTTGAGTTTTCTAATTTCTACTTGAAACGAACGGAATGCATTCTTTGATTTTTCAGTTTTCTATTCATTTGGTTTGTTCTTCAGTTCTGTTGGGTTTGATGTCTTCTTTGTTTTTGAGTGTTCTTTGATGTTTCGTTCTCGTTAACTTTTTTAATGCTTTTTGGTTGCTGAGAAAATATAGGGAGTTGAAGTCCTTGGTTTAGAACTAATCATTTTGTTGGAAAGGAATTTTCTTAATTTTGTTTGGTATGAGGAGAAAATATCAGAAAAAAGGAATATGAAAATCTCGAACATGTCGGAAAAGGACAAGGAACAGTGGCATGTGCTCGACATGTGCCCTGGGTTGCGTCTTACTTTTTTTGGGTTGAGGTCTCCTGACCTTTGCTTCTTATCTTTAACTATACTCTTGATTTACAGTTTGGAATCTCTACACACGTGAGCGGCATTAAATTTTATTTTTTATTTTTTTATGTTTTTTGAAATTTCCATTAATGCTGGGAAAATATAGGAAGAAAAGGAGACACTGAAATCTTGGTTCGAATTCAATGTCTGCAGACTTTATGCAATTGGATGGAGTGGAGTTTAATTTCTTTGTCTGCAAAATATTAGGAAAAAAAAAAAGAATGAAATTTTTGATTGGATTATTGATTACTTGGATCTGAGTGCAATTGAATTTCATTGCTTAGTTTTTGGGTTCCTATCAATGTGCTTATTTTTTACATTTGTGCTGTTTCGTTGCTGAGAAAATGTAGGAAGTTGAAGACATTCAAATCTTGATTCAGGTATTCACTGTTTTGACCCTTTGCAAAATTGAGTGGAATTGTTGGTGCCTCTATATTTCAGTTCATGGTTTGCAATTGAAACAAGAACAAGGTGTCATTTCGTCTTTTAATTTCCATCAATGCCATTTGGTTGCTGAGAAAAATATACGAAATAAAAGGACATTAGTATCCATTCAGAGTAACCTTTATAGTATAGAGTGGAAAAGAACTTCTTGACTTGGCTTTTGGGTTCTTAGGTTTTCATTGATAGTGAAGCATTCTTAAACCATTTTCTGAAATTTCTTGTCTCTTTCCTATCTTTTTCCTTATTTAATTGTATAATCTGATGTTGGTACTATTTACATTGTTCATTGACCATAATGCAATGATTGTTTATTTATTTATCATTTCTCGGTATATTCTTGGTTTGTTATTCTATTGTCTCTAGATATTCAATATATCAATATGCTTTCGCAAGCTTTTGTTAGTGTAGTTTTCAATTATTGTCAATCTTATAGAAATTTGATATAGTGATGCTTTATCTTTTGGCATGTTCTTTTATTACCTTAGAACAATCTACAATGGTTTTATCAATTCCTGGAACTTCCACTCTGAAGCCACCCAAAAAACGGCCATTTGAAAACCATGTTCACCATCAATATCAAAGTTTTCCTCCAAAATTCAGGCGTCCAAAGGTTGATGCTGTTCGGGATTGGCCAAGATTGTGTGGAAAATTCACTCCTCCAACTGATTCAAATGTAATTGGAGATAACATTGCTTTTGGGACAGCTGGAAACTTGCAAGCTCCTGTCGCGAACGGTATTCAGGGGAGCCCGTCCACAATTGATGCTGAAGTCACAAGGGATAAAGTTCCTAGAAGTTATCCTCCATGTAAAGTCTTGAAGAACTATCCTGTTGTAAGGGATTTTCCGGCAGGTTTCAAATCTGCTTCTTCCTCTACAAACAAGAATTCTGCTAGTGAGAAGTTCAATGCAGAACCTAGACCATTAGAAATTATAGAAACATGTCCTAAATCACTTGGAAGGGAAATGCGGGGTGGCAGGGCTTTCAATGGTGCCTTAGAAAGGAGTTCTTATGAAGAAAGTAATGAAGTTAAGAGGAAGATTGGAGGGGAAGTTGGTGAAACATCTGGTGCTGTGGGCGAATGGGTTGGTGATGCAAAAGAAGTCTGTATTTTGCTTGGACAGGAAATTCAGGTTGGGGATTCTTTCCAAAGTGCCTTGGAAAGGAGTTCTTGCAAAGAAACTGGAAATGAAATTCAGAATAACTTTGGAGGAGATGTTGCTGAAACATACAAAGTTGAGGTCAAATGTGGTGTTGATGCAAAAAAAATGTGTACTTCACTTGGACAGGTAAAGCAGGGTGGGGGAACTTGCAACCGTGCTTTAAAAAGGAGTCCTTGGGAAGCAACCATCAATGAATTTTGGGACAAGTTTGGAGATGTTGGTGAAACATCTGGTTTATTGGTTAGACAGGGTGGTGACACAAAAGAAATCGGCATGCACCCCCAATTAGAGCGGAATTTGCTCCAATTGGATCCTTGGTGCCAGACTTTTGGAAATAAAGCTGGTCGAGGCAAAAGTGTGTTGAGAAGTATTGGGAAGGAAGTTGAAATATGCAGCAAGGACCAGAGTTCCATGGACCATCAGACAATTGTTAACAACAGTAGAGTGCAGGGGGCTCTAAATCTGTTCCAAGAGTTATTGGAAAAGCTCACACATGAAGCAAGTCTAACAATGAAAAAAGTTATTATTAGTAAGCTTCATGTGGAGGCAGCAATGACTCTCAAGAGGCAACAAAAGTGGGTTAACACAACCAAACGACTAGGACATGTTCCTGGTATTGAAGTTGGTGATACGTTTCGTTATAGGGTTGAGTTGTGTATTATTGGCCTTCATAGTCATTTTCAGAATGGCATAGATTACATGGAGAAAGATGGAAAAATATTGGCCATTAGTATTGTTGATTCTGGCCGTTATGCCAATGACAAGGAATCTTCTGACATCTTAATATATTCGGGTCAAGGTGGAAACCCAATGGTTGGACATAAGCAGGCTGAAGACCAGAAACTGGAACGAGGAAACCTTGCATTGAAGAATAGCATGGATGCTAAAACTCCTGTAAGAGTTACTCGGGGTTTTCAAGCTACAAAGGTGACTTCCCAGGGATACACTTATGATGGTCTGTATTTTGTGGACAAGTATTGGCAGGAAATAGGTCAATTTGGTACACTCATTTTTAAATATCAATTGAAAAGAATTAGAGGACAACCAAAATGTAATCTAAGGGAATTCAATGAGTCAAAAAAATCAAAAGTACGCTGGAAAATTACGTTCAATGATATTTCACGTGGCAGAGAATTGAACAAGCCGAAAAAATCAAAAGTACGAATGAAAACTATTTTAAATGATATTTCTCAGGGGAAGGAGGAGAGGCCCATCCGTGTGGTGAACACAATTGATGATGAGAAACCTCAACCCTTTAGTTACATTGCCCGAATGGTATATTTAGAGAGTTCCAACTGGTCCATTCCAAGTGGTTGTGATTGCACTGATGGATGCTCGGATTCTGTGAAATGTGCTTGTGTCCTCAAGAATGGAGGAGAGATTCCATTTAACTGCAGTGGGGCTATTATTGAAGCAAAGCCTTGGATTTATGAGTGTGGTCCTTTGTGCAAGTGCCCTCCTTCTTGTAACAATAGAGTCAGCCAAAATGGTATCAGATTCCCATTGGAGGTTTTCAAGACCAAATCAACTGGATGGGGTGTTAGGTCTCGAAATTATATTCCATCTGGAAGTTTTATATGTGAGTATGCAGGCGAGCTAATCCAAGACAAGGAAGCTGAACAAAGGGTTGGTAATGATGAGTATTTGTTTGATTTAGGTGGTGGAATGAATTGTCTCGAATCGCAACTAAATTCTTTTGAGGCCATGGATGATTTACAATCAAGTTCTTATAAAGCCAAGGACTATGGGGCATTTGCCATTGATGCAGCCAAGTTTGCAAATGTGGGAAGATTTTTCAACCATAGTTGTTCGCCTAACCTTTATGCCCAAAATGTCCTTTATGATCATGATGACAAGAGGATGCCTCATATAATGCTATTTGCTACCAAGAACATACCTCCCATGCGAGAATTAACGTATGATTACAATTATATGGTGGGTCAGGTTCGCGATATTAATGGGAAAATCAAGAAGAAAAGGTGTTATTGTGGTTCTCGAGAGTGCACGGGCAGGATGTACTAAGGATTTTTGTCCTAGAAATGTGCAGCTATGGTTGGTAAGGCAACTCTATTTGCTCTTCTTATAGTTTACTTTGTTTATGGAATTGTTTTAGATTGGTCTAAAAGAAGTTATTGAGGCTATGCTTGGTTTATGAAAAGTACTAATAAAGAAAAAATGATGAGAAAAATGATTTTTTTTATTTTTTATTTTATGTTTAGATACCATGGAAAAAGAGGGGAGGGAAAATGTTAACAAATTTTCTTTCCTATTTTTTTAGAGAAAGGTGAGGAAAGCCGGGGAAAATGGATTTCTCAATAATTTAATTTTTTTCTCTCAACTTTTCAATTAAAATCCAAAGTAAGAGAGATTTTATAAATTTTCCTTACATATTTTTTTTTTCTTATGATTTTCCTCTTTATTTTCGTTCCTTGAGGTACCAAACATAGCCTAAATGTGGAACTTTTGTTGTACCTATGTTTCAAGTTGAATAGCTCATTTGTAAAGACGCCAAGTTAACTTTAACAATTTAAATGGCAATTCTTTATGGGCTTATGTCAACTTTTGTTGTAATTTTAATGGGTTAGTGTCGACTTGTGATGAGACATTGAGGATCCTAATTTGTTTTTATCCCTTTACTTGTGTTGGTCTTGATTTGAGTATTTTGTTGCCTTTAGAAGGATTATTAACTTCTAGTTTTCACATTTATACAAATTATCTTAGATTGGGTAAATAATTTGTAACTTCTACATTTTTGTGTACTCTAACATTAGCAGGTGAGATGGTTTGAGAGTATTAATTTGGAAAGGAAAGTTTGAGATTTTAGCAAAAGCTAATTTTGGTTAAATTAAGAATGGGATAGATGTGTTACTTTCTTCTTTAAGAAATGGTAATTTTGGGAATGACATGGTAATTTTAGAATGGTAAGCTGCCATTTGATCGATACTAGCGGTCGACTTCCATTTTGGGGAATCTCTATGGATAACCTATGGAGTGATTAGAGTGTCCGCTTGAGAGTGATTTTGAGGTGGGTGTGTGGGGGGTGGGTGTGCTAGAAGTGCCCTCATTACAAAAATTTTGGACATCACTTCTCGGTGATTCTTATAAAAATAATTTTTTTATATGACACATTATTAGAAGTGCATGTATTTTTTTTTTTTAAATATTCGAACACTATAGTAAAACTATTTTTTGATAAATGAATACTTATTAATTTAGAGAGTATTATGTTTCTATTGTTCTATACTTGCACATGACTTATAAATCCAAAAATGGTAAATGTGGTCAAAAGTTAATACATAGAAGTTTAAAAGGCTCTAAAAAAGAAGAGAAGATTATTAATTGTAGAAGATGTAATGATGGTTGAAAGGAAGAGATGTTATGTCAAAACTTAATAGTCTAAATATAAAAATGTTTCAATCATGTGATAGTTATGAGAAAGATTTGAATTGAGAAAATAGAAGTAATAAAAAGTTACTTAATACTATATTATGAATGTTTATTTGCTATTTTTTTTTTTATGTATTTCTTCAATTATTAATTTGTATTTCCTTGTCCCCTTAGGGATTTGTAAATAAATTATTATCTTATTTATCAAGGTCTTTTTGTACATGATACTCACAAAAACTCTATAAAACAAAAATGTGATACCCAGATTCGTTCCTAAATGGGCTCTAAACAGAAATAAAAAACTTTATAAAACAAAAATGTGATACCCAGATTCGCTCCTAAATGGGCTCTAAACAGAAGTAGGGTCAATTTTCGTTGGTAAAGAATGAGTTACAAGAAGCTATTATCATTCTCTCCAACCCTCTCTTATCTCTCAAAACAGACAATTTAGAAGGTCCATATGGGTAAAATTTAATCCTGTATTCAATGTGAGTGGCATAGCAGAGATATTCAATCCTGTTGTTGCTAGAGAGGGTCAATTGTTGATGATGAAAGTAGGATATTATTGATTCCATAAGGATGCACATGGGTATTAGTGGGCCAAAGCTAAAATCAAGTTCCATGTTGAAATTAAAAAGGAACTGCTATGATTCAGAGGGGTCCTAATTTGAGACCACACCTAACATTGTGTCCCATTTTCTAATCTTTGTTTCCATCTTTAATTGGGTGATTCAAATACATGAAATGTTAATGATTCTTAAGCAATGGTCAGTACTGCTACTGTAAAGGTTTGCAAGGTTATTTTTCCTTTCAGTAAGTAACATTGTTCTTACTTTTATATTGATTTTGCTTTTAAGGTGAGCTTTTTTCTCTATTCCAGAATGGAGACTTGACCATAACACAGGCTTTTTTGGAATCAAATGATGCTGGTAATACACAAAGACTCTTGGAATCAAATGACGAGACAATGGGAACCATATCAAATGATGGAATCAAATGGTGACGACAATGGTAACATATGTGATTTGATCAAAGGAAATTAAGGGTAGTTGTACAAAATTATTATGTAACCATGTAATTATGCTGATTTATGTGAAACTTATTCCTCTATAAGTTTCGAACTGATGTACTCAATAAAAAGCTAATTTTTGAGGAATTTTAGACATGCTTTTGATAAAAGCAATATTTCTTGTTGGAAGTATCTTCATGCCTTTGGTAAAGAGTAGGCAGCAACAAAAACAAAACAAAGGCCAACTTAAGCTTTAAAAAGAGCCCTTGACTTCATGCAAATTCAATGATGTTAGTTGATTGAACCTGCTAAACAAATGGTCATTCTTTTATATCTCCATTTGTTTGTACTTGGTTCTATTTGTTTATACTCTTATTCCATAATTTGGATTTCGATCAAAAATTTAATTTCCCTGAAATATAAAGCATGAAATAGCGAAAGAAGTGTAATCATATGATTCTTGAGTCAAGATGACCAAATTGGTCTTTTAAGTAGAAAGTGCCTGGTTATGGACAGTTTTTTCAGTTTATTAGTAGGTTATCAATCTTCTTGTTGAAAACATGCATATACACCCACTTGCTTTACATCCACACAATCTTTGAAGTAAAGAAAATAACATATTAAGAAAATTGATTTTTTTTTAATTTTTAGTTTTACTACAAAAAAGGCAAAAAATAAATAAAAATTATTTGAAAACTATGTATTTTCAAATTATTTGATCTTTATATAAAAGAGTTAAAATAAATAATATATAAAAATAATTTTTCAAATTTCAAATTTATTTGATATTTTCTTTCCTTATATGTTTTCTCTTTCCATTTTTTTTGTCCTCTATTTTCCCTCTTTCTTGGAACCAAATATAGAACTAGATACTATGGACATTGGCACCCATGTAATCATATGATCTCCTGGATATATAATGCAGCAAGCCGTTCCAAACTATAAGTCAATCCACTGTAACCCATATAGCATCACACCCCGATGATGATCTCGATAATCCCACGATCAAATCCCTGTTGATATCCTCCCATTTCCACTTGACAATAAAGAGGGGTCATAAGAAACCTGTTAGTCTTTAATGCTTTACTCTAATCTATTAGCATACAAGACATTGCAAGACAAAAGTGGCGATCCATCCACCAAAAATACTTGATCCATCTTTGTCCCACCAGGATGTATTGTGTGACGAGAACAATGAGCCTCCTCTCTGAGTTCTCTCCTCAAATCCTCCACATTTAGCACACACAAGTGTGAACGATATGGAAGAGTACCCTTCTCAACAATGGTTAAATCAACATTATCACCATGATGAGCCTCCTCTAACATAAGGGCTAACTAAGGATTACTATACTGAATTATTTGAATGCGAGCTATTAATAGTACTGATTGTGGTAGCATGCTGTCCAGTATCTTACTTCCATTTTGAATACGAAGTCCCTTTAACTCTTTATGTAGCTCCTTTAGTTGAGGACTCCTTTCTACCATTAATGTTGTCATGATACCACCTTACTTTCGACATAGTGCATCGGGCACAACATTAGCCTCACTTGGATGATACAGTATGGCTAAGTCATAGTTATTAATGAGCTCAAACCATCATCTCTGTCTCACATTGAGCTCCTTCTAAGTGAACAAGTACTTTAGACTTATGATTAGTGTTCTCACACTTTTCACCATACAGATAGTGCCTCCAAATCTTCAAAGTGAAGATCACTGCTGCTAACTCTAGATCATGAGTAGGGCAAAACCCGTTCATGTGGCTTCACTTGGTGGGATGTGTGGGCTATCACCTTGCCATTCTGCATGAGTACACAACCCAAGCCTCTAAGCGAAGCATTACTATATACCACATATCCACTTGAACTTGTTGGCATTGTAAGTATTAGGGCTAGCACTAATCAATCCTTGAGCGCTAGAAAGTTCTGCTCACACTCATCAAACCATGTAAACTTCACTCCCTTTTGTGTCATTCGAGTCAATGGTACTGAATCTTTGATAATAGCTAGCAAGACCAAGAAAGCTGTGAACCTCAATCACAGTAGCGGGCTTACACCATGACACAATTGCGTTTACCTTCCCTGAGTCCATAGAGATATCCTCACTAGAGATGACATGCCCTAAGAATGCCATATGATCTAGCTAGAACTCACATTTTTTCAACTTGGCATGCAATTGGTCTTAAAGAGTTTGTAAGACCATGTAAAAGGTATGTACGGTGCTCTTCTGAACTAAGTGAGTAGATTAAGTGTAACGACCCGTTCCTAACCGTGTAGATATTGTCCGCTTTGAATCCAAAGGGGTCTCATGACTTTAAAACGCGTCTACTTTATTAAGAGAAACCTCTAAATATATAGCGCTGGGAACTTTCTCCCTTATCCGATGTGGGACATCACAAACACTCCCCCATGTAGACACAACGTCCTCGTTGTATCCCACGGGATTGTGGGGCCAAACAGACAAATACCCCTTATGGGGCCAAACAAACCCCCACACCGGAGTCGGGGATCGGCTCTGAAACCATTTGTAATGACCTGCTCCCAACTGTGTAGATATTGTCTGCTTTGGACCCAAAGGGATTCTCACGGCTTTAAAATGTAGAGGCTTATTTAACTCTTGATAATCTATGCATAACCTCATAATACCATCCTTCTTGTGTAACAAAAGGATAGGGGCTTCCCACAATGACACACTAGGTTGTATGAATCCTAGGTCCAATAATTCCTACAATTAGACCTTTAGCTCCCTAAGCTCTGCTAGAGCCATACAGTATGGTGCCTTGGATATTAGTGTAGCGCTTGACACCAAATCTATTGCAAAATCCATCTCCCTCTTGGGTGGTAATCCGGGCAAGTCCTCTGGAACAACCTTTAGAAACTCACATGCCACTGGTATGTCCTCAAGTCGTGGCTTTGCAATATCACTATCCACAACGTGAGCTAGGAAGCCCCAACAACCTTACCTCATCAACTTATCTATCTGCATCGCTGAGATCAAATATGGTGGTGCTAAGATCCCTGAACACTTAACACTAAACTTTAGGACACCTAGTAATTTGAAAATTACACGTTTCTCAAAACAATTGACAGAAGCCTGATATATGGCTAACCAATCAATCATGAGAATAACATCAAAGTCTCGAATAGCCATTAGTACCAAGTCTACTAGCAACTCCCTTTGACTGATGGTCACTACACATCCTCTATATATCGTGTCAACAATCACTTAATCCACTACTGGATAGTAATACTCAAACTTCGATCTAAGGCACCCGCTATAAGAGGTAAACTCTCTACAAATGTAGGTGAGAAAAATGAATTTGTTGAGCCAGGATCTATTAGAACCTTGGCTTTTTGACCACAAATAATAAAGATACTTGCTACTATTGTGGGTGCAGCCTCCAAATCCTGCTGAATTATGACAAACACTCTCCCCTGAGTTTGACCTCCTGAATTTTGCAGTGGTTGAGCAGTATTGGGCTTAATCTACCTTAAGACATGGCTGTCAAGACTATGTTGAGTAAACTGTCTTTGTGGTAGCTGGGTGGGTGGATGGTAATGAGTCTGACCAGGCATCTTATGCTGTGGTCACAAAACTGGACGGTATTGTGCCTAGGTAGTTGGTCGGTACTACGACTTACTAGGTGGGTGAAAATGTGGTCTGATATGAGCTGCTACACGTATCGTTATAGCTGTACTGTCTAACCACCCTTAGGACAATATTGTCTAAGATGTCCCATTTGCCCACATGTGTAACCAAGTTTAAACTCCTGACTCAGCACCCCTGTCCTCGCTAACCTAACAACCTGTTGTACATGACCTCCTACCTGAACTCTCGATGAAGTACCACCTCATCTCTTATGACCTTGATGGCTTTTATTACGAGCCTCTCTTCTGGGAATCTCGATCTCGACATAACTCTTGCATCACTCTCTCCACCATAAGAGCTTGGTCTACAATATCTACATATCGATCTAATCTCAATACTTCTACTTAACTCTGGATAGTTGGCCAGATTCCTCCCTAAAACTTGCTAGTCTTCCTACTTTCCACCAGCATAATAGCATCAAACCTAGCTAGTTGGGTGAATTTGGCCTCATACTCGGCCACTATTTTATCTCCTTAGGTTAACTCCTTAAACTTTGTCTCAAATTTCTCTCAAGCGCTATAAGGGAAATAATTCTCACCCAAAGCCTCTACAAATGCTCGCTAAGTAATTGATCCCCTCTCTAACAAATACTGGCTCAGTCAAGCGCCACCACTGAATGGCGTCCCCCTCTAACAGAACGATGGCTAGCTCCACCATCTAGCTCTTGGGACATCTCATCCTGAAGAATAGCTTCTCCAACTATTGTATCCATGCCTTGCTACAAATGAGTCTGTGCTCCCTCAAAACATGTGAGGCTGATACCAACTAAATTGTTCAAGTGCGAAAATGTATTTTTCTCTAGATTCCTTGATGAAGAAGCAACCGGAAGACCTCTTAAATGATGCCAAGTGTCCTTTTGACCTTGGCCTATAAATAGAAACGTGATTGACTCATTTAAGAACTTTTGATATATTTTTCTAATTGTAGAACTTTTCAGACTTCTTCTTTCTATATAATTCTCTACTTTCCTTCAGTTTCTCTTATTTTCTCGGTAGCCAAACATGTCTCGTGAGATCAAATCTCCAAGCATGAGTGACTAAATCTCGTTTTTCTCGGAGGAAGGAGGATCTAGAGGCAAGATCTATGGTGAATTAGAGAATTGAGCTTGAATTGCAAAGGTAATTTGATTCAATTGATTGATTAATTGAAATTTGGGGATTTTTCTCTTCAAATTGTCTTGGATGATTACTACAATGCAAGCTAGGTAGATTCATCAAATTCTTAATGCTAGATTTGATGATATTGAATAGTTGCATAGTATGAATCATTGTAAGATAATTTAAGATGAATTGAATATATGATTCAAATTGATCTCTTGGATTAGATTACCTAATTTGAAGAGAAATTAGATCTAGACCTAAAGCTAAATAAAAAATCGGTTTAGATGAAAATTTAGGTTTTCAATCTAACTTGATGAAAATTAGATCTCAACACCTATTCACCATGGAAATTGCTTTCTAGAAAATCCTAACTCCGAGAATCTCACATTTTATTAATTTTCTTTTCTTTTACACTTCATTTTCATTTCAATTTGAATATATTGTTATCTTGAGATTTTATCATGCAATTTCAAGTAAATTTCACTTGATCACCATCATTTTTTATCATCTCATTCAAGCCTTAATTACCGAGAATAATCCATCCTTGTGGACGATACCTAAATACCACTATACTACAGTAGTTTGTACTAAAACCACTTTTTGATCGGGTACAAATTGCTATAGAATAGTGAATTAAGTTATAAATTTTGTTTTGATCCAACAAATGACAAAATTTGAGCGATAAAAAATGGCGCTGTTGTCGGGGATGGTGCCAAGGTGATTGGGGCATTTTCTTTGGTGAGGATTAACCCTTGTGATCCACATCACAAGATTGGTGAAGTTCTCTTTACCGATTCTCCACTTTCATCTTATTTTTCTTCCAGATTTCATTTTTTTTTTTTTGTTATGTTTTGGTTTTCCTTTGTTTGCTGTGTAGGTGAACCCTTGTATGCTCCATTGGGAACAAAATTCTAAGGGAAGGTTGGAAAGAACTAATTCATCTACTCAAGTGCTGAATATTGGAATTGCTACAAATACAATGGAACCTCAAGGTGAAGATCAACTAAGTCAACATGGTCCAAATGAAGAAAATTTTCATTTGTATCGATCTATGAGGGACCATATGCATCCACCGAGAATGAGTGCACCATCATGCATTGTTCCTCCTAGTGAGCAAATGATCATCCGTCCTTATTTGGTGCCACTTCTTCTTCAATTCCATGGAATGGAGAATGAGAATCCTTACACTCACATAAAGGATTTTGAAGAAGTATGTCATACTTTTCAAGAAGGGGCTGCATCAATTGATCTTATGAGACTTAAATTGTTTCATTTCACTCTCAAGGACAAGGCAAAAGTGTGGTTGAATTCGTTGAGACCGCGAAGTATCCGCTCATGGCCTGAACTACAAGTTGAATTTTTGAAGAAATTTTTTCCAGCTCATCGTACTAGTGGACTGAAGAGACAAATTTCCAATTTTGTGGCCATGGAGAATGAAAAATTTTATGCTTGTTGGGAGAGATATATGGAGACTGTCAATGCTTTTCCTCATCATGGTTTTGACACTTGGATGTTGGTAAGCTACTTTTATGAAGGTATGTCACCGGCTATGAAACAATTGCTAGAAACCATGTGTGGAGGAGACTTTATGAGCAAAAGTCCTGATGAAGCTTTGGATTTTATAAACTATGTGGCTGAAATATCTAGATCATGGGATGAACCTCATGGAAAAGACTCCAACAAAGTCAAGCCCCAAAACAATTCTAAAGGAGGAATGTACACTTTGAATGAGGATGTAGATATGCAAGTAAAAATGGCAACTCTATCAAGGAGATTGGAAGAACTTGAAGCAAGAGGAGCTAATGAAATCAAAGTGGTTAATGATGTTCCAATGCAAATTGCTCAATGCTCCATATGTTAATCCGGTGAACATCTAGTGAGCGAATGCCCCACCATACCAACTGTTGGAGAAATGTTTATGGAGCAAGATAATGTTGTTGGATTTGTTAAACACTCCAACAGTTCTCCATTTTCAAAAACTTTTAATTCGGGGTGGAGGAATCATCCAAATCTATCTTGGAAGAGTGGACAAGGACAATTTTCTTCTAACATGCAAACTTCTCAACCTCAAGCTTTACCGGTAGAACAAGCTATAGGGAATTTGAGTAAAGTGATGGTTGACTTCATTGGAGATCAAAAGAGTATCAATACTCAATTAAATCAAAGGATGGATCATGTGGAGACATCTTTCAATCAGAAATTTGATAGCTTGCAAACCAATCTCACACAAAAATTTGATAATATCAACTTGCTATTTCCAAACTCACAAGTATGCATATGGTGCAAGAAAAAGGAAAATTCCCTTCACAACCCCAACAAAATCCAAAGGGAGTTCATGAAATCGGAGAAAAAAAATGTAAATTCGGCTAAGGTAGATGAAGTGAAGGCAATCATTACCTTAAGAGGTGGTAAACAAGTTGATCAACCTATGCCAAAACCAAAAGAGAATAAAGGAGGGGAACAACAAGAAAATATGAAAGAACAAGAAAAAGAAAAAGAAGTGAATGAAGATGATAGACCAAAATAAGATGAGATTGTCAATGAAGAGGTTAAGAAGAAAGATAAGCTCTTATCTCCACCTTTTCCAAAAGCTCTTCAATCAAGGAAGGTGGTAAATAATGCAACTGAGATTTTTGAAGTTCTTAAGCAAGTCAAAGTTAACATACCACTCTTAGACATGATCAAGCAAGTTTCTCCCTATGCCAAGTTCCTTAAAGATTTATGTACAATGAAGAGGAGGCTAAACATTAACAAGAAAGCTTTCTTAATTGAACAAGTTAGTGCAATCATCCAATGTAAGACTCCAATCAAATATAAAGATCCAGGGTGTCCTACCATTTCGGTGAATATTGGAGATACATATGTAGAGAAATCTCTTCTTGACTTGGGTGCAAGTGTAAATCTTCTATCTTATTCGGTGTACAAGCAATTGGGGCTAAGGGAACTCAAGCCTACTTCTATCACATTATCTTTGGCTGATAGGTCAACTAAAATTCCAAGAGGAATGATTGAAGATGTATTGGTTCAAGTGGAGAAGTTTTACCATCCGGTTGATTTTATTATCCTTGATACAGAACCAATAGCAAGTGGACTCAACTATGTTCCTATTATACTTGTCCGACCTTTCCTCGCCACAACAAATGCTTTAATAAATTGTCGGAATGGGGTGATGCAGCTTACTTTTGGGAATATGACTCTTGAGCTGAATATTTTTCATCTATGCAAGAGACATCCAAATCAAGATGAGGATGAACAAGAAGAGGCTTGCTTGATTGATACTCTTATAGAAGAACATGTGGAAGGAATAATGGAGGAAGAGATGGAGAAGGCTTATGAATAATTTGAAGAAATCGAACAAAAAGAAAAAAATTGAGGAAGCTAATGAAATTGCCTCCATTAATCATCCTATGCAATAGAAAGCAAAGGAGAATCCTTTATCTCTAACCAATGATGAAGAAGAAAAGAAGGAAGATCACCTAAGCTCAATCTCAAGCCCTTGCCAATTGATTTCAAATATGCATACCTTGAGGACGATAAGTTTCCAGTGGTAATCTCTTCAAAATTATCATACCAACAAGAAACTAGCTTGTTGGAAGTTCTAAGAAAATGCAAAGAAGCTATTGGTTGGTCCATTTCTGATCTTAAGGGGATAAGTCCTTTGGTATGCACTCACCACATTTATTTGGAGGAAAATGCTAAGCCAATTCGTCAACCTCAAAGGCAATTGAATCCTCACATGCAAGAAGTTGTTCGAAATGAGGTACTTAAGCTGTTACAAGTTGGAATTATCTACTCTATTTCGGATAACACTTGGGTGAGTCCTACTCAAGTTGTGCCTAAAAAGTCAGGAGTGACCGTGGTACAAAATGAAAAGGGAGAATCTATTCCCACAAGATTGACCACGGGATGGAAGGTGTGTATTGACTATAGAAAGTTGAACGTTATCACAAGGATCATTTTCCTCTTCTATTCATGGACCAAGTATTGGAGAGGGTTTCGGGACATCCTTATTATTGTTTTCTTGATGGTTACTCTGGTTATTTTCAGATTGAGATTGCCTTGGAAGATCAAGAGAAGACAACATTTACTTGCCCTTTTGGTACCTATGCATATAGGAGAATGCCATTTGGTTTATGCAATGCCCCCGCAACTTTTCAAAGAGGCATGCTAAGTATCTTTAGTGACATGGTCGAGAGAATCATGGAAGTTTTCATGGACGAACTTACCATCTATGGTGAGGATTTTGGAGATTGTCTCTCAAATTTGGAAACAATACTTCAAAGGTGCATTGAGAAAAATTTAGTGCTAAATTGGGAGAAATGCCATTTTATGGTAGAAAAAGGCATTGTCTTAGGTCATGTTATCTCAAGGAAAGGCATCGAAGTGGATAAAGCAAAGATTGAGATAATTGTGAATCTACCACCACCAACAAATGTTAAAGAAGTTAGACAATTCCTTGGTCATGCAGGTTTTTATAGACGTTTCATCAAGGATTTCTCTAAACTAGCAAGACCTATGTGTGCTTTACTTGCTAAGGATGCCAAATTCAAATGGGATCAAAATTGTCAACACTGCTTTGAAGAATTGAAGAGACTATTGACTACTGCACCTATTGTGAGAAGACCAAATTGGGACCTACCTTTTGAAGTTATGTGTGATGCAAGTGATCAAGCAATGGGAGCAATTCTAGGGCAAAGAGATGAAGGGAAACCTTATGTTATCTACTATGCAAGTAAAACTCTTAATGAGGCACAGAAGAACTACACCACCACTGAAAAAGAGTTGCTTGCGGTTGTCTTTGCATTAGACAAGTTTAGAGCATATCTTGTTGGAGCTCCTATAGTGATCTTCACCGACCATTCAGCTTTGAAATATTTAGTCAACAAGAAAGACTCTAAAGCAAGGCTAATTTGTTGGATTTTACTTCTTCAAGAATTCAATCTTGAAATAAAGGATAAGAAAGGTGTAGAGAATGTGGTAGCTGACCATCTATCCTGAATTTTTGTGGAACACATTCCGAAAAGCCCCCTCATCAATGAAGAATTTCCTGATGATGCTCTTTTGAAAGTAGACACCAATCCATGGTATGCTCATATTGCAAATTATCTAGTCACTAGAGAACTACCTAAGGAATGGACTATTCAAGAGAGAAGATTTTTCTTGCCCAAGGTGCATGCATACTATTGGGATGAACCATTTTTGTACAAGTATTGTGCTGATCAACTCATTAGGAAGTGTGTACCGGAAGAAGAACAATAAGGAATTCTTATGCAATGCCATGCTTATGCTTGTGGAGGCCATTTTTCCACTCAAAAGACAGCTTTGAAGGTTCTCCAATCAGGTTTTTATTGGCCAACTGCATTTAAAGATGCACATGAAGTTTGTAAGTCTTGTGACAAGTGTCAAAGGCTTGGGAAATTGACAAAGCGACACATGATGCCACTTAATCCCATATTGGTAGTGGAATTATTTGGTATATGGGGGATTGATTTCATGGGATTGTTTCCACTCTCTTTTGGATACTCCTATATCTTGGTAGGAGTTGACTATGTGTCAAAATGGGTGGAAGCAATAGCTTGTAAGCATAATGATCACAAAGTGGTTGTTAAATTTCTCAAGGAAAATATATTCACAAGGTTTGGGGTGCCAAAGGCCATTATTATTAGTGATGGAGGTACTCACTTTTGCAACAAGATATTCAACAACCTTCTTGCTAGATATGGAGTGAAACACAAAGTAGCCACACCTTACCATCCACAAACAAGTGGACAAGTGGAGTTAGCTAACTGTGAAATCAAGAACATCCTGATGGAAGTGGTGAATGCAAACCGCAAGGATTGGACATTAAGACTTCATGATGCACTTTGGGCTTACTGAATTGCCTACAAAACAATTCTTGGAATGTCACCGTATAGGTTGGTTTTTGGTAAGGCATGTCATCTACCAGTGGAAATGGAGTATAAAGCATGGTGGGCCATAAAGAAATTGAATTTTGATATGCAAAGAGCTGGGTTGAAGAGATTCCTAGATTTGAATGAGTTAGAGGAAATGAGGAACGAAGCCTACATGAATTCAAAAATTTCTAAGGACAAACTCAAGAGATGGCATGATCAAATTGTCCTTAGAAAAGAGTTTCAAGAGGGACAAAATGTGCTCCTATATGATTCAAAATTGCACATCTTTCCAGGAAAACTCAAATCTCGATGGAATGGCCCATACTTGGTTCATAAAGCGTATTTGAATGGAGTTGTCAAAATTACTAATCCAAAGAATGGATGTATCTTCAAAGTTAATGGACATCGGCTTAAACCATATATGGAACCTATGGTGCAAGAGAAGGAGGAGCTACACCTCCTTGAACCTTCCATAAGTTGAGCATTCCAGGTTTGGTGGGCTTAGTCTTCTAAAAGACTAACTAGCCCAATGATTTTGCAATTCTTTTTCTTTGATTTTTTTGTTTTGTTTTGCTTGTATGTTGTTATTTTTTTTAGTCATTATGAATGATCCCTTTTTAATCATATCAGTTGTGTTTTGAAGGATTTTCTGGATGGATGGAATGCATGAAGCAAAGGAAAAAGGAGTTTTAATAGCCCAACACTAGTTAGCCCAACACCAGTGTGCATGTTCATGCCAAAATAGGGGAGTCTTCATGCTAAAACAGGGGAGCTTTCATAGCTTTGGAAATGTGCAAAACGAGTCTCTGTCCCAGTTTACATGATCATGCAAAATTCTTGCATGATTATGCGAAACTGATAAGGGTAGTGCAAAACTTTTTAACCGTCTGGACCATTTCGCATAACTATGTGAACATTTCGCATGACTATGCTAAATCCAGTTTAAGCACTGTAGCAAAATGAACTCTCTGGACCACTTCGCACACTTATGCGAAAATTTCGCATGTTTGTGCCAAAATTTTCTCTAAAAAAATAAAATAAAAAAAGACAAAATTGTCCCCAATATAAGCCCTGTTTTATTTCGCATCGTTAACTGAAAGTGAGCCTCATGCGAAAACTCTTCATTTTTGTTAGTCATGCGAAACTGAGGAGGAACACCATCGGTTTTTTTTTTTTTTTTTCCATTTCGCCTACTCTCTCTCTCACATTTCTTCCTTGCCCTAAACCACGATCAAACATTGGGAATCTGATTACTTTCAGTTCTTGATTTTCGGAGATTTACTTGAGCACTCCCGACATTTCAAGCATTTCAAGTATTTGAATATCACTCATCTCTCTTTGAAATCGCAAGACGAATATGAGTTGAATAGTTTGAATCATCTTGGGAGATTGTCGCAATTTTTTGTGAACTTCGAACAAATTGATATCCCATTATTCCATTTCCCAGTTAATTAATCAAATTGTTCGTTGTAATTTTTTGTTCTTCTTTGTTACAGATGGGGAATCAAAAACGAAAATCATCAGACATTGAGAAAAAATTCGTGGTGATGAATGACGGAAATGGCGAAGACACTGATCTCGAATCACCTCTAGGATTTTCCCTTTTTGAACCTCCCATTTCTGGACATTCAAACCAAAGGAATGTCGCAAGATCTTCAATGGATAAAGGAAAATCAAAGATGGTTGCTCCTGGAAAATTACCAGTGAAGAGAACACGAAGCGTTAGAGCTCGAACTCCTTCAATTTTTTCGGCATCCCCTGCTACTCCTTTAGAGCAACATGCTGTAGTTTAGTCTACTGTTGCTGAAGCCCCTGCTCCTACTTTGGTTACAAAATCTACACCTCCACAGAGCCGACCACTTCAGTTCCAATTCACGAAAGCACCGAAGAAGAAATTAGCCACTGGTGCAAGGGAGGACTGCTCAAGTAGAAAATTTCATGAAGAATGTTACTATGATTTCAAGGCTTTTGCTGCATCCCCTTTTACTAAATTCTCCACGGAGCTTTGTTGTCGATATTTTTTGGAACCATTCATGGTGCCTAGACCATTCTTCTATCCTCGCATAATTCGGGAATTTTACCGTACCATGACCAGTAGAGGAGTCTACCCACCTTCAGCGATTTATTTCGAAATTGATGGGAGATAAGGTATGCTGAATTTTGAAATGGTAGCAAGAGCTTTCGATATTCCTTTCACACCTCCAAATCCAGCTGAGTTTCAACCTATTACTCAAATTGAAGTTGCTGAGATGGTTTGGATTGTCTCTCAAAATCAATCCATCAATACACATGCAGTGCTGAGGAGAGAAATAAACTCCAAATTTTGGTTCTTGGATCATGTCCTACACTCCAATGTCTATCCTTGCCAACATGCAATGCAAAGGCGAGAACAAATCCTAAAGGCATTATTCAGAATTATTAGTGGACAATGGTGGACACATGCTGATTTATTCATGGCTGCCCTATTCTACTTTGAAGATAAGGTACATCTAGAGCAATTACAAATAGCCAAGAAATATCTATTATTCTTCCCGCACATGTTGGGGACCATATTGGAGTACTATGGCTTCCCTACTGAACCTGATAAAGAAAAGAAGCATCATTGTAGGAAAGTTTATACTGTTTCCAAATGGCAAGGTAGTGTGACCAAAACCGAGTCCACTCTCACAAGTGCCTCATTGACTACTGATAATGAACATCATTATGTGCCTCCTCCGAATTTGATCCTTGAAGATTTTGGTGATGGAGAAGATACACCCCCAAGACCACTAGCTGCCACCACACTAGGAGCTACTTTTACTCCCCCAAATCAGGATACAACTGCACATATTTTGGCTAGTCTTTCCTCTACCCTAAACATAGGCCCATCAGCTTCTGATGGCTATGTCCATATATCAGCTGAAGCATTCAATCAACTCTTAGCTCGCTTGGATATGATTCAAGAAAATCAAGCAAACATCCAGCTCACTCAATGAAAACTTGTCCAAAGAGTTTATGAACTTACCATGGTTGTCCAGCAATGGAATTCTTCTTCTGTGAAGCCAACTAGTGTTCATGATGCTCCTCCTTTGTCCATCCCACCGACACAAGAGACAAATTCTACAGAGAGGGAGTCCATAGTGCCCACCACCATTTTGACACCTTTAGAGATTATCCCCTCTCATCCATCTCATGCTTGAGGATAGAGAGTGCCCTCACTTTTCTCCTTGACTTCATTTGTTTTTTTATATAGTGTTCATTTTTTTTTGTTTTTCCTCCTTTCCTAGTACACTTATACTTCTATATTGTTTTGTCACAATTATAGAAGCTGGAAAACAATGCTTTGCAGGTACTTTTTCCTTCCTTGCTTTACATTTTTTTGGTTAACATTAAGGACAATGTTTAGTTTGGTTGGGGGGAGGATAGGAAAGGAAGGACTTTTGGTTTCTTGTTGATTTAGAATTGGTTGTTAGATTTTTTTTTCTTTTCTTTTGCTTGTGTATTAGCTAGATTTTTTTTAATTGGTAATTTTGTTTTTGAGAAGGACATATCACTTATGATTGATAAATGAGCATACCTAGCTTGAAAGAAGTTGATTTGGAATATCGGCTCATTTGCTTGATCTTAGAAAACTTGTTATGTTGATTGAGTTTGATTTGACTTTGAAGTTTTCATCTTCCCAAGTTTTTTTTTTCTAATTGAGTCTTGACACACACTATGCACTCTAGACCCCTGATATAAGATGAAAGACTAATCTAACCCTAAGACTTGAACCCAATTGTCTTAGCAAGTTAAATCACTTTTAAATTGAGTTGAGACACCTTAAGAAGAGGCCAATGTGCCCAATTCAGAAAAATAAAAATAAAAATTGATGAATAAAAAGGTTGAGTTATGCTTTCCTTGAAACCCGAGCAAGGTTCGAGGGGTATATGACCCAAAGGTCTTTAAAGCCTGGTGCCTTAAGCCATTATGGTTGGGAGCCACCGACCTCAATGCTCACTACATGGGTGAATAGGTGGAGTATGGGCTCGATTGTAGGTGCTAAGGTATTGGATCCTAAATTGTGGAGTCCGGGGTGAAGTCTGAGGAGTTAGTGGCTGAATTAGTCCTATAAACTTCGTGCCCTATGCCTTATGGTCGGGAGTCATCGATGAATCCCCGCTACATGGACCGTATACTTGGAGATACCTTTAGCATTGCATTCCTACAATTAGATCTTTAAAAAAAAAAATGTATATAAAAAAAAAATAAAAATAAAATAAAGATAGGTGCATTCTTAACCTATGAGAGAGTGGTTTTTGTTGCTTAAGATAAATTGGGCATGGTTGGGGGGAGGAATAGTTTTGAATAATATATTAGGGGGCTAGTTTAATTTCACTCAAGACTTGTTTGGAAATATCATTTTGGGGAGTTGAAAATGGATATATCTTTGACACTTTGATTTGCATGATGTCTTTTCTATTAGAGATAGTAAATGAGCTTGAGATTTTGATGACACCTATGGATGGTGAGGTGCGTTTCATTTTTTACCATTTGTGCTATGAGATTTTCAAACACATTTTCCAAATGAGTTTAAGATTTTCTTTTTGAGTAATTTTCTCTTTCTTTTTGTTATACCATTGTTAAGGGACTAGCAATGTGTTGGTTGAGGGAAATGATTACTACTCAAAAACCACACATTTTAGATACTAATTTTCATGAGTTTCACACCTTTTGAGTAGTAATTATGCCTAATATGCCCAAGTAATACATTGCTACCCTTGCAAGAGATACTAATGGTTTTTTTGTTGAGTTTTGGAGATATTTTAAGGTGATTTTTGAAGCATGGAGTGACAAATGGAAAATGGAATGGAGGAGGGTACACAATGTGGATGAAGAGGAAAAGGAAATGCACTTGGACCAAGCTTTGGAGCTTAATTGAAGGTGGTGGAGATGGATCAAAAATGAAGAAATGAGAGAAATTGCAAAGAGGAGTCGGAAAAACATGTTTTTCAATTTCGCATGACCATGCAAAAATTTCGCATAGTTATGTGAAATGAAATAGAGTAGGCTTGGCTACAACACATAAGGGAAATGTGAAAAGTGATTTCGCATGACCATGTGAAATTTTCGTACAGTCATGCGAAACACTCTAACAAGACGAAAATGCAGCTGATGGATTTTTTACTTCGCATCATCATGCGAAATTGCTGAGGCTTGTGCGAAAATGTATTTTTCTCCATATTCCTTGATGAAGAAGCATCCGGAAGACCTCTTAAATGATGCCAAGTGTCCTTTTGACCTTGACCTATAAATAGAAACGTGATTGACTCATTTAAGAACTTTTGATATATTTTTCTAATTGTAGAACTTTTCAGACTTCTTCTTTCTATATAATTCTCTACTTTCCTTCAGTTTCTCTTATTTTCTCGGTAGCCAAACATGTCTCGTGAGATCAAATCTCCAAGCATGAGTGGCTAAATCTCATTTTTCTCGAAGGAGGGAGGATCTAGAGGCAAGATCTATGGTGAATTAAAGAATTGAGCTTGAATTGCAAAGGTAATTTGATCCAATTGATTGATTAATTGAAATTTGAGGATTTTTCTCTTCAAATTGTCTTGGATGATTACTACAATGCAAGTTAGGTAGATTAATCAAATTCTTAATGCTAGATTTGATGAGATTGAATAGTTGCATAGTATGAATCATTGGAAGATAATTTAAGATGAATTGAATATATGATTCAAATTGATCTCTTGGATTAGATTACCTAATTTGAAGAGAAATTAGATTTAGACCTAAAGCTAAATCAAAAATCGATTTAGATGAAAATTTAGGTTTTCAATCTAACTTGATGAAAATTAGATCTCAACACCTATTCACCGTGGAAATTGCTTTCTAGAAAATCCTAACTTCGAGAATCTCACATCTTATTAATTTTCTTTTCTTTTACACTTCATTTTCATTTCAATTTGAATACATTGCTATCTTGAGATTTTATCATGCAATTTCAAGTAAATTTCACTTGATCACTATCATTTCTTATCATCTCGTTCAAGCCTTAATTACCGAGAATAATCCATCCTTGTGGACGATACCTAAATACCACTATACTACAGTAGTTTGTACTAAAATCACTTTTTGATCGGGTACAAATTGCTATAGAATAGTGAATTAGGTTATAAATTTTGTTTTTATCCAACAAACGACAAAATCCGAGCGATCAATAAGCACATATAAAAAAGTTGAATTTCCCATATAAATGGATTAAAATTTTGAAGGGAATACTTACCATTCTTAAACCTCCTTTCATTTCTCATATTCACTCTATGAATACAAAAAGTCATTGATTTTTAGTTTCCATCAATATCTCAAAATGCATATTTTTCAAGTTCAGAGTAACAACTTGTAAATGAATATTTATCTTTCTTCTGGTTCTTTCAAATTTAAAGGATTTTATGGTGTTAAGTAAATGATGTCATTTACTTTGTATGATTTGTTTACACTTCCAATAACTCATGTTAAACAAATCACACATTTCATATTTACTTATTTAATTTTTTTTACATTGTTTTTGGGTGGTTATGATTCAAGAGATAACATATACCACTTTGATTAAAAAGGATTAACCTTCAAACCATGAAAATTTTCTAACTCCATTTGAGTCAAATTTGGTTGCTCGCACATATATGTGTTTGATTCTTGAAAAGTACCAAGGAAAAAAAATAAATACTAAGAAAAATGATTTTCATATATTTACTTTTAATATGCAAAATATATTAAAAAAAATCAAATATAGTTACAATTGATTAGAAATTTGTCATTCTAAGTTATCTAATATTTATATAAAAGAGAACAAAATAAGTAAAATAAGTTTGAAGTAGCATACAAAGATACTTCATTGACTTTAATTTTTTTTTTTCAATATTTTCCTTCTATTTTTTATAACCAAACATAACCTAAATAATTTCAAAAGACAATTTTTTAGCTAGTTTCTATAATATTTTGCATTTCTATGAAAAACCAAAAATGAAAAATATTAGTTTTTTTTGCACTTTTTTTCCTTTGATATTTTTTTACAAACCAATATAATTTAAGATTCATGTAAACGTTTCTTTCTATATCTTAAACCTTCTAAATGATTTAAAGGTGAAAATAGAGTTGATTTTTAATTAATCTAAAACTTAAACTATTAAGATAATAGGTTGTGTCTTTGACTTTCATTGTGAATTTTGGTTTCTCTTGGGTAATTGGAGAAAATTATGAGGAGCCTTGAGTTGGTTGGTTAATTAAATTGATACATTATGCAAAGTATATTGACTTACACGGTTTCTATTTAAAATATTTTAGAATAATCAGTTTTAGTTAGTATTGAAATTCATAAACAATCTCATGCTTTGATAAAGAACATGTCCACTTTAAAATTTAAACTATTATTTGGTGTCACACTTAAAAGTATGTATTGATATTTTTCCCAACCTCACTTAGAGCGTGTTTAATAAAGTGAAAAGGTGATTCATAAATACTTAATAAATGTATTATATATAGTAAAATAAGTTGTTTGAATACACTTACTATTTTTCTTTTTTGTAAAAATTATAAAATTATCTTATGTTATTAAAAACACTTTTCCAAAATTTAAAAATTGCCGAAAGTGTTTTTAAGAACATAGGATAATTTTATAGTTTTTGAATAAGAGTTCCTACAATTTATATAGAAATTTTATTTTTTTCAAATACAAAGCAAAAGCAAATAAGCACATTCAAATAAAGTAATATTATTGAAATGAAAAATAAATTTTATACTAATAATGAAAGTTATTAATAAGTTAAATAATGATTTTTTTTAATCCAAAATTACTTGGTCTTCTCATTGTTCAAAAGTTTTAGACTTCTTATAAACTTTTTTAGACTTCTTATAAACTTTTTTTCATGATTATGTATTGTTTCAATCGCTATGTCCTTACACACACACACACACATATATATATATATATATATTAAATTTATTTATCATACAATCGTAATAAATTAAATAATAAGTTTAAGTCAAAGAAATTCAACAAAATTCTTATTAACGTAAACTTACATATTTAAGGATTAAATTTTCAATCTTCAATCATACCAAATGCCAAATGCCACTTGGTTGAATTAAATTATTGCACAAAATTCTTATTAAAGTCATCTTACATGTTAAGCATTAAATTTTCAATCTTACCAAATGCCATTGTTATAAGCAATAATATATCATTTGAAACCTCTAAAAGCCATTTTACCTTAATTTTATATTTAGCTTAAAGCTTGTTCTTTTTTTAAACTTAAGTGTCAAAGCAAGTTGATTTAAGATTTAAGATATTTTTAGATTTTTTTTATCACTTTTTTTAAGACAATTTTGTTTTAATGGGAAAAGTAAGATCTGTTAACTTTTACCTTAATAAAAGAAATCACTTTATATGTAAATATATTTTATTTTGTTATGATACTTAAACCCAATTTCTTATATAAAATAAAACCAAATTCATTTTTTAAAGATTAGATATTTTTTGTCTTAAAATAAAATCAAATTATCTCAATTTTATGCAATTTGGAGGGAAAAAGAATTTACTATAAATTAACAAAGTTGTCATTAAGAAAAAACCAAATATGATTGAAATAAATTCTATTTTCATTCATTTCTTTTGGTTCTTAAAAGAATTGAAATCTATTTTTTTATTTATTATATGATACTTCAAATGAAACCAACATAAAAATTACTTATTTTTTTTTACAAAATAAATACACAAAATTTCAAAATCAATAAGATCAAATAAAACCACTCATGACTACTATTTTTGTATCATGATTCATTAATTCTCAAGGAGATTAAATTTCACAATTCTTTACAAATTCATCATTTAATAGTGAATAACAATGCTAAAATAAAAAAATTTGAATTAGAAATGAATTTTCTCTAAATGTTTCAAAATATCAACCTCTTACCTTAAACAAAACTAAATAAATTACCATATATCAATTCTAATGAAGTATTTTAATTAAAATTCTAAAATATAATTTCCACTCATCCAAATATCTACAATAACAATTTTTTTTAATTAATTTTAGAACATAAAAAATTAGGATTTGATAGTCTTTCCCAAATTAAAAATCCAAAACTTAATAAATTAAAAACACATATTTCAATCACAAATCCATAAATTTACCGATGTATCATATAGAAATAAGTCTTAACTTTCTAATATTTTCTTAGTAATTAAACATAATTAGAAACTCGATTATTATTTCCTAACTAGTTACATAAATAATCATTATATGATTTTATTTTGGTAATAAATTATAACATTTAGCGATATTTGAAAAATTGTTAAATTACTATTTTTTAAATGAAAATACGAAGAAATACATAACAATTGATTTTATGGATTTTTTTAACATGTAAAGTTACCATTTAACAATGAGACATGAATAAACAAATACTTTAACATTTAATAATATTTAGACACTAATAAAAAACTTATATTTCATGACATCCAACTCTAATAAAATATAGTCAAATTTAAGTTTATTTAGATTTTAGGAAAAAAACAAAAAATGTTTGGTTTTTTTTTTTAACTTTTTATTGAAAATAATTTGTTTTTAGAATTTAAGTTATTTGTTTTTTTTACTTTTTTTTTTATAACTTATTATAAATTTTTTGTTAAATAGAAAAAACCAAAATATTTTGCTTTTTTCTAAATAGAAAAAATAATGTTGTTTTTATTTTTTATTTTTAATGTTTAATAAAAAATAAAATATTACAAAAAAAAAACAAACTAATATTTAACACTATTAAGTACCATTTAGCTTTAAATTCTATTTAGGATAAAGTAACAAATTTTAATTGCCATAATTACTAATAAAAAATTGAAAAGTTGTTCTTCTTATACAAGTACCTCTTTATATAATTATTAAAATTCATATGAAAAAAAAGTTTATCGTATTTGATTTGATAATCAATCAAAATTACATGCTTTTTAAAAACAAAAATAACTAAGGATAGAAACATTCTATATAAGATTATATGGTAACATGATTATTATAATGACAATTTGTCCTTCTTGAAATCAAACTAACTATTATTTTCTTAATTTAAAATTCTTTTGATTATATTTTCTGTAATGGTTTTCATTAAGCTCTTTTAAATATATTATTTCCTAACTAGACTTAATGGTTTATTAGACCTTTTAACTCTATGTTCTTCTACTTGATTGAGTCATATGAAAAATTATGTAAATTTTTTTAATTATCTCACTTAATGGTTTATTAAACTTTTTTTTTTTATTATAGAATTTCCTAATTGAACTTGTATTTGATTTTTGAATGTTTTGGAAAAAATAAGGAAATCTTCTAACTTATTGGCTAAGAAAAAATTTATAATTAAATTATCTTCTAATTATATCTATGGTGTATTAAAGTTTGTTTAATGCCTTGAAGAAAAAGTGTGAGTTTTATAATTAATTGGTTCATGCTTCAAAATGGAAAGAAAATTGTGTTTAACCAAAAGATAGAAAACATCATAGCAATTATTCTAGAATTAATTAAAAATGATATATTTGTATGATAATATAGAGAAATTAAGCACATAATAAAAATTTTAAAAAATTGATTGCTTAATGTCCAACTCTTATTTTTGTCTTTAAAATTGAAAAGTAGTAATAAATTCTATATAAAAAGGAAATCTTAAAATTTAAAATTTGAGTTGGTAAAAATGTTTGATACCTCAAAAATTTTAAACAGTCTTTATTTATTTAATTATTTTTTTACCTTCTGTAAAATTTTTTATTGTTTTATGATTTTAAAAACAGAAAATAAAAAAATATATGAATGAACGTGCATGTAGTGGTCTTATTTGAAAATCAAGATATTCAAGTTACTTCATGAATAAAGAGTTGAAAAATCATTTGAAACTAATTTTTGTATTACTAGCAAAAATCGCATGCTTGCTATTCCTTGAAATTTAAAAGAAAGTTCTCATGTTAAGAACATGATGCGAGCTAAAGCAGGTTGCATAAATCATATTCTTTACATGTGGTTTCAAAGTTTGTAACAGAATAACTGTAAGTATATCACAGGTTTTATAATCAGTTTATATATTCTAAAAATAAATTTGGTATCAAAATTGGTGGTAACATTTAGAATAACAACACTCTCCACATGTCCCTTAACATTGAAAGTGGACCTTTGTAATATGAAAATTACATTCAATCCAAGGTCAACTTTGAAAGAAAGATCAATTACTATATTAATATTTGTTACTAGTTTGAAAAAAAAAATTGCAAAATTTCTAATATAAATATTGTTGTTTATAGGATGATAATTATTTCACTAAAATTTGTATTATAAATTACATGATATAATTTGAAAAAAATAATGTATAAGTTCAAAGAAATGATTGCAAGCTAAATATTTTGTTCCAATGGTTGCATGCTTATATGAGGAAGTTGAACCGCATATTTTCACTCCTCTCTATTAACTGCTCATAAAATTCTCAACTATTTGTCTACTTCTCATGGCCAAAGTTGAAACTTATTCTTGTTGGTTGAAGCTACGCACCTTGTTGTGAGGGATCAATAAGTCGTTTCTTTCTGAACTTTTTGTGCCATTTTATAAATTCAAGATGTAATCTTTATTTAATTATTCAGATTATCAACTAGGTGGTAATAAATAATACAAAAAATATAATTTAATGCACAACATAGACTATAAGTGGAATTCCCTTCAAAAACATATTTCTCCAAGTCAACTATGGAACCAATTGAACATTATGATAATTAGAGTCCATTTTATAGTGATTCTAGAAAGCGTTGCGTCTTTTTAACACTTTAATTTTTTTTTTTTCATTCAAGTGTTAGAAATACTAGAAATGTTTTTAGAATCATTCTTATATACACTTTTAGTATTGTTATGTTTGTTTATTTTATTTTTAATATACTTCAATAGAACGACAAATTTGTCATTTGATGCGGACCCATTTTGTAAACCCTTGATTTTGTTGGAATAGTGATGTAGACCCCACTTTCATCTTTTCATTGTTATTCTTCTTATTTTATTTTATTTATTGTTATTTTTGTTTTTCTTTATATTTTGCTTCCATTTTATAGATCATCATAAGAAAATAAAAAAGAAAGAAAAGAAAATAGGTTCATTTGGGTCTTTAGTTACAATTTTGAGCCCATTTGGCCCATCGCTTGGATCGCTTTGAGCTTTTCCATTTTAATGCTATTGGCCAAATCCTAAATAAAGGGCCCCTAAATGAAGGACCAAGGAGGAACCATGAAAATCAGAAAGCCTTTCTACTTCATTCCTACTAACTACTCAACCGTTGACACCATCACTAGTTGTTAACCGCCAACATCCATACTTAAGACAGTGTGGCTTCTTTAAGGAGATCAAGCTAGGCCATGATCATTCTAGTGATGGCCAAGACTTGTACCGACTTTTTTCATGGAGACTCAAGATCTCATGGGCCATCAACATTGATTATAGGTTCTTACTGTCATTGACATGCAAATCTTTATCAACAAGTATAATTTTAGGATCCCTTCATCTGTAGTTGCCCAAATCTTGAGGAATCCTTTTGTCAAATTTGGAGGTGTGCCACGATGATTTGAGCGGTGCACGGTGGAGAGGAGCCAAGTTTGGATCTATCGACTGAAGTGGCTTGTAAAAGGAGAGATGATGATGTGGCTTACTGGATTGAGACTAGTAGGTTGTTCAACGGGTTTGTTGGAAATTGAATTAGGGATTTTCTTGAGTTTTCAATTGGTATAAGTTTGGAAAAAAATAAAATAGAGTAGAATTGTTTGAAGCTCTTGGTTTAATATTCCTTCAATTTCAGCCTCTTTATTAGTTACCAAAGCAACTTGGTTAATACCATCATTTGCACAAAGTTCATAGCCCAGAATTTCCTAAGCCCTTAAAGAAATCAAACCCCTCCTGGGCTTAGGAACATGCTTAATATTAGTTAATATCCTCACATTACCATCAAACATCTTCACTTTCATGGTACAAATCCCCATAGCTTTAGAGTTAGAATCAGTGCCTATTAAAATGGTACCAACATCACATTTTAGTGTTGTCAAAACACTCCTTATGTAGGCACATATGAAAAAAAAAAACCATCTAAAATCCAAAATTAGCGAGTCAACAAATTTTATTAGCTACAATATTAGAAAAACAATTATCATCATTATCAAACTTTTTATTAACAATATCGATCGATCCCAATAGCCTTGATATCACTTTTTGGCATAACAAACTTAAGTCATCTTATTTGAAAACTAATAGACTATCAATAAGGTCAAATTAATCCTCTTTTTGTACTTCATTATCATACTCATCATTCACACTCACAATGGGACTTAACCATCTGTACATGAAACTTATTTGATAATAGTGTTGTTCTAGTGCGTTATAGGTTGGATGGAAAAGTTTTGAGAAATTTAAAAGGAAAATCTATAAATTGAGAAGCATGTATTTTGGGCTTATAATTAGATGTGAATCCAATTGGCTAGGTGGGAGTAAAGTGTCCATAGCATTTATCATTATGTGCAACAGGAATAACTTGCTTGAAATTTAAAATTTAGCTTCAAATTCAATAATGGGAGTAAAGTTGGTTGAATGCCTTGGCCATTGCTTAAGTGCTTTTCTAAGCACTCAAACAAACAAGGGGCTCAAGCAATGGATAAGTGCATTCAAGTGGTTCTTCCAAATCTTCTAAAATATGGTAGATTATTTTTAGAAATTAATGATTAATTTTTTTAGGAAAATTCACTTATCGATCCTCTAAGTATTAGTACCTAAACTTGTTTTAGGGTTGGATGCTTTTAGAGAATCAACCCTCACTTGCCTTATCATTCCCAAAAGCTTTCAAGAATTCATTGATCGAATTCTGAGTTGTTAGAAGGACCTGTATCCTCTTAGAGGTTGAGGCAAATCCATTGGAGCATTGGAAGTGCTGCGTCCAAGACATGGATAAAGATATTGGGATTGGAGGATAAGTCTTTAGGATAAACATCCAAGTAAATATGTGTATCTTGATCTCATATAGTGGATTTAAGATTAAAGGTCTTAGATCTCGTAATTTTTTATCTTCACGTTTAGTATAAGGGTTTTCTACATAAAATTGCTTGTATCTTGTGTGATTGTGTTTATATTGATTATTCATATTATCATGCAAGATTCAATTGATTTAAAATAGTTTAAATCCCTCTCATAGGTTAATTTGGGTTAAGATTTTCAATTCTTATATTAAAAATTTACAATTCCATCCATTCACCTCCATTTGGCTATTATCTTACTGAGACAAAGGTTTTTCAACTTGTATTTACATGTGACTTTCAAGATTTAATAGCCAAATTCAACAAATAGAAGCATAAAAAAATCTTCATTTTCTAAACAAATTTTATACAAGAAATTAACACCAAAGAACACTAGTATCTCATCCTAATACTAACCAAAGAACATAGTATCTCATAAAAAGTTGTTAAACATAATAATATATATATAGAACATCCATGAATGATGGAAGTCCCTATTCTGGATCAAAAAAGCATTGAACCATGCTCTCTGATAATCCCAGTAATTAAAAAACCTTGGCTTTGATGGTTTAGAAAATTCCTATATATATATATATATATATATATATATATATTAATTTCTCATTATATAACTACCAAAATATTTTTATTTTATTTTTATTATTGAAATCACAAAATACATATATTTTTAATTTTTATATATAATTATTAAACACATTTTTGTTCTTTATTTTAAAAATAAGAACCAAAATTGAAACTTGTTAAATATTTATAAAATTAAAAATATATTTATACTATCAAAGCATGATCCCCGTATACTGAAAGCATTGTTATATTCTCATTACCCTATAATTGTCATTCCTACAAGTATTCTAAAAGTCTGAGTCAAGAATTTTCCAAATCCTCATATAACAATATGTTGGATTTTGAAATTTAAATCAGTATTGTTGTGTTTTGCTCATGATGTTGGGGATTGTCACCCTATAATTGTCATTCCCACAAGTATTCTAAAAGTTCGAGTCAAGAATTTTCCAAATCCTCATATAACAATTTGTTGGATTTTGAAATTTAAATCAGTATTGTTGTGTTTTGCTCAGGATATTTATATTATCAAAGCATGATCCCCGTATACTTAAAGCATTGTTATATTCTCATCACCCTATAATTGTCATTCCCACAAGTATTCTAAAAGTCCAAGTCAAGAATTTGCCAAATCCTCATATAACAATTTGTTGGATTTTGAAATTTAAATCAGTATTGTTGTGTTTCGCTCAGCATGTTGGGGATTGAGCTGCTCCATCAGCTTACGAGGGTTGAATGGGGTAATGGCCCCTAGAGAATTATTTATTTTATTTTATTTATTTATTTTTTATGTGATAATTGATGAGTTTGCTCATTATATATTTTATCCTTTTATGTTTAGGGTTTTGTTTTTAGAACTTGCAGTCGCAATTGAGAAATATTTTCTAGAGAGTTTCACCATTGTAACTCTTTTTATTTGTTTTGACTAGTAGATTATTGAGTGTTGGTGCACTCCGTAGACACAAGGATCATATTAATCATCAAGTTATATTAAAAATCTTGTATTTTTTTAAATTTTCTAATTGTATGCGTGTGTGATTTGGTTAATACAATAAAAGGTGTGTATAAGTTCCCTCACATGTTGAAAGGTATGAGGATTAGTGTCTTATAATAGAGTCATGGAGGGCAAGTGGAGGCCCCATGTGCGCCCTTGGCCCAAGCCCACTTTGTGGGATTTGAGGCCGCGTGCAGTAACCTTGCAATGTGAGAGACAATTTTAATTTAAGAAATCAGTTCAATTCAAATAGAAAGACTTTTATATTTAACTTGCTGAAATATGAGAGAACGAGAGACCAGTTTTAATTCTCCTCGGAAAAAAAATACCACCAAAGTGAAATACTCTATGCAAGTTGGAAATACATGTTTTGTATTCCTAAGAAGAAAATACCACTCAAGAGAAATACTCCCCACCTAAGAATCGACAATTTGTATTTCCGAAGAAAGTGGAGTGAATACACAGTTTCTTTATAACTGGGCTACTTTTATGACATTCGATGGTCCCAATTGATGCTGAGTTCATGGAAATTGAAAAACTTCTTCAAATTGTAAACATGTTTTAGAATTCGCTTTCTGAAACCTGAGATAAACAAAAAACCATTTTTTTTATTCTATCTAGAAAAAAATACTGCAAAGTAACAATATAGTTTGTATTTTCTGTAGGAGAACAATGTGTGAATAGAAGCTTTGTATTTCCCAATGTGTGAATAGAAGCTTTGTACTTCCCAAACAGAAAAAAAAATGAAGAATTGTGTTTTGGGCCCAGCTAGGCCCAAAAATTAACAAATGGTCCATCTATGTTACAGAATTAATAGAAAGGCTATGAGATATTGAGTGACCTATATACCCTTCAAATATCCAAGTCAGATTGCTATAAATTAAAAGGGAGAATTGTGTTAAATGTGAAATGCCATGTCACCTGACTGCAAAAAGGGTCACCACCCTCCTACCCCTTTATCTCTCTCCGTAAACACCATGACAAAGAGGATGACCACTGTGAATGTCCCCCAACCGATTTCTTTGGAGGGCGAGGGTTGTGAGCAAGTCAGAAATCAGAAAAGCCTTGCATCTATTTGATCATCATCATAATTTCAAAATCCAAATGACGGTGGGTGTAAATTATTTTCTCTCACATTTTGATTTGATCATATCCATCTTGGGTCATAGGAATGAAGCATGGGGTAAGTAAATTGAAGAAACTTACAGTGAATATTTTCGAAAAGATCTCCTATTAAATGGCATTTCACCTGTTTGAAAATTCTTCACTTTATAATCTGGTTGTTGGCTTTATAGTGTAGGCAATAAATGGGTATGGTGGAGACGGTGAGCTATGGGGATTAGTTAGCGCACTTATGATGAATAGGAAAGTAAATTAGGTTTCATTTTCCCCCTTTTCAGTCAGCCATGACATTGGGATGTGGTTAACCCGGCCATATGCACTCTTTAAGTTGTAGGTAGGTCGAATTCCTGCAACTATACAAGGCATTTACACCAACTGTACAAGGCATGTACACCAACTGTACAAGGGTGTGTATCTTAAGGGATTTCGAGTGATTTTTAAGAACTTGCTCATTTACTTTTTCCAATCGTGGGGGACATTCCTCACACTTATTGGTTGACAACATACTCATTGCATGCATTTTATTTGATATCTACCATGTTAATTCATTGTTTTATCTCCTCCACATTACTTATGCGTATGAACAAAAATGAGGGTTCATTTTTTCCTCATTTTTCCTCATCCAGGAGAATGGAAACATTGTTGCCCCACCCATATGCACTTGTTCGGTCGTCCCTTCGGTGGATTGCATAACTGTACAAGCCATTTACACTAACTGTACAATCCAAATGTGTTAACTGTACAAGTGTGTACAACCCTACCTATATTGAAGGATTTCAAATTTTTTTGAAAACAATCATTGCTCATTTCCTTCTTTTTTTTACTAGGGGGACATCCCTCACAATCATTCCTCATTTCCCTTCGTACACATTCAAATGCCTTGTGGTAGCCGACTTATGTTGCATAGGAACCTAAATCGGGTTTCATTTTCCCCATTTTCACTCAGCCATATATTTGGAATGTGGTTAACCCGCCCATATGCACTCCTTTAGTTGTATTTATGTGGAATTGCTCCAAGTGTACAAGGCTTTTACACCAAGTGTACAAGGCCAATGTACTAAATGTACAAGGGTGTGTATCTTAAGGTATTTCAAGTGATTTTGAAGAACTTAGTCATCAACATTTTCCACTCATCGTGAACATTCCTCACACATATCGGTTGACAACACACTCCTTCCACCTATATTATTTTATTTGTACAATATTAGCTCATTGTTTTAGCTCCCCTACATTACTTAGGCGTAGGAACCAAAATGAGGGTTAAGTTTTTCCTCCTTTTCCATTATCCACGATAATGGAAACATTATTGCCTCACCCATATGCACTTGTTCGGTCGTCCCTTCGATGGATTGCATAACTGTACAAGCCATTTACACTAACTGTACAATCCAAATGTGCTAACTGTACAAGTGTGTACAACCCTACCTATATTGAAGGATTTCAACTTTTTTTGAAAACAATCGTTGCTCATTTCCTTTTTTTTTTTACTAGGGGGACATCCCTCACAGTCATTTCTCATTTCCCTTTGAACACATTCAAATGCCTTGTGGTAGCACACTTATGTTGCATAGGAACCTAAATTGGGTTTCATTTTCCCATTTTTCACTCAGCCATTTCTTTGGAATGTGGTTAACCCGCCTATATGCACTCCTTCAATTGTATTTAAGTGGAATTACTCCAAGTGTACAAGGCCTTTACACCAAGTGTACAATGGCAATGTACTAAATGTACAAGGGTGTGTATCTTAAGGTATTTCAAGTGATTTTGAAGAACTTAGTCATCAATATTTTTCACTCGTCGTGCACATTCCTCACACATATCGGTTGACAACACACTCCTTCTACCTACATTATTTTATTTGTATAATGTTAGTTCATTGTTTTAGCTCCCCCACATTACTTAGGCGTAGGAACCAAAATGAGGCTTAAGTTTTTCCTCCTTTTCCCTTATCCACAATAATGGAAACATTGTTGCCTCACCCATATGCACTGGTTCGGTCGTCCCTTCGGTGGATTGCATAACTGTACAAGCCATTTACACTAACTATACAACCCAAAAGTGCTAACTGTACAAGTGTGTACAACCCTACCTACATTGAAAGATTTCAACTTTTTTTGAAAAAAAATCGTTGATGGTGGTGTTTACTTATTGTTGGTAAGTGTTATGACAAACAATTTTTGTCTCCCTCTATTCGCCTTTTTATCTTAGGTAACAACACATAATTTCAATAGGCCAGTTTGTTGCCTTTATGAAAAACTCTCATTTGATGTTGATATGAGGACAAATATCTTTGAGATATCTAATTCAACAACTTCATGCAAAATCAGATAGTTAATTCACATTCTATGGCTTTAGAGGTTTATTTTCTCTTAATTTTCATCCTTATAATATTCTTAAATTATGAGAATGTTGACTTCTTTTGTTTGTAAGACGGATTTATGACTCTGCATCAATGGAAAATTATGTGCACAGTATGGAGTGACGGATAATAGGAGAACTTAAACGAGTACATGAGGGTGTCGAATTGCACCTTTTTCTTTTCGTTTTTAGATGAAGCAAATAAATGATCTTTTATCCTTGAACTAATTGTTTTTCCCTTTATGTGTGCCAGTGGGTTGATTCTTGAAGTGGGAGCTTTGTCACGATTAATACAAATACTTCAAAATAAGAGGCTTAACATCATATGAAAGATGAGAAGAGAAAAATGAAGAAGTCTAGATGATCAAGATAGTTTATTTTATAGGAAGCCAATCTATGTGAAGAGTCGGATAATAAGATACCAACCTTCTTTTAAGTTTTTACATTGTAACTATTTTCATCAAATAGTATCATATACGTTTCGGGACATGTAATTATGCATTTCATTCCAATTAAATTTTCAATGTATTGAACTTAAATTTTGGTTATTTCGCAGTTTATCAGCACATGTTTCTTGTTTTTAAATTTTGTTTTTCCTTCGTTTATATTGGTTGTTGGACAAATAATGGCTCATTCTCATTTCATGTCGTTCTCCAAGTTTGCTGAAGAATTTCTTTACTTGCTACTTTTATTAAGACATTAAATACATTAATCATGTTTGTTAAGATATTTTCATAGCCCATATTTTTAATATTGAGTAATAATGATAACCGGTCGACCGGTTATCATAGACCGGTCGACCGGTTATCATAGACCGGTCGACCGGTTGTTGGACTTTTTGCTTGATTAATATCAGTCACGGATGTGGACCGGTTGAGGGTAATCGGTCGACCGGATCCATCCCCGGTCGACCATGTACGAGTAGCTCATAATTAATTTAATTCCATTGTCAATTTAATTAATTTGATTATATTTTTCCTCTTTAAGCCTTCATTTGATTTTTCCTCTTAGTATGAAATATATCAAAACTTATTTTTAGGAAGTTAGCAACTACTTCAACCAATGGTACACATTTATGAATTTAATCCAAGTATGCCAACTCACTAATAAAAGAGTTGCGAAATATGCAAATTTGTTAATTTTTTTAAAAGTTATTAATTCACACATTTGATCAGTTCTAAAACTATTTTGAGAACTCACATTTCATGAGAGAATCAAATATTTTTTCTTATATTGGATGTTCTAAAAAAATCAACTTGTTAAACAATGCAATGAAATGACTAATATTGGTAATGTGGGATTAGAATTTTTGGTTATTAGTCATCATCCTAGTTCTAACCAAGTGATTAATTCATTCCATTTTCTTAGGCTATGTTTTGTTCTAAAAAATCTGAGTAAAAAAGTTGAGGAAAGAAAATAAAAAGAGATGAAAAGTAGAAGATAATAAAAAAGTGAAGAAAAATAAAAAATGAATTTAAAGTCACTAAATTATTTTTATATATTACTTCAAACTTATCTAATACATCATTACAATGGAGCCTTGAAAAACATGACATTATGAAACAATATATTATTTCATTCATATTTATGATTTTGGTAACCCTTTACTATTATATTTATGTGTCTTAATTATTTTGAACATTCAAGTCTACTTCACTTACATTGCACATTTGGGTGCATGATAAATTGCATAAAAGGTCTAAGTCCTTCCAAGTTGATGAGTTGTTCATTGCTAAATCATGGACTTAGGTAATTTGCCTAAGGTTAAAGTTTAGTACCTCCTAATATGGATGAGATGACTTGCCCATCTTGTAAATATTACTAAACAACATATAATAAACTAAATAGCATAATATATATATATTGAATCCAAATTAAAACGAAATCAAAAACATTTGCATGCAATATGACACTACTCTGAATATACGTATGCTAATACAAAATATATATGTCCCAGTTTTGCAACACAAACAAAATAACGACGTGGTCTCAATGCAATCAAGGTGCATGGGGTGGCGGTGGGAACACGGTGTGGAGGTATGCCATCATCTCCTCATGCTGACGCTCTTGGCGATCAAGCCTCTGTAGGATATGCTCATGCGTAGCCTGCTGCTGATCCATGCGCTCCTCAATATGAGTCCCAAGTGAGCTAATCTGCGCAGACAAATCCATCCAAGGTGCCTGCTCAGGGGCGTAATGAGGCTCAGTAAATGATGGCTGACCAGATGGTCCCGTTGTGTAACCCGTCTCAGTCATCATTGGCTCTGAAATAGTCGGGTCAAAGTGGCCACCCTCAGACTGGCGTGGAGGGATATCAAACTCAGTCTCTCTATGGTCAACATCGGTCTGAGGGTGTACCCCACCCTCCATCTCCCGAATCTCCTCTTCTTCTTCTACTGTAGGATGCACATCCCCCTCTGCCTGTGGCTGTGGTACTGGTCGGTCCGCCCTCCTAATCCATGACCCATCTGGGGCCTTCTCCAACTTCATCCGCGCCATCGATAGCTCATCATATGTGTCATAACTGTTGGGCGCCTCGACCTCCTGCTCCTTGCTCAAATCCACCCCCGCATCCTTGAACACTCGTGTCATGAAGCGGCCATATGGGAGAATGCGTTTGGGCCTCTCGCAGCATGCCATCATGTGCATCATCATGACATACCCGACGTCAATACGTCTCCCCGTCATAATCGAATCAATCAGGAATGCCTCCAGATAGGAAACCTCATCTCGATGACCGCCACGTGGTAGGAGGATGTACGCTATCATGTGGTGAAGGACTCGGCAGGTCACTGTCAGGCTATGTGCTGATGGTTTGCCCAATCCCGGAGCATCTGCAAGGCCGCACATCCTCTGAATCGCCTCTCTCGGTTCGAAACTCGGCATCGTCGGCCAGGCCTTAGCATCATATACTCGGAGTCCACCAGGAGGAATGTCCAAAATGCAGCAGATGCTCGCCGGGTCAAGATGGATCTGAACCCCTCTAACGGTTGAAGTAATCAGTCCTCCATGTCCATATGTCACTCGTGAATAGAATGCCCTGACTAATGTCGGAAAAATGGGCTCTAAAATAGTCACTAAGGGCAGCCACTCCATGTGTGCAAAGAGACTCTCAAACTCGAAATGCTGTAGATGGGCGAAATTAATATTTCTCCCTACAACCACCTTTCTCTGGACAAAATGCTGCTTGTACCTCTAGTATTCGTCGACCGAAGTGAAAAGGCCGGTGTCGAACCTCGCCTTTCGGCGCGCCTCCGCCTAACCGTCTTGAGAAGCCTGAGTAGGGCGCTTGCCCTGTGCCTTCGAGGAACCGCTGTCTCTCCTAGGCGCCATGAAACACTACAATATAAGGGAGCATTGTGCTACAGGAACAAAGGGCCACACCTATGTCAAAACAAGGCCAATGAAAGAGCCGTGCCGCGCGGGAAGAGAAGACAAACCGCCTGTGACGCGCGATGAAGGAGGACCACTGCCAAACCTCACGCCCTAGATCCGAAATGTGAACCCGCACCCCTCAAAACTCACTCCGAAGGCTTGTAACAGCTGGAAGGGCGTCGAAAGTGGGTGTGTGGAAGCTCAATCGGCGGATCCCTTTGACTGGCAGAGGATAACACTGAAGAAATTAACCGCGGGAGGGTATTTTAAACGTCACCCTGGCCAACCGGATATGAACCGATTGACTCAGTAACATGTTCTAGGGCGTTTTGCACTTTTTAATATAATGCATTCATTTTTTTTTAAATTTAATTCATTCGAAAAAAAAAAATACACTTAGGAAACCTGTTTAATTCCTTTGTGTTTGGAATTTTTTTTTTTAATTTAAATAATTCTTAGTTTTATTTAAAAAATAAAAATGTAATATAATTGTAGAAAATAATATTACTTAATTTGTATATACTTTTTATTTTTTGTATATTCAAAAAATCAAAAATCCAAATACTTTTTTTTTTTTTGTATATTCACTAATTTTTTTTTATATACTAAAAAGTATTTTAAAGTTTTATTTGCTATTATAAAATAAAAAGTTAAATTTTTTTTTTAATATTTTTCCTTCCTTATTTTAACAACTTTTTGAACATGACTTTTAGTAATAAGTTATATGAAATGCTACAAATTTGTTTATTAAGGATTTTTTTTAATGATTTGAATTAATTGAAATTTTATTAAAATAAGTAAAAGAAAAATAAAAAAAGGGGATGGATTGAGAGTTTTTATTTTAGATACTAGATTAAAATGAGGATGGATAGAGAGTTTTTATTTGAAGTACTCAATCAAAATATTTTCATATGACCTCATTTTAGAAGTGGATTATATCAATACATAGTAGAGATTGATTTTTTTATATATATAAAAGGGTTGAAAGGTATATTTACTTGTTTTAGATGAAAACAAGTAAATAAAAATTATATAGATTATATTTGAGTTTGGTTATAAAATATTTTTCTAGTTTTTATTTTTATTTTATATATTGCCTCTTTTTGAAAATACGTTTAAGTTATGACAAATATGAAATTTATGTCATTGTACAAGGGTATAATACTAATTGTACAAGGGAAATGTGCTAAGTGTACAAGGGTGTACAAGGGTCCTAATAGGTTTTGTTCAATTTTTAAACAACTTGAATTTGATATTAAGACGATTATTGATAGTTTTTTTTTTCTTTTTTTTACCAAACTATTTCATTAAGACATTCCTTACAAAAAATTAACACATAAGAAATAAAATTTTGAGTTATTGTACAAGGTATTACGCTAACTGTACAAGCCAAATTTATTACTTGTACAAGGGTGTACAAGACTACTTTTTGTTAAAGATTTCAAATGATTTTGAAAAATTTTCCTATTTTTTTCCACTCAAAGATTTTTCCCTCACTCAAATTCTCTCACTCAAGAATTGTTTCGAATTTTATTTTTAAATTTCATCATCAAAAATTTGTAATTGCATATTTTGTTTTTGTAGTTTTAGCAATGTTATTTCTTTTCACTATAATTTTTTTTTTTTTTTTTTTGTGAAATTTTATCCAAATGAATCTATATTTAAAATTATAATCATATTTATCAAAAATTTTACTAAGATTATCTTTAATTCTTTTAATATATGTATACTCATTTATTTAAAAAATGAAAAACTTTTTTTTTTTTTTTTTTTGTAAACATGTTCTATTACTTTTCAAGTAAAAAATTAGATAAGTTTCAAAGTCAATAAATAAAAAAATTAAATACCACTTTCAATAATTTTTAGATAAAATTTTATATAATATATTTTATTTGAAACTTAATTTTTAAAGTTTAACTAAAAAATTGTATTGACAATTTTCTTGTTGTGGGTCAAAATACTTTGCATTAGTCTATCTAGATAAGAAAAATTATTAATATATATTAGAACTTCATATCTTAGTTATTTTTTTTCAACAAATTTATCTTTTTAAAAATTTAAAAATAAAAACATTAAAAATAAAATAGCTAAAATGATATATATATATATATATATATATATATCTAATAAAGTGAAGTGACAGTTAATTTTAAAATTTTTTAAATTATGGTTAATGTAGAAAATATAAAAATTAATTAAAAATAAGAGAAAAATATAGATGAAAGGGTAATATAAATTTAAAATAAAAAATGAAAATTAATATAAACATTAATTTTGTTTTAACATTATATGCAAAAATTAAGGAAAAAATACTATGCAAAGAAATAAAAAATAGACAAATGGTATTTCTTTTTTAAATATATTTTATTGTACAAAAAATGGTTAAATATCCTCCATCATTATCAAGAAAAATTCATCATTCTATGTTATTCAAACTCAATACAAAAACACACTTTACTGATTTAAATTGAAAAATATATGTATGAAGAATTATTCATTCTTATTACATAACTATGAAACTTAATTTGTTTTTAATGAAATAAAATATTATAATATAAATTAAAATAAGTAAAAACAAACTATTTGATGTTATTTTGATAAAAAAAAAAGAAAGTGAAATGTTTTTAATGATTTCAAAATCAAAATCCTCCTCAACATTATAGTGGAACCGGTCGACTGTCTATAGTCGACCGGTTGCAAGACGGATGTAGAGCCAAAATTCACCCTCTCTTATCTAGTAGCATGGCGGATCCTCCAGGAACCGGTCGACCGACTATGGTCGACCGGTCTATCTCCGGACGAGGGTGTCATTTTGCATTCTCTCTCATCCAGTAGCATGTGTTCGACCGACTGAATAATGGTTCGACCGGTTGATACACGGCTGAAGCAAAGTATCAACCGGTCGTGGAATGTGCAAAACCGGTTGTTTTGCATTATCTCTCATCCAACACCTGTACTCGACCGGTCGATAGCCGAATGAGATTCGGTCAACATTTAATAAAGTTATCTCTCTCTTCCAAATGCAAGTTATCAAAGTGAAAATACTTATGTAAGATAGACGGATAATTTGTTTTTTATTTGTCAAATATTGGAATGTTTTGTTAGAAGGGGAATGCAATTAAATGGTTAAAGGAAGGTCATGGGACGGTTCGTGGGGTCGCCATACATACACCTTCACTATACTGAATAAATTGTAAACGCTATGTACGAGCGTTGATGCATAGGTTTTTTATAGTTTGTAATGGCGGTGCCTTTTATTAGATGTTTTGAGAGAGCGAGGGAAAATGCGACTTCATCAGAACCTTCATTAAATATATAATCCATAATATTCGCAATACAATGTCAGGTGTATATACTATTGAAAAGTGTAACTCAAACTGCCATAAATCGATGCCGATGTGCATTATGTGATGAAAGCAATAATCTGCCCAGTAGCTTCAATCTATACTTCTTAATCTTGGCCTGCACTCATTCATGTTTAAAAGACATATAAGGAAATGTTAAATAAGTTGTCGATGCTATGCAATTTTTATATAAATGATGGAATAGTGAAAGCCTATATGTACATACCACATCGATGGATTTGGAGAGTCCCCCATTGGACCAGTTGTCCATGAATTTCATAATGAAAACGCCGCAGTCATTGCTAACACAAAGAGTAATGTGTTAGAACTTAATATGCGTGACATGGGGAGTATAATATTTGGAAAATGCTATGAAATCAAATTAAACTTAATTGTGGTAAACACTAACTCATTTGGTTGGCATGGTATGTCTGGCATGACAAAACAATACATGTTCAAGTCTACAACAACCATTTCTTTCTTGTCGGCAACAAGCAATAGAACAACCTTGGCCTTAAAGAAGCAAAGTAATTGACATTCAAACTTACAATATGTTGTACAATGCAACTAATATTGGGGGAGTAGAAGGTACCTTACCAATTTTTGTTGTATTCCACTCATACAACTCTTTTTTCTTCCAAGCCGAGAATCCAAGAGCTGGATTCGTTTGTTATGCAAGTCATAGACATAAAGTGTCCAATGGTTTTTGAAAAGGACCAGTAAGTAGACCTGCATGATGCCACATACAATGGATTAGAAATTATAATGGGTCAAGGAGATTATAAGTGAAGAAACATAAAACATTGGAATGCAACTCTGACTTGAGTAACATTCTGATATGAACCATCAAAGGCATACATATATGGATCAAAACACGCAACAATTGCATCGTGCGTAAAATGTTTTGCGTTGGAACGAATCACCATTTCCTGTATATCAGATGAAAGTACTTAATGCATGGAAACATGTGCAAACGTGTGGACATGTTATCAGAACAAGGGAAATTCAGATGTAGTGGCCATTAAAAGCATTCATTACAGCTATGTAGGGGGAGATAAATAGTTTTGTCCTTGATTCATCATCGAATTGCAACATTCGGCAAAATGCATCCACGACCTAAAAGAAGAAATGATTAAAATGTAATCAATATTCAGATTGACTAATGAGATGTTACATCACATTAAAATTTAAAATAATGCAAACTAGTGGAAAAATTGAAATATTAACATCATTGCCAATCCAACAGTCTCCCTGGAAAGACGCGAGGTTGCCTCTGGTTAAACTTGTGTCATGCATTGAAACAAGCTCCTCATTGCCAACAAAACCATATATGTTAGGGTAATACCATTTGTTGCATGTGGAAACACTTGAAATTGGAGTAGTATATGATATAACATGCCTGGGGTCCAAGTCCCCATCAAATACAGTTGCAACTGCCTCTTTTAGGTCCATCTTGATGGCAGAATGTCGGGTTTGTGCTTGCGCTATGAATGGTGACAATAGATTGGGAGCCATCCGACACACTCTTCGTTGCCTCCCAATGCTATGGGATCAGGCCACAGTCATAGAACGCAAAGGTAAAGGGTCACAGACAACTACTTCCTCATCAGCTGTTTGTTTGGAGTATCAACAGATTAGTTAACTGAACCCTAGTACAATTTGACATATTTTGTACGCACTAATGCAGTAATGAATGTGGCCCAAAATGTTACCAATAATAGGTGGATGGTGAATAGGAGTGTCTGGTACTTCTTCGGTGCAATGGAATGGCATGTCATATCGGGCAGAGGGTGAATCATGCTCGGCCTCGGGAATGTACACTTCTTTTTCTTCGAGCATCCAATTTATGGATCAGACCACGCATGATGCCAAGCTGGTGTTGAATGCCCTTTTGATAAGAAATTATTTCGTGTTCAGCTACATAGTACTTATCCAAGATTTCCTGTCACATGAGAACGAATTGGCATAGGTAAATTTAATTTCAAACTAGTTAAAAGAAAATTGGTTAGAAGTTATTAACAATATAGCAATGATAACCAAATTGTTATGTGATTCAGATGGATTGAATGCAGAAAGTAACAAGTAGTTTTAGCATACATTACTACTTGTCGGTCCACTGTCATCCTCGACATGTGTACGGGGCGGTGACGATTCATCAAACGCTTGCACTATGAGAACATCACGCATGTTAAGAACATAGAAACATTGGAGGTATTCAAATTGCATGTAAATCAATATATAACAAACTTCATGCTGAATAAATGACTACCTGGCCATGTCCAAAACTCCCAAACTCACTTATCTCAGCAGATAAGCGCTTCTTTATCAACTCATCTGACCATGCTAAGAGTAGGGGCGCTGTCATCGGAACATGAACGGAATGAATTTTGAATTTAATTACGTAATGGAGCTGCACAATGGAAATAAACATATGTATAATTCTTACTTGTTGGTACTGATGTTAACAAATTCAAAGTTACCAATTAATGAATGTTAAAGAAGGCCAATACCTGGAGGAAAAGAATGCAACCATGAACCTAGACGCTGTTCCCTTGCTTAAATCGTCTTATACCCTCCACAAGTTGGTCAACAACAAATTGGCCCCAATTAACATCATTTCTGAAACCATCTTCATGGATGGTATGGCACAAGTTTCGGCATCCATCAATCCTTGATGTGGGGGCTAATAGCGTCGCACAAGCGTAGTAAATGAAGCATCTACGAAACTCCTCCCCAATAAGTAAGTTGAGGAGTCTCTCCTCACATGTGTTGAGGGTACCGAACGGATGATCAGATGGGGTAGTAGCAATATGTAGAATCCGTCCAGTCGTCGGGAGGCCAAAGACAAGGCCGACATCAGCAGCTGTCAGATCATACCTTCTGTGGGATGTAATGTCAATGCATCTGAAGCCAATGTTAAAATGGGCAATCAGCTATATACAGATATTATGTCGTATCTCCTTGCAATTTAAGTGAAGAAGACCTCCAAACTAAAGGTCTCGAACCACGTCTAATTTCTCAGGTGGGAGCCTATTGCATAGTTTTAGAAACCTTGAAGATGAACAACGTGTGTATAATTTGGTGGACTACATTGAAATGGTTGGAGGTCAGTAGTAGTTTACACATGAATTTTATATATGAAAAAATTAACATCAATAGGAATACGTAAACGTTGTGAATAAAGCAATAAAATTGAATGAGCAAACAAACATATTCATGTGGAATCATAATTTACGATTGGATGTTTATGTAATTCAATCTTTAACATAAAAAACAACTATAGGTTGTAAGTTGGTAAAAATATGAAGTATCTGAAATAAGTTATCAATATTTAAAAACAAGAAAGAATGCATCACCTCCGTAGTGGCCATAGGAGAATGAAATGATTGTTGTAAGCTTCAACCTTGGAAGAACGGGCACCTGGAAATACGTGTTATAGCAGTTATTGATGACCTGGAGAAACTAATAATAAAGTGAAAGGTCAATTGACTATTTCGACAATTAATCTGTTTGATTAATTTGGAAATGGTGTTCCATAATCATAATTGTAAGGAAAAAATAAATGAAATACATAACAATATGACATTTTAGGAAAACGCTTACAGTTTGGAAGCAAACACGTGTATGATCGATTATCCAACCAGCAACCAGATAAATTACTAGATAATAACCATATGGACAACGTGTGTAACAAGTATATCTAATTGAGGACAAATTGAAAGACAATTTTTATGACGTCTTAGAAATTGATGGCACATTGAAATAGGTGCAACTAGAAGATAATGCGATAAGAGGACTAATTCACAACTTGGAAATAAATATAGGGGAAGTCTCGCTTTATTGAAAAAATAAATTGTCACCCCAATACGTAAAATAATGTAACAGAAATTGTCATCATCAATGAGGCTCCAAATAAGAAATGCTCGATAATGTAGACACAGAGATGGAATTAAATAACAACTAAAAAGAAACCATATTCAAAGTGCACTTTCAATTAAGTTGGTTACTGAAAGCAACTCTAAATAAGAAAAATTCCAAAATAGTGCATCGTGCCTATAAACAGGGCAATACATAAAAACGAGAATCAACAACCCCATACCATATACCATACAACATAATGTATGGAATTATACAAAATGAGGGAATTGTACAACCAAATAAAATGCAAATGTCACGGCAACGGATTATTACATTTAGAGCGGTTGTGACCTATTCCATTGCATCGAGAGCAATGAATTACTCTCTTATGACAAAACTATGATTCAATGCGCCTTTGTCGTGGTCTTCCTGGAGGACGTCTCACATGAGGGGGTTGGCAAGCAGGAAAGGAGTTGCCCGCACAATCTATAACATATCCTTCATCGTCACAAAGTTTCGGCATATTGTGTGTTGGTAATGGTTGAAACTGACCCGAGTAAATCAAATCTTGCATGGAGACATGAAAACATGGGTCAATATAGTCATACACGTTGTGTCTCAGTGTGCGGATGACAGCACATACGTGTGCACATGGCAAACTGGACATTTTCCATGTCATGCAAGTACACGTACGTTGATTCATATCGACAACCAAATAAACCTCTCCAGTAAACACCTTAAACATCCCTCCCAAATAGGGTAGCACACCAATCGGACCAGACCTCATGATATTTGACATTAACTTCTCTTCAGTTTTCGGTCCAACCATGCTCTTCCACTTTTGTGTACCATGCATATGGGTGTCCAACATGGCTACAAGTTTATCCATGTGCATTAACAATAAAGTATAAATTGTTTGGTGATGCTCTTCTCTTAACCACGCATTGAACGCCTCTGCAATGTTAGTTGTCATTTTATCCCATCGCTTTTTAAGAAACTTTGACATTGCCCAATGTTCGGGATTGTTTTCCGCAACCCATTTTGCTAGGTTCTCATTGAAGCGCACAAGTTTTTCAAATGCCTCATTGTAGTCTATTTCCAACCTAGCATACGCAATGCTGTCCAAAAGTAGCAAAGCATCTTCTTTCCATTTCTTTCCTCGAATGTTTTGCTTATTGAAGAAGCTAGAAAAGTTTTCCTTCACATGTCGATAACAATATGCATGATTTCCTGTCCCAAACAACTCGGAAACACTACGCAAGATTCCCTGATGTCTATCTGATATAATAACAACTTCTTTACCATTTAATACCCCTTTTAATTTATCCAAAAACCAATACCAGTCCTCATAATTTTCTGAACTTACCACACCAAGGGCTAGAGGGAACATTCCATCATCTGCATCATATGCAATGGCAGACAAAAGAGCTCCCTTATATGGACCACTTAGGTAGCAAGAATCAATATCCAATACAGTTCGACACCCCATGATGAAACCTTGAATTGAAAATGCATGGGCAATGAACAATTACATGAAGTGACCTTCTTGGGAAGTGTACTCCGCAATTGTGCCCGAGTTTATTTCTCTTAGCCTATGGCATAACCAAGGGAGAAACGTGTAAGAGTCGCGTGGTACTCCATATATGCGCTCTTTTGCCTTCTCTTTAAGCTGCCATGCTTGGTTATATGTCAATTGAACCCCATGATCACGTTCAAAATCCTTACAGATTTGACGAGGAAGATAGTCTGGAGTGGTTCTAAACACATCTTCAACAACAACCGCACCTCTCTTTGAAGAAACCTTCACCTTAGATGAACACTCATCCTGAGCTATATGATTATGATTCACTTGGTAAGTATGAACTCGCAAGATGACATTTCCCTCGACAGCGTGAGCTGTTATCTTCCAAGGACAACCATCAACTGTACACTTGACAAACATATGCGTAGGGGAATTTTTCTTGTACTTGTATTCAAACCTTCCACCTAATGACATTTGGTAAATTGCATTGTGAAACTCCTCGACATTTTTAAATGTATGTCCCGACCCTAATATTGCCTCACGAAAACGAATCGATTCCAAAGGGATGTACTCAGTATCTGCAGAACGCAACGCAAAACCTCTTGATAGCATCATAGTTTTAGGAATTGGATCGCATGATGCATTAGAGGACGGGAACGTGATAGGTGGATCTCTACATTGACATATATTAACATAATTAGACTACGTGATGCGTAAAATTGATATTCACTATATTTTAAATAAACATTGATGTTAAAGTCCATTACCGAAATGCCAACTGTGAATTTGGGATATTTGCTTCAATGGCTTCCACAGAGGGTAAGTCTACTAGGTATACATTTTCAAAGTCATCACTATGGGAAACCACGTTATCCAAATCATCCTCATCTTCTAAATCTTGGATGACTCTGGGATTGAACTTTAGCGTGTAGTGCATCTTCATCACGTCAAGGGAAATGTCAAATTTCTCTATGATTTTTTTGGTGAAATCTTCAAATGCCATTCCTTTATATATGTGAATACCTTTGCTTCTTCCACCCAAGTATTCCCATTGCCCATCATTTTTTTGGACAAGTTTGCCACCCACGAAAATGTAACAATATATCTTATTACTTGCGTCCATTAACCTATACAAACATAGCACAAATATCATATTATAGACCAAACAATTATGCATATTATAGAAAATGGCCTTCATATTTTCTCTCATCTGGCCTTTTGCTTTGAAGTTCACACTATTACTAGTCGCCATGTCCAGATTATCACGCATCATTTATGCATATACTTTTTTCCAAATGTTACTTCACTTATTCTATTTTTAACTGGTTGGTCGACTCTTCCTCTATTTTTTGCAGATTACTATGACCCTCTAGATCCCAATAGGAACATCACAATTACTTTTCAGACTTATAAATGGACAGATCATGCTAATGTCATTAGTGTTTTGGCTCATACTCAATAGACAACTTCAAATTTAACTTAATTTCAATTTGGTTCAATTGTATGCTGAAAATAATATTGAGTTGCATGCGTTTGATATTTAGCAATTGTGAATAGTAAACATGGAAAGAGGTATTTGGCCACTACAATGATTGTTGGAAACCATTCTGGATTTCAACGAGAAATCCCTTAATTGGTTTCTTATGTATTGACTCCCTTAATATTGGATTTCAAAAGTAGAATTAAGGCTCGTTAAACTGCCTTTGAACTGATTTGTTTCTTTATTTCGCATTTATATTCATGTTAGCTACAGATTTCATGAAGTTCGAAATGATAATCTATCTACACATACTAGGTATCCCACAATATCTCATACTATAGGGTTCAAAGAACTTGGGTTTTTTTCGAAAATAGGTAACAGGCGAACTAGCGTACTAAACTAGACTGCCACACGAGGAAGTAAATTTAATGCTCAATGATATAATTTGAACGAAAGGACGAAAAATATGTTTGCAACAAGAAAATCTATTTGCATTTACTTATCATATATTAGAATAAAATTGCACCTATAAAACTAACTTTTCAATTCAATATGCAATGCTAAACCAAACAAACATAAGTGAACCAAGTAAAATGCAAGGAAAATCAAAATATATTTTTATGTCGTCTTCATCATCACAATTATCATGAATGGCAATCGAGGGTTCTCATATTGATGGAGAAACAAGTGAATCATGGTGACATCACAGTTTAATAAAAAGAAGTGATTTTTCCATGTCAAGGCTATCAATCATGTAAATCGAACACAAACATAATTATCTAAACAAAAACTTTTTTAATACCACGACATGCATATGCAATTAGCCCATGAGGATCCTCACTATTTCAAACTGTGAGACATCTCTTAAAAACACCATAACCCACACCATGTCTTAGAGCCAGTTACGGGGTTTAAGCTTTAAGCTTAAAAAAAAATACTACTTTACCTGATGGTCAGAGAAGCTCCCTCCTCAATGCTCAGCACGAAACGACACCCATGGTGGGGATTAATGGCACACTGAAATGGCCAAATAAATTAGGGCAATGTATTTGGGCTGAAATGAAATGGTCGGGATAGCCAAAATGAGGCATAAACTGAAATTGCTGAACCTACTAACCTCAACTCTCAACTACTTTGCCACGGAACCCAAATTCGGTGGTGATCATCGACACCAATGGATTGACAGAGATGAAAAACTCCACTGTCTACACCTAAAATCGAATGGCCGAGAAACTCCAGATGAAGATAGGATTAGGGCATTTTTTAGGCGGAAACGAGGGAACACTCAGGAATGTGAAAATGCCTCTCAATTTTGGGGAAAACGAAATGGAAATCCAATATCGATTTTTTTTAATCGGATGGTCGGCAAACTCCAGATGAAGAGAGGATTAAGGCATTCTTTGGGTGGAAACGAGGGAAACACTCAAGAATGTGAAAACCCCTATCCAACGTGGATTTTGTTTTTTGTTTTACATTAGTCAGCCAAAGGGCATTTTCCTCATATTATAAATTGTATAGCCTTCTTATCAATTTTGAGACTTTGACTAGGTGTTGGGCTTAATTCTGTAACATAGATGGACCATTTGTTAATTTTTGGGCCCAACTGGGCCCAAAACACAATTCTCCCAAGAAAAAATAGATGAAAGTAGAGTTGGGCTGAATACAATCAAAATCTTGTAGCCCCAAACTTCTGAAAGACATCAGATTTTTTGGAGTGAAAACTTATCCTTCATTGTAATTGGACCAGTTTGGTGGCATGTAACTCTTCTAATTGATCATAACAGAACTATTATCACACTGAAATCTCCTTAGAGTTCTAGTATTTACCTTGATTTTTATTTCCTTCAATATTTGAAATCACTTAGTTTTCAAGTTCATATTAACAACTTGTAAATGATTATAAAATTGTTATGGGCTCTTTTGAATTTAAAATATTGTTCGGTGTTAAATAAATGATGCTAGGATACATCACTTATTTTGTATGTTTTGTTTACACTTTCAACTTCATATTTATTTATTTTTTATATAATTTTTTAGTGGTCATGATGCTTGTGTACATCACTTATTTTGTATGTTTGGGTTACACTTTCAACTTCATATTTATTTATTTTTTATATAATTTTTGAGTGGTCATGATGCCAAAAATCTTGACTCCATACCCTTTGATTAAAATGGTAGTTGTCTCCAAGCCACAAATATTTTCTCACCCCGTTTGAGTCTAATTTTGTTGCTTGCACAAACTTGTATTTGGTTTTCAAAATGTACTACGAAAAGAAAAAACAAAAATTTAAAAAAATAATTTTCTTATGTTTGATTTTCCTATAATATATATATATATATATATATATATATATATATATATAATTACAATTAGTTAGAAATTCATATACTTTAAACTATTTAATATTTATATAAAAAAATAGAAAAAAAAAAAAGAAATAAGTTTGAAGTGACATATATAAATTATTTATTGACTTTATTAAATAAACAATCTCATGTTTTGATAAAGATGATGTCCTCTTAAAACTAAAACTATTATTTGGTATCACACTCAAAGCATATCTATTGACATTTTTTCCAACCTCAATCTAGAGAGTGCTTAATAAAGTGAGAAGGTATTTAATAACTACTTAATAAACATATATAAGTATTTATAGTAAAATAAGTTGTTTGGATACATTTTCTATTTTAAAAAAAAAAACCTTTCAAAAATAGCAAACTCTATTGTAAAATATAGAAACTCCTACATAAAATAGAAATTAATCTTATGTTCCAACACTTCATAATATTTTAAATTTAAGGAAGTGAAACGTTCACCTCAAATTTTAGAAAAAATTATTTTTTAAAATAAAAAGCAGCAAAGTGCATCCAATTGTTGTAATATTACTTAAATAAAAGATAAGTTTTAAATTAACAAGTTAAAAAAAATCACTTTTTCTTAATCCAAAATAATTTGGTCTTCCCATTGTAAAGTTTTTAGACTTCTTATAAACTTTCTTCCACAACTATGAACTCTTTCTTTCATTATGTCTTTGTTCTCAGTTTATTATTTAATATCAATGAGAGTTTACATATGTTAAATTAGATAGTTCTAAAACTTATTAAAATTTATTTATCACAATCTTAATAAAATTAAATAATAAGTTTCAAACACATAAACTCAACAAATTTATTATTAAAACCATCTTATGTAATTAAGCATTTATTTATCATTCAATCTTAATAATCTTGATAAAATTCTTATTAAGTCAACAAAATTCTTATTAAAGTCAACTTACATAATTAAGCATTAAATTTTCAGTCTTACCAAATGCCCTTAGTTAAATCAAATTATTGCACAAAATTCTTTTTGAAGTCATTTTACAAAATTAAGCATTAAATTTTCACTCTTAACAAATGCCACTAAGTTAAATCAAAATATAAACAATAAAATATCATTTGAAATCTTTAAAAACCATTTTACCTTAATATTGTATTTTGCTTAGGGGTTGTTTGTTTGTTTGTCTTATTTATTTTTTATTTTTTATTTTTTAATTTTTAACTCTTTAATTTTTTATAAGACAAATTTGTTTTAATGGAAAATGCTAAAATTTTAAACTTTTACCTTATATGTATAACATTTATTTATTTTTATGATAATTAAACCCAATTTCTCATATAAAATAAAATCAAATTCATTTTTTAAAAATTGGATAATTTCTCTTAAAACTAAATCAAATTATCTCAACTTTATGTGGGATTTTTCTTTTCTTTTGTATGGCTAAAAGGGGAGAGGAAGTAAGGCTAAAGAAGAGCGAAAGAGAACCTAAATTTTTTATAGGAGCATCAAAGATTGCCACAAACTTTTCTGGAGCATCAAGGGATACCAAAAACTTTTTTGGCAACACCAAGAAGATACCAGAATTTTTTTAGGAAGGTCTACTGAGAGTGTTTGAAAAACTACTTCACGTTTAGTGGTTGGTCAATTTCATATATATACACATAGTTATATATGTGAATATGGTAATTACAAGTATAGAAAGAATCAATCAAATAAATTAGAAGGTACAATTGTGGGTCAAAGAGAATGCAAATGGAAAGCCTTGAATTAAGGCTGAGGATCCTTAACATAATCCTCGACACCCCCCCCCCCCCCCCCCCCCCGGCAAGCTGAGCATCGAATTTGAGCAGACGTGAAGCTTGGATCGGAAGAGTTCAAAGAGAGGTTTTGACACACTTTTGGTGAAGATGTCGGCAATTTTCAAGTGAGAAGGCACATATTGAGTGCAAAGCTTGCCAGTGAGAACAAGTTCACGAAGGAAGTGATAGTCGAGCTCAACATGCTTAGCCCGTTTATGAGAAACCAGATTGGAGCTCAAGAAGATGGCACTCTTGTTGTCACATAGGAAGAGAGGCCATTGTGGAATTGAAACTTTGAGGTCATTGAGGAGATGTGTGAGCTAAAGAAGTTCAGCGGCAGTGAGCGCCAAAGCATGATATTCAGATTTACAACTGGAGTGAGAAACAGTAGGTTGCTTCTTGTCACTCCAAGAAACCAAGTTACCGCTAAGATAAATAGAGTAACCAGAGGTAGAGTGGCGAGTATCAAGGCAACTTGCTCAATCTGCGTTTAAGTAAGCAACTAAAGCACCAGGAGCAGCAGAGGGATGAAAGGTGAGGCCAAAGTGTACATGTCTTTAACATAGCGAAGAATGCGTTTGTCAACAAGAAAGTGGTCTTCAGTTGGGGAGTGGAGAAATTGATTGATAGAGTTGATAGCATGAGAAATATATGGACGGGGGATGGTTAGATATTGGAGAGCACCAACAAGAGATCTGTAAAGTCTATGATCCGAGAACAAATGACCATCAATAGACAAGTGCTGTGAAACAACCATGGGGGTGTGAATAGGTTTGTTGTTGAGTAGCTGAGCGCTTGTGAGAATATCCCGTGCATATTTCAACTGGCTGATGAAGAGGTCGTCAAAGGTGGTCGTTGCTTCAAGACTAAGGAAGTAATTGAGAGGACCCAAATCCTTAGTGGTAAACTTAAAATTGTGTTTGCAAGTAAAACTGTCAAGAAGAGATGAGTTATTGCCTGTAATAATGATGTCATCAACATAGAGAATTAGATAGATTATGTCAAAGTGCTTATGAAAAACAAATAGTGACGTGTCTGCACGACTGTAATAAAAACCAAGTTGAATGAGAAAAGAGCTGAGGCATTGGAACCAGGCATGAGGAGCTTGCTTTAGACCATAGAGGGCTTTCTGCAACTAATAGACATGATTGGGAAAACGAGGGTCAATGTATCCAGGGGGCTGCTCCATATAAACATGTTCATTGAGATGGCCATTAAGAAACGCATTTTTGACATCAAGTTGGCGAAGAGGCCATTTGTTGGTCACATCAAGAGAGTGGACAACACGGACTGTAGTGGCCTTGATGACAGGGCTAAAAGTGTCAGTGTAGTCAAGACCAGGTACTTGTGTGTAGCCCTTGACAACAAGACGAGCTTTGAAACATTCAATAGATCCCTCGAGAAAATATTTGGTTGAAACACCCATTTGGAACCCACATTGTTGGTGTTGGTGGGTTGAGGAACCAAAATCCAAGTATGATTGTTTTGCAAGGCTTGAACTTCATCATCCATAGTAGTGAGCCAAACAGGATTCTTAGTAGCAGATTTGAATCCTTTAGGCTTAGTGGATGCAAGAAGAGAGGAAAGAAGTCCAGAGGAACCCATGATTCTTAGATGGGCCGGGTGGCGCGTTTTGAAGATGCCAACTTTGGCTCGTGTGAGCATAGGATGAGAACCCAAGGGAGAGATTGCAATGGAAGGGCGATCAACCATGGGTAACTCAGTAATAGGCTCCGGAGAAGCCGGTCTAAAGTTTGAGTGTGATGGAGAATGACTTATATAAGAATCAGTTGCTTGTAAAGACTCATCCATTGGATCAGTACAAATAATACACGAGGTGGATCCGGATTGAGGAATATGTCGAGAGTTTGATGTAGGAGAAAGCAGGGGCATGTCTGTGGGAGGGAGACTAGGTTCCAAAAAAGTTGAGATTTGGAGAGAGGATATGGGTTGGGCTTGGGAAGTTTGGTGAAAAGGAAAGTGGTTTTCGTCAAATTGAGCATGGCGGGTAATATAGATTCTAGAGGTGGTAGGGTCAAGACAATGAAAACCTTTATAAGATGAATGATAACCCATAAAAACGCAAAGGATGCTCTGAGGGGAAAACTTGTTAGTCATGTAATCACGTAAACAAGGATAAACACGACAACCAAATGGATGAAAAATTTCATAATTGGGAGAGGAACCATATAGGAGTTGAAAATGTGACTTACCTTCGAGAAGCGGTGTGGGCAAACGATTGATGATATAAGCCGCAGTGCTAAAAGCTTCAACCCAGAAGTGAGTAGGAATGTGAAAATGAAAAAGGAGAGCCAAACTTGTTTTAGTCACATGGCGGTGTTTCCTTTCGGCGCAACCATTTTGTGCGGGTGTATAAGGACAAGAGATTTGATGATGAATGCCAGAGGTACTAAGGTGGGCTTTAAAGAAATTGCTAGTGGATTATGCACCACCGTCACTTTGAAAAATTTCGATACGAGCAGAATGTTGATTTTCAACAAATTTTTGAAATTAGAGAAAAGTATTAAAGAAGTCAGATTTCAATTTCAATGAGTAAAGCTAAGTGAAATGAGAATAATCATCAATAAATAAAGTATAGTATGTGAAACCCGAAGTGGACTATATAGGGGATGGGCCCCATAGATCACAATGAATAAGATCTAAAACCTTTGAAGATTGATGTTCAGTACGAGAATAAAGCAAACGATGATTCTTTGCAATTTGATATGTACTACATAACGCATGAGATGGCAATAAAGAAGGAAGAGAAATCTGTTCTTTTTTATTCAAAAAAGAAATAACAGAATAATTCACATGTCCAAGGTGAGCATGCCATAAAGCATATGAAGCATGAAGAGATTTATTTTTCAGGACAGAAACAAAAGCTGAATTTCCGCGTTTTAGCACATATAGGTCACCATCCCATTTACTGGTTGCCACCACCCTTCCCGTTTGGCGATTCTAAATAGTGAAAAGATTATTAGTAAATGTAACGAATGACAGAAAGTCATTCATTAATTTACTAATGGACAAAAGATTTTTAGTGATGTGAGGGGCAACCAGAACGTCTAATAGTTGAAAATAAGGGGAATGGGAAAGTTTACCAGTGTGGGTAATGGGTAGAGACACACCATTCCCGACAATAACACAATCCTTACCTATATAAGAAGTGGACTGGTCCAAGGAAGATTGGGTTGAAGTCATATGGGTCGAGGCCCCTGTGTCTAAAAACCAAGCGGAAGCCTCATTTCCGGAAATGGAACATGATGCATTGAGGGCTTCGGCGAGTTACGCTTCAGGGGTATGACCATGGCGGTCATACCATTGCTGGCACAGGTTCGCATAGTGACCCTCCACACGGCAGATTTGACAGCGTGGGAGTCGTCTGCCAGAGGAGTGTCCCTTTCCACGTCCGTTGCTACTTATGTGAGTCGGTTGATTACAGGAGGAAGAGCTGCGTTGGTTCGACCTTGCTGAATTGCGATTGGTGGCGGTGAACGTCGTAGGAGATGGTGCAGTAGGCTCCAAGGATTTTTGGAAGATCTCAAAGCTCTCTGCTTTTGGCACAAGATCTGCAAAACAGGGCAAGAGGGTGAGAGCCATTTGGGCTGTGGAGAAGCACGAGAATTCCGAGCCAAGACCTCGGAGAAACCAGTGCACTTCGTCAGTGCCATCGACGGGTCGTCCGATTGCATGGAGTTGATTACAGAGGGCCTTGAAGGCGCGAGCATACTCCGAAACAGATCTGGTGCCTCGTTTCATCAGTTGCAAGTCATCCTTGAGACGGATTTCACGGGCTTTAGAGCGATGGCTGAATGTGTTTTCCAAGGCAACCCACACCTCACGTGAAGTGGAGAGTTCCACAACTTCAGCCATGGCTTCCTCGGTAAGGGAGGATAACAGAAGGCTAAGGAGGCGTTGATCGGTATGTTTCCATACCACATGTTTGATGTTTGGTTTTTGAGAATTTTCAGAGGTGAAACGGGGTGGTATTTCTGTAGTTCCATCCATATAGCCAATTAGTTCTTGACTCTCTAAAAGGGGAAGCAATTGGCTTTTCCATAGGAGGTAGTTGGAAGAGGATAGTTTGATGGTAACCATGTGGATGAGGGTATTGAAGGGGAAAAGAGTGGAGGAGGGTTCGACAGCCATGGAAAGGGAAAGAAGATCATGAGAGGGATGTTAATCCGTATGGCTCTAATACCATGAGAGTGTTTGAAAAACTACTTCACGTTTAGTGGTTGGTCAATTTCATATATATACACACGGTTATATATGTGAATATGGTAATTACAAGTATAGAAGGAATCAATCAAATAAATTAGAAGCTACAATTGTGGGTCAAAGAGAATGCAAATGGAAAGCCTTGAATTAAGGCTAAGGATCCTAAGCATGATCCTCGACAACTACATGAGGGAAAGGAGGGGACAAAGAAAGACTGAAGGAACAATGTATTTATCTTGTACGTAGTCTCAATGTGGTACTCACTGATCAACTAATAGAACCCCAATTACTCCCCAACTCGTTAAAAGAAATCGAGTTGAACTCAGACTTAGAGGGGAGAACACTTGTTTCAAAAACAAAGAGGGTATTACTAGGGTGTCCCTGTAAATCACGTGACTCTGGATTATATATAGGTTTTAAAACTAATGTCTTACTTTTTCTTTTTGGGGTGGCTTAGGGTTTTAATTTTCTCACTCTAAAATTATTTTCAAAAATATAAAATAAAAGATATATTTTTAATAAATAGAAGTTTAGTTATCAAGTAGGATGATGTGCAAAATTGTGGGTCTATTTAATTGAGAGAATGATTGAAAATAAAGTATTATAAATAAAATTTGTTTTAAAGAAATATTTGAAAACATAAAAAACAAGATAAAATATTGTAAGTTCCTATTTTTTTTTTCTATAAAATTTTATAGGACTATTTAAAAAAAAAATCTCAAAAATTGTTTTTTGATAACCTTGGCATGGTTTTGCTTTCTACAAATCCTTTTCTTAATGCAAGAACAAAGTAAATAAAGCTTGATCTTTGTTTTGTGCATGGAAAGGTCATTCGAAAGGAGGTAGAGGTTTGTCATGTCCCCTCGGTTGATCAATTAGCAGATATGTTCACAAAGTCAATTTCCTTGATTCAATTTAATGGATACAGACACAAACTCAAGATAGAAAATCTTTCTACCCTGAGTTTGAGGGGATACTAGAGAGGATTAGTTTATAGAATAACTATCACGTGTAATAATTGTATCAATTAGTTAAGAGTTAGTTTTGATAGCTCATGCTTAATAGATTGTAATAGTATTTAAGCTTTTGAATGGTACAAATTCATTCTTTAATTAATAATAATTCTTTCATAATTCTCTAAATTCTTTTTCTCGATCTTTTCTCTTGAATATTCTTTCATAGAATTCTATCAAGAACCTTCTTAAAAAACATTCTTATACATATTATTTTATGTTTCCATTTTCTAGAAAACTAAGTTCAAAAATAGAAAAAAAAAAATAAGAACACCAATTTGGTGTTTTTAATTCTTTTTTTAAGACTAGTGAAAATAGTTTTATAAAAATTGAAAACATGGAAATAAATAAAAATTTTAAAACATATAAAAGGAATATCAATATTTACTAATAATATTATTATCTTCTTCTCTATGCAATCCCATGTCTATGATTCAACTCTTTACAATTTATTTCAAATACAAGTTAAAATGGGTAATGACTTAGTTACAATCAGTATATCTTTAATTCTAATTAATTTCAAACAAAAATGACTGAATTTGATACAAATTTTTTTTTAGGTGAATGTGGGTTTATAGGAAGTTCGGAGGTTGTTGTGAAAATATATGATTTTCATATAAGCATCCAAAAATATAAAATTTAAGGATTTGATAATTCCAAGAGATATATGTATATCAATCCCACTTGTGAAGATATATCACGTGGAGAAATATTGGGCTATATTTGGTTCGTGAAAATATAAAGGAAAAAAAATAGAGAGGTAATGTAAAAAGAAATAAAAAGTGAAGGAAAATAAAAAATTTAAAATTAATAAATTATATTTATATGCTATTTTAAATTCTTTTTAGGGATTTCAAATCTTTTATATAAAAATTAAATAATTTAAAAATATAGAAGTTTCTAACTGATTTTAATTATATTTTATTTTTCTTGCTTTTTCTAGTATAAAATAAAATATAAGAAAATCATTTTTCACAACTTTTTTTTTCTTTACTTAGTACTTTATGAGAATCAAACATAACCTTGAGGTTCTCTAATGAAGCCTCTATCACTATAAAGCACCCAAATATTATTTGCTACTTGCCTTTGGAAATAGATATACGAGCTTGCATTAGTCAAAATTTTGCAATGTTGGAAGCAAGAACAATGATTGCCTTGATGCTTGGCTATGCTTGGTTTCTAGAAAATAATATAAAGAAAAAGGAAATACTAAAAAAAATAATTTTTTTATGTTAAGTTTTATTATGAAAAATATAAAAAAAAATAAAATATAATTAAAATTTTATGCATTTTAAATTTATTTAATCTTCATATAAAAAAGAAAAATAAGTGAAATAAATTTGAAGTAATATATAAAAATAATTTATTAATTTTATTTTATTTTTACTTTTTGTTTCTTTCTATTTTCTTTCCCTTGTATTTTTCATCAAATTTTGAGCCACCATACATAACCTATAATAACCTATAATAGATTTTCCTTTTTCCTTTCTTTAGGCTATGAACACGCACCAATGGGTTTAACCTTTGTTCTTCAATGATATTTCCTTTGTTGTTTTATTATTCGTAACTTCATCTGATCTAAGCAATGACGTAGTAATGACATATTTACAACTAGAATTTTTATTATTTTTAATATAAAAAAAATCACTACTAGACTTGTTTACACCTAGTATGTTTTTATATTTTTGATGTAAAAAATAAATAGTACTAAACAAGTTTACCAATTTTTATTTTTTTAAAAATTGTTTTTATTTTTTTAATCAATTTTCAAGAAAAGAAAATACAAAAAATGAAAATTGTTTCTAAAAAATAAAAACGAGAAACTTAATTGCCTATTATATCTTTAAATAATATTTTTCATGATTTCTTTGCATATATTGTTTTGCTTTTCTCATCTTGTGTTTCAAAATCCAGTCTTTTTTGTATTTTATATTACTTGTGTGAAAATTAAAAAAAAAACTATTATTATAAATATGTTTCATTGAATTTAAGTTTGAGATTTTTATATTTTATAGTAGATATATAAAATAATTAGTTTTGAAATTATATAATAATTTATTTAATTAAAGGTTGATTTTCATTTTGAAATAAAGGATGTAGTTTAAAATTTTGACGTCCTTACTTTATTTTAATTATTACACATATTGATGATAATTTAATAATCAAATTAGTCAACCTCACAAATGATACGTTTCAAAACTCACAATAATTTTAAACCATAATCGACCAAACACTTAGCTATGGTTCATAACATCTAATTTTTATTGACTACTAAAATTTTCTTAAATAGTACAATAATACCAAAATGATATTAAAGGAAACTAACATTTAAAATAAATTACTATTATGTTTGGATCTCACCTTTTTTTTTTTTAATTTCTATTTCTAGAATTATAATTTTAAAAGCATGCTTAATGACTTGTATTTACTTTTGTTTTTCAAAATTGAATAGCCAAAATTTCAGAAAAAATATGTGTGCTCATTTTCTCAAACAGATCTTTAACAAGAAATTAAGACCCATGAACATTAATTACTGTCTTATCAAAACCAATATATCATTTTGTTTTAATTGGGCCAGTTTTGTGACATGCAATCATCCTAATTTATGCTGAGTTTATGGAAATTGAAATGCTTCTTCAAATTTTAAACATGTTTTAAAATTTATTTAAAATGTATAATCTCTCATGGTTCCCATCTCTTGTAAGATTTTTTATTTAACTTTCCAATAACGAACCGTTTTTTACTTTTTAAAAAATACTGCAATGTGAGGATACGGTTTGTATTTCCAGAAAGATGTAAGAAATGCGTATTTCCCAAACAGAAAAAACAGGAGAGTATAGAGTTGAAGTGAATACTTATAACATGTAGCCAATGAAGATCTAGCAGTGCCATAACTTACAAAATAGATCCAATTTTTGGGTGTGAATACTTATCCTTTGTTGGAATTGGGCCAGTATGGTGACATATTATTCTTCTAATTGATCATGGATACTGTGACTCTAAAATCTCCTCACCGGTCTCATATTCACTCAACGACTTCAAAAAGTCATTGAGTTTTAGTTTCCTTCAATACCTCAAAACGCTTATTTTTCAAGTACCAATTGTAAATGAATATATGGTCATTCTAATTCTTTCAAATTTAAAGTATTGTCCGGTGTTAAATAAATGATTCTAATGCATGTCACTCATTTTATATGTTTTGGTTACACCAGTAACTTATGTTAAAGATATCAGTCTTCATGTTTACTTATATATTTTTTTACATTTTTTTTAAGTGGTCATGATGCCGGAAATCCTGGCTACCCCTTTGATTAAAATGGTAATTGCCTTCAAACATGAAATTTTCTAACCTCATTTGAGTCAAATTTGGTTGTTTGCATAAATTTATGATTAGTTCTCAAAAAATACTAAGAAAAGAAATAAATGTTTAAAAAAAAGATATAATTACAATTATTTAGAAATTTATCCTTTTTAAATTATTTAATATTTTTATAATTACAATGCGAGCATCAGGTAAAAATTCAATTTGAATTGAAGGACCTAATTTGTAACACCTAATGGTCCCATATTATTCATTTCTTCTAATGCTTGTTCAAAAAAATTATCATTTTTGGCCAACAATATATGATACTTATGTTAATACAAAACCATTCATGATACCGGACTATCATTTTCAAATGTATTTTAACAAATTCCTTTTATTATGTCTATCATGATCACCACTTGTGCCATGCCACCACCAATACCACTCACATAATCAATGAAACATTTTGTGTTATTTGGATTTACCATCATCACAACACAATTATAAACATGCAAGGCAAAGTTTAGTCATAGATTTACAGTACATAATACAATTTCAATTATCCTTTAAAAATTGGATAGCCAATGCTTTTAATGCAAGTAAATGTTCATAAAATAAAAGAAGAAATTGAATTATGATAGTTAAATCAATTGTTATTAAGGAAAAAGGAGGAAGAAGAAAACTAGGTATTATCGAAACCAAGATCCTTTAAGTTTACCTAGGCTTTTTGCCTACACTTTTAATACAAAGGAAATCAAACTAACCAAGATGTAACCCTTAGCTATAATGCCAACTAAGTTAATATAATTTGTAGAATAAAAAATTATTATAAAGTGAAATATTGAATTTTTTATTTTATTTTATTTTTAAATGAAATGATAGTGTAAACTTTTAATGATTAGTAAATATTTGTGTGAAACTAAAGTTTGGTTAGTCTCAATTTTGATGATAACAAAATAAGGTTTGGAACTAATGATTATCATAAGTGTGTTTAGGGAAGAAGATTTTTCAAGGTGACAATCACAAAGATAAATCAAGACAAAAGAAGATCAAGAAGAAGGAGAAAACATCAAAGAGAAAACCATTCAAGACCCATTCTTTTAGATATCTTAGTAAGGTTGTTGGTGCATAAGAATCATGTATTTCATTTTTATTTAAAAACCTAAAATAATCCAAGTGCTAAATTGTTTTCAATTATTTTACAAATTGGTTGATTTCATGTTTTTGTTAAAACCTTGAGCCAATTCTTTCTAAATTTGTTTTAAAAGGTTTTTAAGATACTACACATAGGTAGCTAGAGGTTCCATACCTTAAACAAGGTTGTTTAAGAACTTGAAAGTGCTACCAATTGAGGGTGTGAGGAACCAATTGAGTCGATTGAGCTTGATTGAATAGGTGCACTTTTCACTCTCTCACTTTCAGTAGCATATGGGGAGATGATTAAGATAGACCTTGCGACTGATTAAGGGTTTGAACCCCAACAATCACTTGTGAGTGCAATTAGTGCACAATGGTTAGTACCCAAACTATGCTTAATGGCCAGTTTAAACTTCCAACTATAATTTAAAGGCTCTAAGTTTACTATTTTTATATAAGAGATAGTTCAAAATCTTTATTGAATTTATTTGCACCTTGGGGGAGTGTTTTTTTTAGTGTACTTTGCTTTAAAATTTGTACATCCATTAGCCTACCTCAATCCTAATTTATCTTGTATCTATTTGATGTTAAACTTGTAGTAGGATTTTGTGAGATCAATTTTCTATCATTTCTTGTAACTTTTGTGAGATGAGTTCAAGTGTGAGGTATTACTTGGGAGTTCAAGAGTGAGACACTTCTTGAGGAAATTTGTAAGTGTCTATTAGAACTAGTTAATCCAAGTGTAAACCTTGAAGATATGATAGAAGGGAGTAGAAACATCACTTAGTTAGGATCTTGAAGGGAGTAGATGTAGTCTGGGTTGTGCAAAACTACTATAAAAGTCTTGAGTTTGAATTCTCTTTATCCCTTCTTTATTTATTTATGTAATTATTTCATTTATTTTTAGATGTTATATTTTTGCTTGTTTATTTCTTACAGTTTATACTTCTAGGTGCTCATGTTAACCATATCATACACTTCCTACTTATTTATTTATTTTACATATTTTTTGAGTGGTTATGATACAAGAAAATTTTTTAAATCCGATTTTGATCCTTTAGGTTTTAGAACCTAAATATAATTTTCTAAATCTATTTTAAGGTTTGATGCTTCCGCAAGATGAAACTCTAACTTGCTAGCTTGATCATTTCCTAAATTCTCAAGATTCATAGATTCAATTTTTAGGTTGTTGGAAGGATTTGCATCCCCTTAGAGGCTGAGGCAAATCCATTAGAGCATTGGATGTACTACATCACATACATGGATTATGACATAGGTATTTGAGAGTAAGTCGATAAGCAGTTAGGTAAATCTGTGTATCTTGATCTCATATAGTGGATTGTTGGATTATAGGTCCTAGACCTTGTGGTGTTTTATCTCCACAGTTGGTGTAGAGGTTTTCCATGTAAAATCATTTGTCTTTTGTGTGGATGTGTTCTATTGCCTATTCATAATATCCTGCAAGACTTAATTGTTTTAATAAGACTTAATTCCCACTCATTGTTTAAATTGAGTTAAGATTTTTAAACCCCATATTACAATCTTTAAAAATTACTCATTCACCCCCTCTAGGTGTTAACATATTAGATAAACGGTTTTTCACTTAAGATTTGATATTCTTTCCTAAATTAAAAACCCAAAACTTAATAAATAAAGTTTGATAATGAAATATATATTTCAATAAAAAATCTATAAATTTAAAGATGCAACATATAGAAATGAGTCTTCATTTTCTAAAATTTTCTCAACAATGAAGCATAATTAGAAACCCATTAATATCTAATTGTGAATTTCCTAACTAATTACATAAATAATCATTATATGATTTTATTTTGGTCATAAATTATAATATTTTGGGATATTTAAAAAATGGTTAAATTATTAATTTTTAAAATTTAAAAGAGAAGAAATATAATAATTAATTGTATGGATTTTTTAGCATGTAAAATCACCATTCAATGTAGAGGCATGAATAAACAAACTTTAACATTTAATAATATTTAGACAATAATAAAAAACTTAAAATAAAAATATTTAATGATATATTCAACTCTATTTAGATATAATCAAATTTAGGTTTTTTTTATTTTTTATTTTTAAAAAACCTAGTGTTCTTAATGAATTGTAACAAATATTTAATATTACCATAATTACAAATAAAAATTTGAAAAGTTACTATTCTTCTACAAGTCTCTTTGTATAATTATTACAATTCATACCAAAGAAAGTTGTTCACAAGATTTATTGGCAAAAATGAAATTGTAATATAAAGAATCTAATTTGATAAGCACTCATAATTACATGCTTCTTAAAACAAAGATAACTAAGGATAGAAACATTCTATGTAAGTATTAAAAAAAAGTAATTATTATAATGACAATGTATCCTTGAAAAATCAAGCTAACTATTATTTCTTAATTATTATTATTTTTCCTTTTTTATTTTTAGTAATTGGTTTCAAAGTTTTTTCTTCTTATGATTGAAGTATCTATTATTATTGCCACTGTTGTTATTGTTAAAAATTTTGATTTGTTTGAAATTAAAATTCTTGTAACTATATTATCTGTAATGATTTATTAAGCTCTTTCAATTATATGATTCTACAATTTATTAAGCTCTTTTGGCTATGTTATTTCCTAACAAAACTGAATGGTTTATTAAGCTCTTTTAACTCTAGGTTCTTCTAATTGAATGTGTCATGTAAAAAACTATGCAAATTTTCTAATTACCTCACTTAATAGTTTATTAAACTCTTTTGATTATAAAATCTACCAATTGGTCGGTTTGAAGAAATGGTTAATTTTTCTAATAAAATGTTAAATAAAAGCTTAAAATTATATTATCTCCTAATTGAACATATAATTTATTTCATTTTTTTTTAAATTTTATCATCTCACACTGTATGATTTGAAAAAGATGAAATAAATCTTCTAACGAATTGGTTAAGAAAAAATTTATAATTAAATTATCTTTTAATTATACTATGATGCATTAAAGTTAGTTCAATGCCTTGAAGAAAAAGTGAAAGTTTTATAATTAATAGGTTTAAGCTTCAAAAGGGAAAATTGTGTTTAATCCAAACGTAAAGAAACTACTACAAACATATCTTTCAAAATGATATATTTATATGATGTTATAGAGAAGTTAAGCACATAATAAAAGTGTTAAAAATTGGGTTGGTTAATGTCTATTCGGGTAAAATTCATATTTTATTTTTTTCTTTAAAATTGAATAGTAATAAATTCTATATAAAAAAGTAAAACCTATATATATATATATATATATATATATATATATATATATATATATATATATATATATATATATATATATATCTTATTTTTGTAGAAATAACATAAAAAATTTCATAAAAAATTTTAAAATTTGAGATTGTAAATATTTTTTTTGATAGCTCAAATTTTTAAATAGTTTTTAAAACCAATATATATTTTTTTTAATGTAAACCTTGAAAAATTCTTTTATTTAAGGAAAATTTTTTGTGGTTTTATTTTGAACTCAAGATATCTAAGTTACTTGATGAATAAAGAGTTGAAAAAAAATTCTTTGAAGCTTATTTTTGTATATTAACAATTAATGCTTAATTCATTTATTTGAAGCTTATTTTTGTACCATTATCAATAAACACTTAAAAAGAAAGAAATAATTGGTAAGTACATACAATATCTTGTTTTAGTTCCATTAGGAATCAATGAATCAACGTTTAAAAGAAATATAGAAATATGATAGTTATAATTGTAATGTACAAATTGTATCTAAGCCTATAATTTTAAACTTCATCAGATAATCTATTTAAAGGATCATAATAGTTTATTTCAATATAGGGTCTAACTTTTCAAGGAGTGGATCCTATCTTTATTAATAGTTACAAATTTTTGGTATCCTCCAATATCCTAACCAACTATTTCACCATACTGCCAGGTTGAACATGTTATCACCATATTTATAGCTCTAGGCTATTCCTTGAAATTTAAAAGAAAGTTCTCATGTTATGTACATGACGCTAACTAAAGTAGGTTATTTAAATCATCATCTTTACATGTGGAGTCAAAGTATGTAACAGAATAACTAGAAGTATATCACACGTATTTAGTTTATTTATTTTGAAAATGAATTTGGTATCATAATTGGTGAAAACATTGAGATAACCACTCTCTCCTTATGTTAGTTACCACTGAAAATGCATACATGTAATATGAAAATTGCATTAAATCCAAGCTCAACTTCAAAAAAAAAGTTTAATTACTATATTAAAATCTGTTACTAGTTTTTTTTTTTTTTTTTTAAAGAAGCACAAAAGGCATATATAGTTACGAGCAAAATTAATAAATATTGTTGTTTATAGGATAATAATTCTTTCACCGAAATTTGTATTATAAATTACAAGATGTAATTTGTAAGAAAATAATGTCTAAGTTTGGGAAAAAATGGTTGCAAGCTTGTTCCAATGATTGCATGCCTATTGGAGAAAATAGAACTACATATTTTCACTTTTCTTTCTATACTCATAATGTTCTTAATTATTTGTCTACTTCTTATGGCCAAAGTGAAAACTTATTCTTGTTGGATGAAGCTACGTACCTTGTGAGGGATCGGTAAGTTGTTTCCCTTTAACATTTTTTTGTGCGGATTTATAAATTCAAGATGCAATCTTTATTTAACTCTTATTTAGATAATCAATCAGAAGGTAATAAATAATACAACAAAAATAACCTAATTCACAACATCCACTATTAGCCTAAACACTCTTCCAAAACATCTTTTTCCAAGTAAACCATGTTTCTGAAAATGTCTTTCTTCAAGTAAACCATGGAAACCATTAATTGACCATGATGGCAATCAATATTGGTATGTTTTCTTAATTTGTATTTTTTTGACTTTTTTTTTTGTTTTTTTGTTTTTTGTTTTTTTTTTTTTGTTTTTGTTTTACTGTTGATTGTCATCTTGGTCAATTAATGGGTTCCATGGTTTAATTCAAACCCATTTTGTAGATCCTGACTTGGTTCCAATTATGAGTGATGTAGATCCACTTTCATATTTTCATTTTGTTATTCTTCTTATTTTATTTATTTATATTTTCATTTTCATTTTTATTTTTATTTTTATTTTTTCTATTTTATTTTGTTGATAATCATAAACAAATAAAAAAAAGAAAAAAATAAAAAGGTAAAAACAAAAGAAAATAGGTTCAATTTGGTCTTTAGTTACATGTATTTAAGTCATGTTTCAATGGATTAGACAGCCAATTGAAATCCTATAAACTTGAGAATTGTGTTGGGAGGAGCTAACTCCTCGAAGTTTTAGCAAATCTTTTTTCATTCTTTAGTTTCTTTGTCTTTCCCTTGAGCTCCTTGTGAACATATCATCTTTGGTACGCAAGGCTTGGAGCTTTTAAATTGTGTGAAGAAAATCAAATAGGTTGTCACATTGATTGCTAATGGACAAAAAAACCTCATGCATCATGTAATAGAAAGTTTAGCTAGAGAAGCTATAATAGGAGATTAGTGGCAAGGGAATAACTCTAGATTTGGGTCAAAATTCAGCAATTGATAAAGAATGCTATGCATGGTTATGTATAATTTGCATAATATATTAATGTATTAATAACATTGAGAAAAGTTTTTTTAGACTAAGCAATCTTTCAATTTCTTCTTTAGGATGAAAGCAAATTCACTTCAAGTGAATGAACAACCATAGGGCAACTAAATGGATATAGTTTATTCATATGAAAGCATTTAAGGACTTCCTACATTTATAATTTGATCGACTACATGCACTTGGAAAATACTTGATGAATAGGTTGAGTCAAAAGTTTGCTTTTCTAAGGTCTTTTCTTTCAAATCTTTCTTTTGATAATTAACCGAATTCTTTAGATGTTCTAATAAATAACAACAATTATAAACCCCCAATTGAATTAATAAAAAAAAAATAATTTTAACCAAATATATTACCATAATGACATGATTTACTAATATGAGATTTTCAATCATTATTTCATATATTTTACTCATTTGGGGAATGATTTAGGATTTTGAGTCCTTCAAGGATTTTAGCATATCTATGATAAATTTATTATAACTACATCATAAGTATGTATCAAATTCTTTTGAAATTATTGAATATATGGTTGAGTCTGTAAAGGCATTGTGTTTTCATTCCATCTGTTGATAATTTTGTTTCTTTTCATTATGGTATAAGAACCTTTTCAGATAGTAACTTACTCTCCATTAAAGATTTGAGGTTACTGTTCATTTATTCGAATTATCACAGGTAATTCTGAGAAGGTTTGTTAGAAGCAAGGTAGTATGTGAAAGGGTATGGATTGAATTTGTTTCAAAAAATTGAGTTAAAATGTCTTAATTAATTTTTGAAAAGTTAATATTTTAATTTTTAAAGAAAAATTACATTTTTGACCCTCTAGGCTCTTAGGCCTATATATACTTTTTCTAAACTTATTTTAGGTTTGGATGCTTCTATGAGAGAAAACTCTAACCTGCCCTATCATTTTCTAAACTCTTAAGTCTCATAAATTTGATTTTTAGGTTGTTCGAATGACTTATATCCCCTTAGAGGCTAAGACGAATCCACTAGAGCATTGGAGGTATTGCGTTGTAGACATGGATCACGATATAAGTACTAGAGAGTGAGTCTTTAGGATAACCGGTTAGATAAATTTGTGTATCTTGAACTTATATAGTGGATTGTTAGATTGGCAATCCTAGACCCAATGGTTTTAACTAGGTTAAGAATTGCAATATTATTTTATAATCTTTAAGAAACACCCATTCACCCCCCTGGGTTACTCTAATGGAACTTTCGTTTTTTCAATTGGTATTAGACTAAGCTTTTAATAAAAATCATTTTTTTCTCAATCCTACAAATCTAATATGGAACAACCAAGGTGGAATCTTCCAATAATAGTATATAATTCTTTGATGGGGATAATTATCCTCACTAGAAGGCCCAAATGAAATTTTTCATAAAAATATTAGGAAAAAAGGTCTAGAATGCAGTTGGATGGGAACCCCCATTGAAATAGTATGTTATTGGAAGATCAATTGGTGAATTAAAGCCTAAACAAGAGTGTGATAAACTTGACAATGAGAGTAGTGAGGAAAATGCTCGGGCTCTCTATAACATATTTAATAGGGTGAGTCATCTCAAGTTTCGTAGGATTGTCACATGTAAATGTGCTAAAGAAGCCTGGGACATTCTTGAAGTAACCTAAGAAGGAACTTCAATAGTAAAGTTGTGTAAGATCTGAATGTTATCCTTCAGATTTGAGAATATAAGAATGCAAAAGGTCAAACCTTCTTTGTTGTCTATTCTATTCACTTTTAAGGCTTTAAAGGAGTAGGAACCTGAAACTTCTCAAGAAGTAGGTAGAGATGAACTTGCTCTAATATCTAAAACAAATCAGAAGGCCTTAAAATTTCAAAGAAGGTATAATAGGAAGAAAGACTCGAGAAAGGGCAAAAATTCTAAAAAAGGTTTTTAAAGAAAAAGTCAAGGGTCTTTCTAAGGGTAAAAAGATAGAGTGCTTTAATTGTGATGGATCAGAACATATTTTTTCTGATTGTCCTAGTCCCAAAAACATTAAGAAATCTATGAAAGCCACTTGGAGTGACATAGATCCTAATGGAGTGACTTTTGAGGATCATAGGTATGAGTAGAATGATTATTTAGCCTTTGTTGCACTATTGATTTTGTGCATGATTCTAAGAGTGAATGTGAATTTATTAATAAACAAAATGTTGAATTTCTTGAAATTATTGCAATTGAATATCAATTTTTGATTGAGAAATTCATGAAAGTTGATGATGTTGTTGATTCACAAAAATATGAGATTAATATGATTTGTAAAGAAAAGACTAATCACATTGAGAAAATTTAGTTTCTTGAGATTGAGTATCAGTCTCTCCTTGAGAGAAACAATATTCTAATTCAAGAGATTGAATGTCAAAGATCCTCATTTTATGTTAATGAGGTCTTTCATCCAGGGACTAAAGTTTTAAATGATATTCTTGATAGATGTAAGTCTCATGGAGATAAGAGGGGCTTGACCTACATTAACAAAATTGAGACTTCCACTAGTGGAGACATAGTTTTTATTGGAGGAAACTTCTAACCGAGTAGCCTCTCCTAGCAATCTCCCACTATGCACTTATGGTAATAAATCTAAACAAACTTAAAATAAATGTCATAGTAGATTTTTTAGGAGGTATGAGTCCAAGTTGAATAGGTTGGTTGATAAGTTTGATTTCTTAAAGAATAAAATTCTTCATATTAAGAAAGAAAAGAAAAACAACCCTAAGCCTAAGACCCAAAAAAGGTCCTTTATGTAACACCAAAATAAAATTTAGGGGCAAAATAGTAAATTAAAAATTAATTAATTAATTAATTAATTAAACTCATTAAAGGTAAAATAGTCCTTTTACAATTAAAAATCTTAGGTAAAAATTAGATTTTCCTATTATCTTCTTTATTTAGAAAACTCTATTAACAAAAAAATCAGAGAATTGGAAAACGTAGGGTTAAAGGTTTGGAGGTCCAGAGTTTGAAGTTCAGATTTTTCCAGATAAGATTCTAACCTTAGTTAATATATTATATTCGTTAGTTAGTTTTGAATACATTATATATTCTTTAGAAATTTTTAATTTAGATTAGGGTTAGTTTAGTTAATTTATTTTAAAATCAAAAGATTGAAATTATGAATATAGGTTGTTTCATTGATGAAAATAGGGAAATTCAAAATTTTCTTAGATGAATATATCTAAACAATGAAATTTTAAAAATTAAATGAGTAAATAAATCTATGATTATATGTGGCTTAAGGGATTGGAAAATAATAAGAAAAAAAATTGAATGTTTCTAGATTTTGGATTTGAGGTACTAAAGAAAGAAAAAGAAAAATAATATGTAATCGTGAGAGATAAAGAGTGGTAGTGGAATAAATTAAAATAATAATAATGAGTAGAATTGGTGGGGCTGTTGGAGTTGTTAAAAGTACATGGGGTATAATAATAATAAGAATAATAATAATAATAATAATAATAATAATAATAGTAAGAATCGTGTGATTTGGATGCTTGTGAGTGACTTACAGTAGGGCTGTTTGGATGTTATGGGGTATTGAAAAAAAATATAGTAATAATAATAGTAATTGTTTTTAAAAAAGTTTTAATTTAGTTTAAGTATACAAAAGAAATAAATGGTTGAATAAGATTTGGAAGAAATATGAGTTTATAAAAAATTTGAAAATTCATTAAATTATATTATTATTGTTTAAGAAGTTGAAAATAATATTGGGTAGTAATAATATTAGCATGAAAAATTAATTAGGATCCCTAATACTAAATAAAATATTTTTAGGATTGCTAAATTTTTACCTTTAGATAATTGTGTATGATATTATGATAGGTGATGAGTAAATTTGTCAAGCTAAATACTTCAAGTTTTTGAGCGCTTCTTCAAGGTAAGGGAAATTAATGCAGATTTTTATAAAATAAAATCATTTCCTTTTTATATTATATTTTGAAATGTGTAAAAATATTATTTTTATCTTTTCGCATGGATCAAATATGTGTTTTGTATGGAAAGTATATTTGAGAATCTTCTTTGTTTATGAAAAATGAAAATTTTTGGAGATATGATATTTTGTTTTGCAAGTTTTAATTAATGAAATAAAGTGTTTGGCTCTGGTTCCTATGGCCCTAGTCAATGGGTTATAATTGTTGACATATCCGGCCCTAATCAACGGGTTATAATAGTTGATATTATATGACCCTAGTCAATGGGTTATAATAGTTGACCTTATGACCCTAGTCAATGGGTTATAATTGTTGACATTTGGTTTTGTTCACTTTAATTAGAACAAATTTGAAACTAGCCACTCATTTGTGAAGTCTCACCTAATTGGGCACCATTTGTTAATTGATAACCAGGGTAAAGATATTTTGAATGCATTTGATTTGGTTTTGATGAGAAATTGTTTTGAAATAGATATGAGAAAGTTTTGTTGAAAAGTTTGAATGTATTAGTATTTTGAACTCAAAAGTTTTTATGAAAATAAGTAAATGTTATATCTCCTATTTGCAAGCATGATTGAAAATGTTTGATCCATGAAACTGTATTGATATTCTTTATTGAGATTTAAGCTCATGCCCTTTCGTTGATAATTTTTCAGGTACTCTTAGTTCGGGTAAGGAGTGATGGCTAGGTTGGAGAGTTTTTCTTTGTTAGGATTTTGGTTCAAACTTTATTTTGGAAATTGTTTAGATGTTAAAATTTAATTCCCCATTTAAATTATTTGAATTTGGAGTTATTTGGACAATAACACTTTGGTTGATGTGTTAGTTTTTTTTTAAAGTTGATACTTGAAGATTTTAAGAATTTTGTCCTACCACTCTGAACAAGAATTTGATAATTGGTAAATTTCCAATTACAATATGAATGCTTGTGTGGTTTCCATTTTGAGCCTTTGGGCTTGAGGTGTGAAATGATCGTCATGTCCTTTGAGTGGGTTTTGGGGTGTGACACTTTAGTTCTTCAACTAAGGTTAAGTAAATTTGGGAAGAAATAAGACATTTTCACTCTCCAAAATAAGGGCTTAAAAAAGTTTGAAGATGTTATTTTAGATTCTCTAAGGAATTTGGATCCTAGAAAATCTTAAGGAACTTATACCATTACTTAGTTCACTGCTTTATCTTTTATCTTAGAGTTATGTTTTGTTTAGAAATCCTTTCTTTTCTTATGATTTATTTTTAGTATTTTTTTTTTGTATGAGCTTGAGAGTAGATTTCTGGTTTAGGGGAAGTGTTTTTTGTAAGAGGAGTTCTTCCTTCTTTTGGCTTAAAGGCTAAAGGGTGTAGGCCTAAGGATTCACGTCTTGTTTTACTCATTTTTTTTTTCCTTCTATTGCTTTCGCTTAACAAAATTCTTCTTAGGGTAATTTTAGGTATCCTATTTACTTTTCCTATTAGCAAGGACTTCAATATCTAAAGTTTTAGGCTTGAGATAATTGTTTTGGATTGTATAAGATTCAACAGTCATTCTTTATATTTTTCTTAATCACTATTAAGATGAAGAATCAAGGTAAATAAAATTATTGTATAGTAGGATATCTAGAATAATCCTTGGTAAGTGATTGGTAGGGCATTTTCTTAAGTTTAACTAATAAAGCAGTTTTTGTTTTCCTCAGAAGTAACAAAAACCATGGTTATTCAAGCCTATTACACACATCTTGTTGTCTATGTTCAATATTAATTTTATTTCCTGAAGTGAATTATGGCATCTTGACTAAAATAAAAATAAAGATTTTTTTTCAAGATTTTTATGCCATTACTTGCAATATTTGGAAACACCACCCAGTGGAATAAGACAACCACAATAAAAGTATGATTTCCAAAAATGATGTATAATGTCTCCACTTCTCGAAAAAAAAAAAGAAAAAGAAAAAGAAAATAAAAATGTTATTTACTTGAGGGAGAGTTAAGTTGTGTTGTATGTAGATAAAAAAATGTTGTGTTAAATAGAAATCCAACAAACTTATATTAAATTTATTGAATGTGAATTGATTAAATCAAGGCATGGTTTAATAACTTCTTAGAATTCAAATTCAAAATATAGAATCAAATAGTAAGTTACTTACCTTGAAAATCAATACCAGAGGTTCATTTTGGTTCTCATATACTTTGATTTATATTGATCTTCTTTTCTACCTGAGATTATGATTAAAGTTCTTCTCTAGATTTGATTTATGAATCTTATTTGATTAAAAAATATTTTCTCGAGACCTTTTTACTTAATTTATTACTATTATTCCTAATGTTTCCAATTTATTCAGTTTTAATATGCCTTAAGTTGAAGTTTTCGATACCATCACTAGTTCTTCGAAGTGTTCATGATCTTTATGATGATTTCCTCTTACTTTTTTTGTTAAAAAGGGACGTTTCTGATTTTAGATATTTTGTATTGGTCTGGATATATGCTTTTCTTGCAAATTTATTTTATTTTATTTTATTTTATTTTATTTTTATTTATTTTATCCAAAACCTTTCATCTAAATACGGATATCATGTTTTTCACTTTTATTATGCTTTCTTGTTATATATATATTTTTTCTTCTCTTGATTTATTTTAAAAAGGGGCATACATGACATGGATTGTTTCATATGTGTTAGCATGCATGAGTTGCATCTTGATTTATTTATTTATTTATTACTTTTCCCTATTATCTTAATTTGATTATTTTGTTTATATTTTTTTCACACACTGCTTTACCCTAGGTATTCATGTTTTGGTATGTATAGGTTATGGGTATTGGGATCTTGTTGTTTTTAGATGCCTCATGTCATTTTCTGCATGTGGTAGGATGATTAGGTTTAGACGAGTGCTCTGAGTGTTATGTAAAATCCGTTTGACAGTTTTGGTGGTTTGTATAACTATGTTTTGTCACAAAATTGTCAAATGGGGATATTGTTAAGGCATTACGTTTTCATTCTATTTGTTGGCAATTTTATTCCTTTCCATTCTAGCATAGAAACCTTTTTGGATAGTGTCTTATTCTCCATTAAAGATTTGAGATTGCTATTTATTCAATAGGATTATCATAGGTATGTTTAAAAAGGTTTGTTAGAGGCAAGTTAGTATGTGAAAATCCATTTTAAAAAAATTGAGCTAAAATGTCTTAATTAATATTTGAAAAGTTGAGATTTTATTTTTTAAAGATAATTTTGTTTTTGACCTTCTAGCCTCTTAGGCCTATATATACCCTTTTTAAACTTGTTTTAAGGCTGGATGCTTCCACGAGAAAAAACCCTAGCTTGCCTTATCATCCTTTAAACTCTCAAGTCATATAGATTTGATTTTCGGGTTGTTAGAAGGACTTGCATCCCCTCAAAGGCTAAGGCAAATTCATTAGAGGTGTTGCATCGTGGACATGGATCACAATATAGGTACTAGAGAGTGAGGTTTTAGAATAAGTGGCCAAGTAAATCTATGTATCTTAATATCATATAGTAGATTGTTAGATTAGAGGTTCTAAACTTTGTGGCTTTTTATCTTGACAGTTGGTGTTGAGGTTTTCCATGTAAAATCATTTGTCTCTTGTGTGGATTGTTTTATTGCCTATTCATAATATCCTATAGGACTTAATTGTTTCAATAAGGCTTAATTTTCACTCTTTGTTTTAATTGAGTTAATAATTTCAATCCCTATATTATAATATTTAAGAAACACCCATTCACTATTGGAACTTAGATTTTTTCAAAGTCATCTTTGTTGAAGCCTCGTGTCACCGGGGCCACTACAGTTGCCAGATAGACGCGCATTTTCAATGGAAGATGGTACCTGCTTCAATCAACCTGCAAAAGATGTCCGGACAGGGGGTCCGGACACCCTCCGATGGTTTTGTTAGCCTTTTCTCTAATATTTTGTCTATCCTCTTTTGAGTAAGAACGCTTACCTTCTTCTTTCACTGTGTGAGGGCCTTTTATAGTGTCAAGAGCTCTATCCCCTTTAATGGTGGGGAGACTTTTTGGTTTGTCATGATGGTGTTGAGGTGGTGGCAAAGCCATCATTGTCCTGCAAGCAGCTGTCAGAAATTGTGGGAGGGATGACTTGCCGTCATTCTTATTTTTTCGCTTTGCAGGCGGCCGGGTATAGGCTGTGACAGGTTGCTTGAAGTGACTTAGGAGAGTCCCGTCAAGCATGCTTCTGGCAGTGTAGACAATGATGGCCTGCGTTTCGCGGCAAAGACTTTTGGTTAAGACGCTAGCACTAAGTCTGGACAAGACGTTCAGATAAGAGAGTAGGGTCGTCTGGATGACGAGTTTAAGAATGTCGTATACCCCCCTGAGGGAATCCGGACAGAGAGTTGATGTGCCACATGTCCCATGGAGGAATGCTCTGCGGCGTTGCCATGTGTGCGTTTGGGGGTGGTCCTTACAATGCCCCCCTTTTGCGACTTCTCGACCGGTGCATTTGGGGGACTGTATCTCGGCTTTCGTTCCAGTTGCAAGCTTATGCCAAATATGTTTTCTGTTTCTATCCTTTCATTTTCAGCTTCTTGTTTATTCGATTTTTCTTGGCTTGTTAGGTATTTTGTTTGCGATTAAGGGTTAGAGGTAATGTTTGGGGGTTTTCAGGGGGTTTGGGGGATTTGCTTTATTTTGAGCCCACTGTAGCTTCTGTTGCCCCCCTGTCGCCTCTGTGAATGGCTTAATTGCGTTTTGAGTAGAGTTAGGGGTTGGGCTTCGAGAGTTTGGTTATTTTAAGCCTTTTGGGGCGTTGTTCTCAGTGCTGTGGGGTCGGGTAACTCTGTTTTGACTGTTGGCATTTCTCCATACAGTTTTTGTCTCGGCCCCACGCTCTACCATGCCTGCGAAAAAAAATGTAGTTTCGTCCAGTGTGACTGGGCCCAGTGGGAAAAGTGCATCCGGGCAATCCTACTCGGTGAAGCCCACTAACAAGCTGAACAAGAGGGAGTTCTGTGAGTGCTTTTGTTTCCCGAACGACATCTCTGTTTAGCTAGTGGACGGGAATGCTATGACCATAGAGAAAGCCGCAAACAAAGCTATTTACTTTTCCAAGGAGCAATTCAATGTGGGACTTCGTTTTCCTCTTCTGTCTCTTTTCAAAGAATTCCTCCACTACACTCAGATTCCTCCAGCTTACGTCCATCCCAATATCGTTCGGGTGTTGATGGGGTGCAGCATCCTAAATATGTTGTTCAACTTGGATCTTTCCTTGCTAGAGGTCCTCTTTGTTTACACCATCAAGAAGGGGAAAAAAGATATTTTCAGCATGTTTGCCCATATCTCGTCCCTTCAATCGGTGACCAATCTTCCGGATTCGAACAAGGGAGGAGCTAAAGGGCACGTACTGGTCAAGGGTCCCTAGGTCGGTCTGTCGGAGCATCCGGAAAGGGAGTTCCTCCCCAACTATTTGTTGAAGCTTTCGGGTAGGGTAACTCTTGGTGTCTATCCCGTGTTGGTTACTGACTCCTGATTTAATGTTATCAGATGACTAACCTCTTTTGTTTTAGCTAACGCAGGTACACATAAGAGAGGTCGCTTGGTCGAGTAGGTGGAGAAGGCTTCTTTCGACCATTTAAACAGGTTGTTCGAGATTACTTCTGTCGAGAGACACTACCATACACTCCTTACTGCCCGAAACCTCTTAGCGGTCATCCGGGAACCTCAGCCATATGTCCTCAACATCCTCCCCAGGCGGCTACCTAAGGTTGTGGTGCCCGGAACATTTTGTGTTGAAGGATCTCCCCTTTTACGAAAGGGCCCGTGAAGCTGGCAAAGGCGCGTCAGGAGCACCTTGACCAACGGGAGAAGAAGAGGTAGGAGAGGACGCTAAGAAAAGCGCCTGGTGAGAAAGGGCTTGGCGAAAAAAAGGACGTGGCTCTTCTCATGCGGTCCACCCTCTGGTTGCAAAGAAAAAAAAGAAAACCATTGCATAGGCTCTCCAAATTGTGTCCCCGACTCTTGATCTTTCGTCTTCATCTTCAGACTCCGCGTCCAGTCGACTGGATAGCCCTGCCCCAGTGCTTGAGGACACTTCTAGCTCCCCGCAGCTTGACACTTTCCATTCGGGGTCTGACCCTTCCTAGCCTCAGTCAGACTTTGTTGGCCTAAGAGTCGTGCACGAGTTGGAGGAAGAGAGAGACATGAGCGATCTTAGAGCCGGGTTTTTGGAGAGGCATCGTAGTTGAAGCCTCGCGTCATCGGGGCCACTGCAGTTGCCAAATGGACGCGCCTCTTCAACTGAAGATGATACCCACTTCAATCAACCTGCAAAAGATGTCAGGACAGGGGGTCCGGACATACCCTCCGATGGTTTTGTTAGCTTTTTCTCTAATATTTTGTCTAACCTCTTTTGAGTAAGAACACTTACCTTCTTTCACTGTGTGAGGGCCTTTTATAGTGTCAAGAGCTCTATCCCCTTTAATGGTGGGGAGACTTTTTGGCTTGTCATGATGGTGCTAAGGTGGTGGCAGAGCCATCATTGTCCTGCAGGCAGCTGTCAGAAATTGTGGGAGGGATGACTTGTCGTCATTCCTGTCTTTTCGCTTTGTAGGCGGTGGGGTGTAGGCTGTGACAGGTTGCTTGAAGTGACTCAGGAGAGTCCCGTCGAGATGCTTCTGGCAATGTAGACAATGATGGCCTGCGTTTCGTGACCAAGACTTTTGGTTAAGACGCTAGCACTGGGTCTGAACAAGACGTCCGGATAAGAGAGTGGGGTCGTCCGGATGATGAGTTTAAGAATGTCGTATGCCCCCTTGAGGGAATCCGGACATAGAGTTGATGTGCCACGTGTTCCATGGAGGAATGCTCTCCGGGGTTGCCACGTGTGCGTTTGGGGGTGGTCCCTATAATCTCAAAATGAGATACAAGGTATCTACAACTATAACTTTTGCTTTTCTCAAGTATATTTTTATGCAACTATAACTTTTGCTTTTCTCAAGTATATTTTTATGCAGTAACCCATTTGTATCCAATAGTTTTTGCATCTTCAAGCCATTTATATCTATTAGACTTTGCACCCTCATAAATTGAAATTGAAGTCCATTTGCATCCAATTAAACTATTATTTTTAAGCATTAGACTTTAGGTGCTAATACTTTAATAGACAAGTTTAGTTCTATCTCAATTGCTTTTTCCCACTTTGCCTAATTATATCTATATTAACATTTTTACACATTTTTTATTTGGAATTTTCATCATTCTTTATGATGTTGAAGGTTATCTAGAAGGAAAATATATTATCAATAACAACATTATTTAATAGTATTTTCCATTTATATTTTTATGACTAATAGAGATCTCTTTACTTTCATGTATCTATACTTCTTTAAACTATTCAAGTTGTTCTTTTTTTAGGGCTATTTGTCTAATTTGTGTATTTTTAGGGGTAACTTGTATCTTTTCAAGAGCTATTTATTTAATCAGCTATGGAATTTTCAATCTTTTTTTATCATTTTTAAATGGGTGTAAACTCTTTGAGAGGTTGCATGCATATATATTTCCTTGCGCCCTTTCTACTTTTACGAAATGTGTCTTTTAATTTGACATGTCTACAATGCTTCGGGCATGTCTCATTGTCCTACTAAAGTCTCAAGTTATAACATTTTATTTATTTATTTTTATTTTTAATTGTAAGATCAAACATAGAAAATAATTTTTCTTACCATTTTTTTTTCTTTCCTTAGTACTTTTTAAGAACCAAACATAGCTATAAAATTTGAGATTTGATGATTTGATGATTCCAAGAGATACATGTATATCAATCTCACTGGTGAAGATAATTGAGAAACATCGAGGAGAAAATGTGAAGAGTTCAATCACTTGAGGTTCTCTAATGGGATCAATCTCTCAAGTTGTAAAACATCCAAATACACTACTTACCTTTGGAATGGGCCTTAGAGATCGCAGTGGTCAAAATTTTACAATATTTGAACCAAAGACAATGATTCCTTTGATGCTTCAAAGATTTTCTTTTTTTCTTTCCCTTGGCTATGAACACATAATGTGGCCTGTTGCTTATGGTAGAACCTTAATTTGCTTATTCATAGCTTCATGCACTCTAAGCAATGATGCAGTAATGACCAGTTTACAACTAGTAGTTTATTATATTTTATGTGAAAATAAAAATAAAAATCAATACCAAACATGATTTTCTAATTTTCATTTTTTAAATGTAATTTTCACTTTTCTTAACTAAACACATTTCCAAAGAAAAGAAAATACAGAAAATGAAAACTATTTTTGATAAACGAGAGCTTGGAAATGTTTTCCAAATGCAACCTAAGTCTTTTATTCTAAATTTCCTATCATATAGTTAAATAACAACTTTCACAACTTGTTTACATATTCTTTGCTTTTCTCATCTTCTACTTAAATTAAATGAAATAAATTAGGTTAGAATATAAAAAAAAATATTAAAATTGGTTTTTAAAATTGACAATAACTTATTTATTTTAAGGTTGATTTTCAATTTTGATGTCCTTTATTTTAATTATTACACATATCCACGATGTTTAAAATCTTGATATCTTTATTTTAATTATCATACATATTAATGATAATTTAATAATCAAATTTATTAACCGCTCAAATGTTAAACTTTTGAAACTTACAATAGTTCTAAACCATATTCTACTAAACCCTTAACCATGATTCATGATAATTAATTTTTACAACTACAAAGATTTTCCTAAATAATACTAAAAAAAAAAAAAAAAACCTAACATTTAAAATAGATTACTAATTTCTATTTTTAAAATTACAAAGTTGAAAATAAATTTTGATCACTACTATCTTGTCTTATACTTAATAAAAAAACACTAGTCTCTTAAAGTTTATCATTATATATATTATGTTACTAAACACGTTTGTATTCTTTATTTAAAAATAAGAACCAAAATTGAATCTTGTTATATATTTATAAAATCCAAATATATATTTATATCATCGAAGCAAAAGTATAATCACGTATAACAACTAAGGGTGAGAATATGAATATTTTCATATTCTCATCACCCTACCTACATACGTGGTAATCTTCTACGTCATTCTCAAAATCCGACTCAAGAATTTTCCAACTGTACGTATATCAGTAGTGTAAGTTCCCTCCCAAGTTGAAAAGGATGAGAGCTAATGTCTTTCTCTCCACGTTGGGCTTATGGAGAGAATGTGGACGTCTACGTGAGTCCTAGGGCCAAGCCCATTTAGTGAGATTTCAGGCCGCAGGACCCATGTAATGTGAGAGAGAATTTTAATTCAACAGATGGGTTCAATTTAAACTGAAAGACTTTCCATATTTAGCTTGTTGAAAGAGTTCTACATTGACCTTGTTGAAACGTGAGAGAAACGAGTGACCAGTTTTAATTACATGGGAATACATAGTTTTTCTTGAACAACAATAAAATAGAGTTGGTGTTGATACATGGTTTTCTTATAACTGGGACGGTTTTGTGACATGCAGTCATCCCAATTGATGTTGAGTTTATGGAAATGGAAACATTTCTTCAAATTATAAACATGTTTTAAAATTTATTGAAAACATGTAATCTGTTATGATTCCGGTCTGTTGTGCCATTTTTAAAACTTCCCAAAATGTAGAGTAAAATGACCCATTTGTACCTTCTCAAGAAAACAAATACTGCAATGTGCAAGGAAGAGCTGCGTTGGAATACAAGATTGATCATGAATAATGCAACTATAATGATTCTAAAACCTCTTCACGGTTCTCATATTGGCTTAATGATTCCAAAAAGCCATTGATTTTTAGTTTACTTCAATATCTCAAAATGCTTATCTTTCAAGTTCATATTAACAAGCTGTAAATGAATATGTGGTTAGTCTTATTCTATAGTATTTAAAGTATTATTTGGTGTCAAATAAATGATGCTAAGACATGTCATTTATTTTATATGTTTTGGTTACATTTTCAATAACTCATGTTAAACATATGACACACTTTATATTTACTTATTAAGCATATCACAAACTTTATATTTACTTATTTATTTTTTTACTCTTTTTGAGTGGTCATAATTAGAGAAATCTTTGGGTAGCCCTTTGATTAAAATGGTAGTTGCTTTCAAACCATGAAAATGTGCTCACTCGATTTGAGTGAAGTTTTATTGCTTGTACAAATTTATAATTGATTCCCAAAAGGTATCAAGGAAAGAAAGAAACTATTGTTAAAGAAATATGATTTTCTCATTTTTTTGTTTTACTAGATAATATATGAAAGAAAATCAAATATAATTACAATTAATTACAAATTTATGTATTTTAAATTATTTAATATTTATATAAAAGAGGAAAAAACGAGTGTAATAAGTTTGGTGTAACATACATAAATAATTTATTGACTTTAAATTTTTATGTTATGTTTGACTTCAAGAAAATATAAAGGAAAGAAAAAAAAATGTCGAAGAAAATAATTTTCTCATATTTAGTTATACTATATATATATATATATATAATTAAAATAAATTAGAAATTTATATATTTTCAAGTTATTTAATCTTTAAAACAAGTGAAATAAATTTTAAGTAATATATAAAATTAATTTATTGATTTTAAATCTATTTTTTATTTTCATATACTTTTTCTTTCCTTGTACTTTTCCACTCTATTTTCTTTTCGTTAAATTTCCCTCAATTTTTTTAGAACCAAACATAGCCTTATTGTTTTTCAATTTTTTTTTTCATTTTTCCTTTCCATTTTATTTTTAGTATGTGTGTATATATATATCACTTTATTTTTTTATTTTTTTATTTTTTTATGTTTTTTCTCTCTATTTTGTTTTCCTTATATTTTCCATCAAAATTTCTTGAAACCAAATATAGCCTAAATATTCAATTTTCTTTCATATTTTCTATGAAAAAACAAAAAATAAAAACAAATCATTTTTATTAACATTTTTTTCATTTCTTTAATACTTTTCAACCAAATATAACCAATGATTTGTTGAAGAGTTGCTTTTTGTATCTTAAACCTTTAAAGTGATTCAAAGGTAAAAGTAGAGGTGATATGTGATTAATCTATAACTTTAGGTTGTTACGACAATAGGCTTTGATTTTTGTTGTGAATTTTAGTTTTTCTTGGAAAATTGAAGAAAATTATTAATAGCCTTGATGGTTAATTAAATTAAGACATTAGTATATCACACTAATTTATATCTCCCATATATTCTAAGTATATTGCACTCACACACTTTATATTTTCAAATATTTTAGAGTAATCAGTTTTAGTTAGTATCGAAATTCATAAACAATTTCATGTTTTGATAAAGTTCGCCTTAAAATTTAAACTATTATTTGATATCACGCTCAAAAGCGTATCTACAAACATTTTTTCCCAACCTCACTTAGAGTGTTCTTAATAAAGTGAGAAAGTGCTTAATAATTACTCAATAAACATATATAAATATTTATAGTAAAATAAATTGTTTGAATACATTTTCTATTTTTTATTTTTTTGAAAACAGAAACTATATTGTAAAATATAGAAACTCTTATACAAAAAAGTAGAGATTTTATCTTTCTTCATAATATTTTAAATTTAAGAAAGTGAAAAGTTTTCACTTAAATTTTAAAAATTTTGAAAAGTGTTTTTAAGAACATAAGATAGTTTTAAAATTTGTGTATAGCAATTCCTATATATAGAAATTTTATTTTCTAAAATAAAAAGTAATAAGTGCATTGAAATGCATTAATATTATTTAAATAAAAAATGTGTTAAATTAACAACTTTTCACTTAAATTTTAAAAATTTTGGAAAGTGTTTTTAAGAACATAAGATAGTTTTATAATTTTTGTATAGCAATTCCTATATACAGACATTTTATTTTCTAAAATAAAAAGTAATAAGTGCATTGAAATGCATTAATATTATTTAAATAAAAAATATGTTTTAAATTAACAAGTTAAAAAAATACTTTTTCTTAATCCAAACTAATTTGTTATTCTCATTATAAAGTTTTTAAACTTTTTATAAACTTTCTTCCACAACTACAAACTCTTTCTTTATTATGTCTCTATTTTTAGTTTATTATTTGATGATAAGAGTTAAATACGCTTTATCCCCTCAAACTTTGGTGTATTTCTCACACTTTACCCCCTCATATTCAAAACTCAACATTTTGGCTCCTAAATCTGTCAAAGAACTACACTTTGTGCCCCCAAACTTGTTAAAAGGTCAATGAATCATTTTTTGAGTAAAGAAATAAGGTTAAGATACAAAGAAAAATTGGACACTTTGTGCCCCCCACACAGTTAAAAAGTCAATGAATCATTTGTTGAGTAAAGAAATAAAATACAAAGAAAAATGGATACTTTGTGCCCCCAAACTTGTTAAAAAGTCAATGAATCACTTGTTGACTAAAGAAATAAGGTTAAAATACAAATAAAAAAGTTTATTACTAATTTTGAAGTTGTCACACTTTTTAACTGTATGAAGAAATCACAAATAATTATGCAAACATCTCTCTAAAATAAAAATTCAAAATTAGTGGTTGCTAGATTCTGAAGGCATTTATAAAATTTTAATTCAAAGTTAATTCTACCTAAGTTCAAAAAATCAAAGTGTGAAAAAGAACAAACCCTTTTGTAATTTTTTGAAGGATTTGTAATTGAGGGCAAATTGTTGGTTTTTGACAAGTTTGGGGGGCAAAATGTTAGGTTTTGAATGTAAGAATACAAGTGTAAAATGCACAAAAGGTTAAAAGAATAATGTCTATTTAATAATAAGATTTTTAAAATTTTTGGTCAACAAAATTCAACAAAATTAGATAGTTCTAAATTTTTTAAAAATTTATTTATAATAATCTCAATAATATTAAATAATAAGTTTCAACCAACAGAATTCATATTAAAGTCATCTTATATGATTAAACATTTATTTATCATAGAATCTTAATGATCTTAATAAAATTCTTATTAAAGTCAACTTATAAAATTAAGAATTAAATTTTCAATCTTACCAAATGTCTCTTAGTTAAATAAAAATATAAGTAATAATATATCATTTGAAATATTTAAAAAGCACTTTACATTAATTTTGTATTTGGCTTATGAGTTGTTTGTTTGTTTTTTTGTTTTTTGTTTTTAATCTTAAATCAAATTTGGAGATATTGAATCTTAAAGGTTATACAAGTTTTTGCAAACTTCATTCATCAATTAGCACATTTCTGGAGATGAAATTTTTTAAGGAGCTTGGTTTATGTGGGACTGGAATAAAAGAACTACCAAGTAGCATTGGGTCCTTGACATCTCTTGAAATTCTTGATCTCTCAAAGTGTTCAAAGTTTGAGAAATTTTCAGATATCTTAGCGAATATGGGACATTTGAGGGTGCTTAATTTAAGTGAGACTAGAATCAAAGAACTATAGAGCAACATTGGATATTTGGAATCTCTTGAATTTTTTAGCCTTTCAAATTGCTTTAACTTCAAGAAAATTCCAGAGATTCAAGGGAATATGAAATGCTTAGATACACTTCTTTTAGGAAACACTGCTATTAAGGAACTTCTAGACAACATTGGGTCCTTAGAGGCTCTTCAAACTCTTTCTGTCAATGGTTGCTCAAATCTTGAGAAGTTTCCTGAGATTGAAAGGAATATGGGGAATCTACGACATCTTTTTTGCAGGAAAGATTGCTACAAAAGAATTATTGTGCTCAATAGGTCATCTCATCGGACTTAATAGCTTAAATTTAGAAAACTATAAAAACTTGAGTGGTCTTTCAAGCAGCATTTATGGGTTAAAATACCTCAAACGACTCTTTCTCAATGGTTGTTCAAATGTAGAGGCTTTTTAAGAGATCATGTTTGATATGGAACATTTCTCTTCCTTTTATTTATGTGGAATGGCTATAACAGAGTTGCCATCATCAATTGAACGTCTAAAAAATCTTAACTTGTTGGAATTGAGCAATTATGAGAACCTTGTGACTCTTCCAAATAGTATTGGTAATTTGACACGTCTTAGAAGTCTTTGTGTTCGTAACTGTTCAAAGCTCCATAAATTACCGACAATTTGAGAAGCTTGCAATGTTGCTTAAGAGACCTGGATGTAGTTGGTTGCAATCTAATGGAAGGAGCAATCCCTAGTGATTTATGGTGCCTATCCTCACTGGAATCTTTAGATGTAAGCAAAAACCACCGATGCTATTTCCCAATTTACATTATTATTCTAGGAAGCAGTGGAATACCATAGTGGATGAGTGATAAGAGCATGGGATGTGAAGTAAGAATAGAACTCCCATATAATTGGTATAAAGATGACAATTTCTTGGGATTTTCTTTATTCTCCATCATCTTCCACTTGACGATGATGAAGAATGCAAGACAACGTATCCTTGTTGTAATTTTGAATTGAGCATATCCCATGGTGATCAAACCAAACGGATGTATAGATTTTCGTGGCCATTAAGTTATCAAACCTACGATATTTATGGTATGGAAAAATTGATCCTCCAACAACGTTTTGGCTACGAAAAAGGTGACACATCAGATCCAGCTTTGCATGTGATCTATTTGTTATCTGTTACACGTTCACACAACTCTGAAGTGGTCCAACACCACGTTCCTAAACTGTAGGGAAGTGAAAGATGATTGGTGGAGGACTTAGTCAAGGTGTTGGACCTGATACCAAATGTCATCTTCACACAATTCTGAAGTGGTCCAACACCTTGACCAAGTTCTCCATCAAATCATCTTTCACTTCCCTACAGTTTAGAAACGTGTTCCACAACTGATGCATAATGGTGGCAAATGGAAAACGATGTGGTTTGATGGGAAGCCATAGCTCTATATATCAGTTTTTGGTCCCGACCTCGTCTCTCTGCTGTTGTTTTCTTCATCAGTGATACACCATCTAATGAGAAAGATCAGAGTTTGAAAAATGAAAGATCTGCAACAACTAGTTAGTATAGAATTCAAAACAATGGTTGGTGGTAAGTAGTTGATCCTAAATCTTTTTAGATTTGATTCATATGGAAAAAGTTTCATACATTTAGATTGAATGTCCATGTAATATTACATTTGGTATTAGAGCCTTATGATTCTTACCTTTGCTTTGGTATTGATTTTTTGCATGAGATACTTTGTTACATTTTTTGATCTCTTAAATCACTGCATAAAATGAAATACCTTGCTTGCTGCCGGGAACGTCAAACTTGTCTTGACCAATTACCAAACATATTTTCATAAAAACCAACTGGGTATCATGAGATGCAGAGATTATGGAATTTATTAAGGGATTTGACGAACCTGGATGATTGGGAGAGAAGGCGAGATCTTGACGAACATTTTGGATTAAGCTCTCCATGTTATCCTTATACGACTTAGTGTTGTTATGCGATGATGTATCCCTCTCTTCTTGATACCACAACAACGCTTTGATCTCCCATCCGCTTTTCATTGACTCTTTAGCCCTGTTCACCATGTTCTCATACAAGGGCTGTCCAGGTGCCCACTCTTTGATGGCGGTGCCGCCAACCGTGCACGACACCAACCCCACCACCCCACGCGCTTTCTCACGGTGTTTGTGAACGACATCCTCGGTCCCATGCCACAGGCCTTCTTGGTATCGATATCGGCATGGAGGGGCTCGCGGGCAAACTCCCAGTGGAGCTGGGCGTTGAGGCGGGGGATGGAGGAGTCGGGGTTGCATTCCGGCAGAACCACCTCGTCCCATTTGTGGTGGTCGTTGACGTCGTCGCGGCCAGCCATGTTGATCTGGCCGGAAATAATAGAGGTTGGCCTGCTGGTGATGCAGGTAGCTGGAGGACACCGGTGAAGTTGTTCTTGCTAGTGATGCAGGCGACTGGAGATCACCGATGAGGCTGTTCCTACTGGTGATGTAGGCGATCGAAGGGCACCGGTGAGATTGTTCCTGTTGGTGATGTAGGTGGCTAGAGGGCACCGTGTGTGGCAAAGGCTCTTCTTGCCTTTGTGATGCAGGCGACTCCAAGGTTTGGACTGCTGCTAGTGTTGGAAGTTTGCTGCTCTTAGTATCGGTGCGGTGCTGCCGGTGATAGAGCAGTCCATGCGGGTGGCGAAAAAAAATAGGATCATGAGTTCGGTGCAGGTGAAGTTAAGATGACGAGCCTAGAGAGATATTAGGTTTCCAATGAAGCCCACTAAAGTTTTAGGCTATGGGGATAAAAGAAAATTTGAGCCATGGGACAAATGTGAAAGTTGGGCCAGTTTAGGCCTTTATGGCCCGTTTTGAAATATTTTTGTTGGGCTTGGAATTGGATTGTGTTTTTTATATGGGCTTGGGCACCCAATCATAATCTGAAATCTCTTTTACTTAAAAAGAAAAATTAATTATTATGTGATTTTTTTACATGCAAATTAAATTATTTTATGCTAATTTATATGTTTGTATGTGTAAATTTGTAGCTTTAATTGCATGAAATGTAGCCTAAATTTGTGCTAGATAAATTAAAGTTATGACATATAGTTTAAATGTCTAGTGAACCATATAATTTTAAATAATTAAAAAATAGTCACAACATCTTTAATTATATAAAATTATATATTGAGTGGATAAGGATCACATAATGGACATTAATTGTAATTAATTATATAAATATAACGATTTTACCCCACAAGGATTTCATTATGTTTATATAATTAATTAGGATAAAATGTTAAAATTAGTCTTTCCTAATTTACCCATAGGAGTTAAGAATAATTAATTTAATGGTTTATCATAAAGCTTAAAGATAGAAGATATCAAACTATATTCATAATAAATATCATAAATTCAGTAAAAATAGTTTGATAAGATCTATCATAAAGATAATGAATCTAATTGAATTAAAGATTTAGCCCATAAGCAATTTTTAATAAAACTAGACTCAATTTTTAAGCGTTTTTTACATTGGTAAAATACAAATTTATTAAAGCCTCAAATATTAATAAGCTTGTAATCTTTTTGTGCAGTTTTACCTAGCATATCTAATATTGGTTGTGAGGTACCTGACCTCAAGGGAGATAACTTTAAGTTATGGAAGGAGAGAGTTATTCTTCAATTAGGGTGCATGGACATAGACTATGCCATAAGGAAATATGAACCACCTAAGATCACTGATACTAGCACACTTGATGAAATTCTATTGTACGAATGATAGGATAAATCCAATTGCCTCAGCATGATGTATATTAAGACAAAAATTAGTGCTGGTATACGTGGTTCAATCGAGCATGTTATTAAGATCACTGATACCAGCACCTGATGAAATTCTATTATACGAACGCTGGGAGAAATCCAATCGCCTCAGCGTGATGTATATTAAGACAAAAATTAGTGCTGGTATATGTGGTTCAATCGAGCAACATGAGAATATCCGTAAATTGCTAAAGGCTATTGGCGAGCAATTCGTCACTTCAAATAAAGCCTTGGCGAACACCCTAATTATGAAGTTCACATCCCTGAAGCTCACTGGTATAAAAGGTGTACGTGAACACATCATGGAAATGAGGGACATAGTGGCTCAACTGAAGAAGCTCGAGGTAGAAATGTCTGAATCCTTCTTGGTGCACTTTATCCTTAACACTCTTCTGCCTGAGTATGAACCTTTCAAAATCTCTGACAACACACATAAGGATAAGTGATCTATAAATGAATTGATGACCATGTGTGTTCAAGAGGAAAGAAGGTTAATGATGGAGCAAGGAGAAAGTGTCATGCTGGTAGCGCAGAAGAAAGGAAAGAAAAGAAAATCTCAAGCCAGTTAGAAAGGGAAGCAAAAAATTCCTCCCAAATCTAACATTAAGGAAGACGAAAAGTGTTTTTTCTATAAAAAGAAAAGACACGTGAAGAAGAAATGTCTGAAATTTCAGAAATGACTTGAGAAGAAAGGTAACCCTACCTTATTTGTTTGTTATGAATCTATTATGGTTAATGTAAATACCAACACATTGTGGATTGATTTTGGATCTACAATCCACATTTCAAATTCCTTGTAGGGTATGCAAAACCTAAGGAAGCCAGTGAGTAGTGAGCAATTCATCTTATTCGGAAACAAGATGGGCTCGCATGTGGAAGCAATAGGGACATGTTATTTAACTTTAGATGGTGGTTTTGTTTCGGAATTGCAAAGGACCTTTTATGTACTAAGTTTCTCACAAAACTTGATTTTAGTTTCTAGACTTGTACCGTTTGGATATTCCTTTCATTTTTCAAAAACATCTTTCATTTTGATTTATAAATCTGATTGTGTTGGGAATGGTATTTTGTCTGATGGTCTTTATCACATATTCTTACAAAATGATACCACTTATAATTCATTACATGTCCAAACTGGAATTAAGAGATGTGTTGTAAATGAGGATTCCTCTACATTATGACACCGGAGATTAGGTCATATCTCTATAGATAGAATCAAAAGGTTGGTAAATGATGGGGTACTTAGTACTTTAGATTTTACTAACTTTGAGACTTGTGTGGACTGCATTAAGGGAAAGTAGACCAACAAGTCAAAGAGAGGTGCGACAATGAGTTCCGGTTGTGAGTGTTAGCAATACGTGGAATGATTTCGATTGGGGTAATCTTCTTGTATGGCATACATGGATATTTGGTGGAGTCACAGGTGAAGAGAGCATGCTTGTAAGCACATTGCATTGGTAGTAATTTTTTTTTCTTTTGTTTGTTTTGGGCTACCATGATGTTCCAAGCCCATGAACTTTACTTGAAATCCTTTCTCCACCTTGGGCCCACCACTAAGTGTGGTCATTTTGGCACACGTTCCCAATGACACTTGACTTTTTTTGGTTTGTTGATATTTTAGTAACTTTTCCAAAATCCATTTTTTCAAATGCCTTTCATAATTCTACTTATCAAATAATATCAAAACTTTTATTTTAGAATAGTCTTTCTTAGATCCAATTCTCAAATAATTTCAAATTTTCCATTTTTGAATAATTTTCTAAAAATTCCATTTTTCACATTTATTTATTTAATCATCATTAGTTTCATTATTATTATTATTATTATTATTATTATTATTATTATTATTCCATTTATTTATTTATTTTAAAATTTCCAATCTTTAAACAATTTTTCAAAACTCCGTCTTCCAAATTTAATTTTCAATCTTAAAAGTTCCACTATTCACGTTCATTTGTTTAAATATTATTTCCTTTATTATTATTATTATTATTTCATTTATTTATTTATTTATTTAAAAAATTCCACTATTCACATTCATTCATTTAAGTATTATTTTCATTATTATTATTATTATTATTCCATTTATTTATTTATTTAAATTTCCATCTTTAAACAATTCTTCAAAATTCTGACTTCCAAATTTAATTTCCAATTTCCAAAATTCAAATTTTCACATTTATTTATTTAATCATTATTAATTTCATTATTACTATTATTTTATTTATTTATTTATTTATATTTTAAAAAATCTATCTTCAAATAATTCTTCAAAATTCCAATTTTTAAAATTTCCATTTTTAAATAATTTCCAAGTTTTCAATTTTCACAATTTAATTTTCAAAACTCCAATTCTCAAATAATTTGTTAATTTCTTTCAAATTTAATTTCCAAAGTTCCAATTCCTTAATTTAATTTTCAAAGCTCTAATTCTCAAATAATTTTAAAATTTCCAATTTCTTTCAAATTTAATTTCCAAAATTCCAATTCTTAAATTTAATTCCCAAGACTTCAATTTTCAAATAATTTTCAAAAATTCTGTTTTCTCTCGAATAATTTTAATTTCACTCTGGTGCTCAAATAATCTTCTGTTCCTCTTGATTTTAATAAGTGTGAATGAATTTTTCATAATTCCAAAATAATGGAATTTGTGATATTAATTCATGCAAAACAAATTGGGCTTTGGTGGGGGCCCTACACATGAGATTTCTCTTCTGATTGTTAATTGCTAAGCCTAATGAATATTGTTTGATTTTTGTTTTGATCTTTGACATGCATGCGATATATTTTGTATTTATTATTGCGCACTAACTCTGTTTTATGATGGCACATTACTCGCTTGCTACCAAGGTACGCACCCGTTCTCACTCTGACCATTCTCCATGTTTTGTTTTGGCTCCCAATGTATGATCATATTTTGGTATCCACGTTTAATCAATCAATTGCCACACGTGCTTCATCTTATTAGCAAAGACCCATTTTTAGGGACTTAGAGAAGTGCTACAATCTTTACCGTACCTTCCTGATAAGTAACTTGACCCTCAAACCCTGACTTGGTTTTTTGTAAACCACCTTTTCCAATTAAGAAGTCACACTTAGGGTTTTTTTCTTATTTTGTTTACCCTTTAAAAATAAAACAAAAATAAGTGGCGACTCAAAGTCATTTTCTTAATAAATAAATCATTTTTCAAATAAAAATCGAGCTCACCATCGAGTGGAAGTGTATGAGCCAAAATACGGGGTCCACACATTAGAAAAACCAAATATAATTGGAATAGATTCTATTTTTGTTCTTTTTCTTTTGTTTTTTTAATAGAATTTAAATCTAAATTTTTCTTATTATAAGATACTTTAAAATAAAACTAAGATAAAGATTGCTTAATTTTTTTACAAAATAAATACAAAAAATTTCAAAATCAAAACTAAAATTCTACCACTTATGGCCATTAATTTTGTATCATAATTCATTTAATTCTTAGTGCAATTAATTTTCATAAATTCCTATAAATTCATCATTTAACAATGAATAAAAATACTAAAATAATAAAATTTCAATTAAAAAGGATTTTTTTATTCATCTTTTGAAATTTCAACCTCTTGTGGCACAACAAAACTAAAATAAACTACCATATATCAATTGTAATGATTTTTTTCTATGAAAATTCTAAAACATAATGAATTTTTTCTATGAAAATTCTAAAACGTAATTTACGCTCATCTAAATACCTACAAGAATAAAAAAAATTATTAATTTTAAAAAATAAAAGTTAGGATTTGATATTCTTTCCCAATTTAAAAATTAAAAACTTGATGAATTAAGCTTGATAATGAAATATATATTTCAATCACAAATCTATAAATTTAAAGATGCACCATATAGAAATAAGTCTTAACTTTCTAACATTTTCTTAGCAATCAAGCATAATTATAAACTTGATTATTATCTAATTACCAATTTCCTAACTAATTGCATAAATAATAATTATATAATTTTATTTTTATAATATTTTGGGACATTTGAAAAATTGTTAAATTACTATTTTTAAAATTAAAATGAGAAAAAAAAAATTAATTTTATGGATTTTTTTAATGTGTAAAATCACCATTTGACCTTCAAACATGAATAACAAACACTTTAACATTATTTTTATATGATTCTTCAAACTTATTTCACTTATTTTCCTCCATTATATAACGATAAAATAATTTTTAAATACATAAATTTCTAATTAATTTTAATCATATTTGGTTTTCTTTCATGTTTTTCATAATGCAATTAAACATAAAAAAAATCATTTTCAAAAACATGAAAAAGCATTCAACTCTATTTAGATATAGTCAAATTTAGATTTCTTTAGATTTTAGAGAAAAAAAAAACTAGTGTTCTTAATGGATTGTAACAAACTTTAACTACCACAATTACTAATAAAAAATTAAAAAGTTGTTACTCTTATGCAAGTATCTCTTCATATGATTATAACAATTCATATGAATGAAAGTTTGTCACAAGATTTATTGCTAGAAATGAAATTATAAATATAATGTTTCTAATTTGATAATTAATCATAATTACATGCTTTTTAAAAACAAAAATAACTAAGGATAGAAGCATTGTATTTAAATATTATAAAAAGAAACACAATTATTACAATGACAATTTCTCTTTCTTGAATACAAACCAACTATTATTTTTAAATTATTATTATTTTTCTTTTTTCGGTAATCAGTTTCAAAATTTTTTCTTATGATTAGTAGTATTTAATTGTGGAACTTCATTCTATATTTAAAATTCTTTTGACTCTATTATTCATAATGGTTAATTAAGCACTTTCAATTATATGATTCTACAATTTATTAAGCTCTTTTGAATATATTATTTCTAATTAAATTTAGAGATCATTTGATATTGATTTTAGGAAGCGCTTCTAGTCTTTTTAATGCTTTAAAAATTTTATATTTTAAGTATTAGAAATATTAGAAACACTTTTTAAAAGCACTACCTAATGCACTCTTAATGGTTTATTATTAAACTCTTTTCACTATAGAATTTCCTAATTGGTTGGTTTGAAGAAAGTTGTTAAATTTTCAAATAAAATGCTAAAAAAATTTTAAAATTACATTATCTCCTAATTGAACCTATATTTTATTACAATTTTTAATTATATCATCTCACACTGCATAGTTTGAAGAAGATAAAGGAAATCTTCTGACTAATTGGTTAAGAAAAACATTACAATTAAATTATCTTCTAATTATATCCATGCCATATTAAAGTTAGGTCCATGCCTCAAAGAAAAAGTGAAAGTTTTAAGTTTTATAATTAATTGGTTTATGATTGAAAAGAAAAAAATTATGTTTAATCCAAAGTAAAGAAACTTCTATAGTACATCTTCAAGAATGAATTAAAATTAATGTATTTATATGATATTATACAAAAGTTAATTACATAATAAAAATTTTAAAAATTGGGTTGTTGTCCTTTTTGAATAAAATTCTTATTTTTTGTCTTCAAAATTGGAAATGAGTTATAAATCCTATATATATATATCACGTTACAAAATGTAAATTTGAGGGAGTAAAAATTGTTTATACCTCAATTTTTTTAAAAACAATTTTAAAATTATTACTTTTTCTATGTAAGCCTATAAAAATTCTCTTATTTATATAGAATTTTAAAAACAGAAAATAGGAATTGCATCCAAATGTACCTGTAGACCCCCATTTAGGCATGGGTCACCTTTTCTCTATTTTTGCAGATCACATCTTTAACCAGGCGTCACTATCCCAGCAGGCCACGTGTCACATCCTTAGTGGCCGCAAGGAACCAACCTCGCTTTTTGAAGTTGCAGTAGGACTTCAACACGTAGAAGATACTTTTAGCTGGCAGCTGCAAGAAAAGGGGGCTGCAGAAGGAATGTGTCAGGAAAAAAGGTGGCTGCAACAGAGATCGTGGGGAGGACAAAGAAAAGGGAGAACAGATACGAAAAAGAGGAAGATATTTGTTTTTCTGAAAAAAAGAGATTTTTTGGGAAAGAAAGATATTTTTCCGAGGGTGGGAAAAATGAGAGAGAGGGATGAAACGAAAGGAGGTGGTTCCATTAAAAAAGAAAGAAGAGAGGAGATGAGGTGTTTTAGAACGGAAAAGGAGAGGGAAACTCGGTTGAGAGGGCTGAGACTTGTTTTCTTTTTGGCTTGAGGAACCAGGTATGTACGCAGTTTTCTCCTCGTCTCTCCTTATTCATTGATTTTCCATAGCATAATGCTGTTTTGGGTGGATGTTGAAGGCCACTGATTTGTTTGTTGATATGCATGCCTGCATGTGTGTAGATTTGTCCATCTTTTAATTTGATATGCTCCTGTTGTGGTTATGGAACGTTTGAGAATCATGAGGGTGGTGGCATCGGATATGGTTTACCCACCTGCTCAGAAGATTCATGGATGATTCATGAAGTGGGTTTTCTAAGATTTTCCTTTATTCATCCATCTCTTTTCGCGCTTTATTCTTTTACTTTTCCTATTTCTTGATACCCGTCCATGGTATGTATCCATTTTCTCATCCCTGCTCGAAAGAGATCCTAGAAAATTTGGAGTAGTTGTCACAGCAGTGAAGCTCACCTTGTCAGCCTCCCCATACCCATTTTCCTCTCATTTATTCTCCATCCCACTTACATGGAGCCTCTCGGGTGCATGTTGTCCACCACCTTTTCACATACCCATTATAACCACTCACCCAAGCCTCCATATCCAGGCAACCCATATCTATCCTTCAGGCTACTTGTAACAACTTTCTACCTTATTCAGGTGTCTCGCACCCGGAATCCTATCCGCCGCCATTTCCATCCGGGTGTCTCACACCCGGAACCCCTTCTGCGCCGCCATTTCTATCCGGGTGTCTCGCACCCAGAGTCCTATCCGCCGCCATTTCCATCCGGGTGGCACATGTACTTTGATGGTGTGGCCAACCATTCTGGATATGGGATAGGCATCTTGTTGATATTCCCTCACGGTGATCACATTCCCAGATCTGTTCGTTTGGTATTCTCGGATCGACATCCGGCCACAAACAACATTGTTGAGTATGAAGCTTGTATTTTGGGATTAGAGACTGCCCTTGAGCTCGAGATTAGACAGATGGAGGTGTTTGGTGACTCCAATCTGGTATTGAGACAGATTCAAGGCGAGTGGAAGACTAGAGATGTGAAGCTTAGGCCTTATCATGCATATTTAGAGCTGCTGGTTGGTAGATTTGATGATTTGAGATATAACCAGTTTGCTGATGCCTTAGCTACTTTAGCTTCCATGATCGGTATTCCTGCTGATGCCCCCGTTCGTCCTTTATTGATCGAGTCGAGATCCGCTCCCGCTTACTGTTGCTTGATTGATGATCTGGAGATAGACGATGGTTTGCCTTGGTACCATGACATATATCACTTTTTGAGACTCGGTGTCTATCCTGAGGCTGCCATGACCAAGGATAGGAGGGCATTGAGACAGTTGGTCACTCGATTCGTGATTTGTGGTGAGGCGCTATATAGACGATCACTTGATGGGGTGCTGCTATTATGTTTGGACCGCGCTTCTGCCGATAGAGTGATGCGAGAGGTTCATGTGGGAGTCTGCGGACCACATATGGGAGGACATATGTTGGCTCGTAAGATCATGAGGACAGGATACTTCTGGTTGACCATGGAGACGGATTGTTGCCAGTTCATTCAGAGATGTCCCGAGTGTCAGATACATGGAGATCTCATTTACGTGCCGCCCTCGGAGTTGCATGCACTAACTTCACCATGGCCGTTTTTAGTGTGGGTTATCGATATCATGGGGAAGATTTCACCGAAATCTTCCAGTGGTCATGAGTTTATCCTTGTTGCTATTGATTACTTCACCAAGTGGGTGGAGGCTGCTTCGTATGCGAGATTGACATCATTTGGAGTTGCTAGTTTCATCAGATCACACATCATCTGTTGCTATGGAGTCCCTCACGAGCTTATTTCAGATAGAGGTGTACATTTCAGAGCAGAGGTCGACGCCTTAGTACAGAGACACGGCATCCGACATCATAGATTGTCTGCATACAGGCCGCAGACAAATGGGGTAGTAGAGGCTGCGAATAAGAATATCAAGAGGATATTGTGAAAGATGGTTGAGACTTCTCGGGATTGGTCAGAGAAGCTCCCATTTGCATTATGGGCTTACCGGACTTCTTTTTGCACCTCTACAGGCGCTACACCCTATTCATTAGTATATGGCATGGAGGCAGTGCTACCTATTGAGATTGAGATAGGATCATTGAGAGTAGCACTAAAGCAGCAGATTCCTGAGATGGATTGGGCTCAGGCTCGATTTGATCAGCTCAATCTCCTAGATGAGAGGAGATTGAGAGCAGTGGACCATGTTTGTGCATATCAAAGGAAGATGGCCCGCGCTTTCAAAAAGCGGGTCAAGCCTAGACCACTACATATAGGTGACTTAGTCTTGAGAGTCATCAGAGGATTGATCAGGGATCCGAGAGGGAAATTCAGACCCAGTTGGAGCGGACCTTATTTCATCAAGGAGTTGTCCCCAGAGGGCTCCGCATGGTTGATGGATTTAGATGGAAACCAGTTCTCAGAGCCAACCAATGTGGATCAGCTAAAGAGGTACTATGTTTGAGCCCATGGTCGCAGGATGGGTGGCCATCATTTTGGTTAGCTATATCCCTTTATCCCCCTTCTGATGATATATAGACTATTGCTAGCCCATTGAGCCTTGCACGCGTTTTATAGCCTTTCTTTCTTGATTGCCTTGCTCACACTTTCTCACTGCGTTGGGGGCCCTTTAGTGTATGCATGCATCATTGTTTAGGAGTCTCATGAGCCTTGGACTTAGGGCTACATTCTCCTCATTATATTCTATATATGTTTGCAACACTGCATTTTCATCTCACCTCATTGGTTGTGTTATTCGTCTCATCTTGTTTATCCTATCTACTACTCATCCGCATCATTTTCTTCCACCCTGAGTGGTGATCCTCCTCAGTTCACTACATGGAGGGTAGTCATGTCATTTCCACTATCTATCCCATGGACACTGATCCAAGGATCCTCAGTTTGAGAAGGTCACCTCATTAGAGAGAGTTTGTGATATATTGATATTTGAGAGCATGTTTATTCATTTTTGATCCCGTCTTTGGGTCTTCTTTGTATGCGTTCAGAGCATGTATAGTTCATTTATATGTTGCAAAAAAAAAAATGAAAAGGAAAAAAAAAAAAACACATGTGTGTATGTGCATAGTGTTATCTATCAATGAGTATGTATGGATATTCGAGGGTCATTTGATCAAGCATGTTTGTTGACGGGAGTTCGTATGTGAGCTTCCCAGGATCCCTCAAGCTTTGTATTCATTTTGTCGTATATCTTGTGAGTGAGATGAGTGACATTCTCTTAGGAGCTCTGGGTCATCGTCCATTCCATCTTTGCATTCGTTATTGACATGACTTCCCTGCATATCTGATTTGAGCGGATCATCACTCATTCTCGTGTTCAGTGCATCATCATCATCATCCTCGTTTTCACTCCCGATTCATTGTTTTCATTCCACATTTAAGCTTTTTCTTACAGTGACCCATTTTTCGGGTTTGATATTCTTTTCACATCACCATTATACATCTCATTATCAGTTTGATCTATTTCATTTGTCTCCTCATCGACACTATGTTCACTTTAGGCACCATTGGGTCCCTGGCTCATGGGATTTACTATACTTACTGCATTTCATACAGGAGGGCATGAGTTTTGATCATTGGGTATTTAGGCCTGGTTTCCCTTCATTTCAATCACCTTATCACCTTAGCCTACGTTACATCCTGTGTCTTAAGACCACCCTGAGGCCATGAGATCAGATATCGTCTTCAGCAACCTCTGCTTGAACTGGTGTTTGAGATTCGGTTGCTATTTGGATATCGTCATGCTTCTTCTTCTGGGAGATACCTTTTTGATGGTTAGATTCGTTTCAATTGTGTTGGGATTACCGGGATCATGCATTTGACGGGGGATGATTTGATGACACTTGACCTTTTCTGATTTATCACACATCCGATGCCATATAGGGGCATATTTCCGTTCGGATGAGATTTGCAGATCACGAGGGAGTTGTGCGCTTATCCTTATTTGCGAGATGTATGTAGAGATGATGATATATTCACTATCCTCACGATGATTCCTTAGTGGAGCCTATCGAGAGCCATCTAGTCGGGCCCGTGCTTTTAGATGCTTAGATGTCGTCATGCTTCCTTCTGAGGGACGCCTCTTTGATGTGTGGGTTTGATTCGGTTGCAGGCATAGATGATTTGGGCTCATCTGTGTTTTTTCGACATGTTACATTCTCGACGCCACATTGGGGCATATTCCCCCATTTCGGTCGAGATGTGGAGGTCCCCCACTGATTTGCATGATCATCCCCAGTTATGAGATATACGTCAGGTTGATGATTCGACTTCATTTTGTGCTGATACTCCGAGGAGCCTCTCTTGAGTCGTTTAACCAGATTCTTACTCTCTGATATAGTCGTGGTTCTTGGACGAAGTTATGTTGAGTGCCTGGATTCCCACGCCATCATTTCAGTGGGGTACATATCAGGTCTTTTGCGCATCCCCACGTGTTATTCTCAGGTTACCAGGACAGATCGGGTACATCTGATTCCATACTAGGGCATATTTCCCTCATTTAGCCATGGAGGAGATCGTTCTCTCACATATCCGTTACAGTTTCCATCACTCGGCCAAGATATATTGTATTCGCCTCGCTGACCATTATTCCTAAGCTCTTCATCGATATGAGCTCTCAACGGAGTGTCATTCGAGACTCGTAGAGTCTCTTTCAGCCATTTCCAACGGAGTGAGATTTGCAGCGGCATGCCACACTGGGGCGTACCCTCATCCTTGAGTTCATCAGACCTTTTGAGGACTTTCTCCCTACTCGGTCTATTTCTTGGTCTTTGCGAGTCGTCATACTAGGGCATACCCTCTTTAGCGCTTTCCTACTAGGGCATACCCCTCTCTTTGGGTTTACCGTGTCTCGTGTTGATTTCGTGGTTGTCGGACCCATTTGTCGATCTCTATGAGTTATCACATAGGGCATCCCCCTACTGTCTTTTCATTTAGGGCATCCCCCTACTGTCTTTTCGTTTAGGGCATCCCCCTACTGTCATTTCGTTTAGGGCATCCCCCTACTGTCATTTCGTTTAGGGCATCCCCTATTGTCTTTTCGTTTAGGGCAACCCCTACTATCTTTTCGTTTAGGGCATCCCCCTACTGTCATTTCGTTTAGGGCATCCCCCTACTGTCATTTCGTTTAGGGCATCCCCCAACTGTCTTTTCGTTTAGGGCATCCCCCTACTGTCATTTCGTTTAAGGTATCCCCCTACTGTCTTTTCGTTTAGGGCATCCCCCTACTGTCTTTTCGTTTAGGGCATCCCCCTACCGTCAGTTTGTTTAGGGCATCCCCCTACTGTCTTTCCGTTTAGGGCATCCTCCTACCGTCAATTTGCTTAGGGCATCCCCTTTTGTTTCAGATTTATCACCACCATAGGTCTTCACCCATGGGCCTTCTAATTTAGTGTTTAAAGTTAGCTTTTTGGTTTGGCTTCCCAAGCTATTGTTTTTCTTAGTTTAGTGTTTAGGGTCAGTCTCATCATTCAGAGTCACAGCTCCTGGCATTTATAGTCATTGGCATTGCATATCTTACCTTCATGGTTTTGCATTTGTCCTTAGTTCTCCTCACTTCCTTACCCTGTGCTTATCGTATATTCATCTCGTAGTCTACATAGGGCAGTCTCCTTTAGACGCGTTCTTGTCCGTACTTTAGGGCGGTTCGACCGTTGTTCATCTTTGATATGGTTTTTAGAGGAAGGCTGGATCCTTAGTGTGGCTTCAGAGGCATTTTGAGATATCTTTTCTTTTAGGATTAGAGCCTTTGTGTTCGCCTGCTAGCCTGAGTGGCTTTGCGTTTCGCTAGTGTCCTTATGGGGGTCTCCTTGGTTCTTCGGTAGAGTTCACTTCATTACACTCACTATTCACACTTACCTTTCACTTCAGTGTTCATGTTCCTTACACTCGTGAGCTCTACCGAAGAGGGGCATATTTGTAGACCCCCATTTAGGCATGGGTCACCTTTTCTCTATTTTTGCATATCACATCTTTAGCCGGGCGTCACTATCCCAGCAGGCCACGTGTCACATCCTTAGTGGCCGCAAGGAATCAACCTCGCTTTTTGAAGCTGCAGTAGGACTTCAACATGTAGAAGATACTTTTAGCTGGGAGCTGCAAGAAAAGGGGGTTGTAGAAGGAATGTGTCAGGAAAAAAGGTGGCTGCAGCAGAGATAAGGACAAAGAAAAGGAAGAACAGATACGAAAAAGAGGAAGATATTTGTTTTTCTGAGAAAGATATTTGTTTTTCTGAAAAAAAGAGATTTTTTGGGAAAGAAAGATATTTTTCCGAGGGTGGGAAAAAGGAGAGAGAGGGGTGAAACGAAAGGAGGCGGTTCCATTAAAAAACAAAGAAGACAGGAGATGAGGTTTTTTAGAGCGGAAAAGGAGAGGGAAACTCGGTTGAGAGGGCTGAGACTTGTTTTCTTTTTGGCTTGAGGAACCGGGTATGTACGCAGTTTTCTCTTCGTCTCTCCTTATTCATTGATTTTCCATAGCATAATGCTATTTTGGGTGGATATTGAAGGCCACTGATCTGTTTGTTGATATGCATGCCTACATGTGTGTAGATTTGTCCATCTTTTAATTTGATATGCTCCTGTTGTGGTTATGGAACGTTTGAGAATCATGAGGGTGGTGGCATCGGATATGGTTTACCCACATGCTTAGAAGATTCATGGATGATTCATGAAATGGGTTTTCTGAGATTTTCCTTTATTCATCCATCTCTTTTCGCGCTCTGTTCTTTTACTTCTCCTATTTCTTGATACTCGTCCATGGTATGTATCCATTTTCTCATTCCTGCCCGAAAGAGATCCTAGAAAATCTGGAGTAGTTGTCACGGTAGTGAAGCTCACCTTGTCAGCCTCCCCATACCCATTTTCCTCTCATTTATTCTCCATCCCACTTACATGGAGCTTCCCGGGTGCATGTTGTCCACCACCTTTTCACATACCCATTAAAACCACTCACCCAAGCCTCCATATCCAAGCAACCCATATCTATCCTTCAGGCTACTTGTAGCAACTTTCTACCTTATCCGGGTGTCTCGCACCCAGAATCCTATCCGCCGCCATTTCCATCCGGGTGTCTCACACCCGGAACCCCTTCTACACCGCCATTTCCATCCGAGTGTCTCGCACCTGGAATCCTATTCGCCGCCATTTCCATCCGGGTGTCTCACACCTGGAACCCCTTTTGCGCTGCCATTTCCATCCGGGTGTCTCACACCCGGAATCCTATCCGCTGCCATTTCCATCCGGGTGTCTCGCACCCGGAACCCCTTCTGCGCCGCCATTCCCATCCGGGTGTCTCGCACCCGGAATCCCATTTTGTAGATTCTTTTAAATCCTGGTGTTCAAACAATCCTAATTGCCTCATGCTTTAGCCTTAGAGTTTCTTTAAGTTCCGAAATCACATTTTTAATAAAGCTTTGCTGCCATTTTCATTTATGGCAAGCAATTTTCGTACTTCCTCTATTTTTAAAATGTTTTGAAATATGCAAGGAATCAAGTTCAGTAATTCTGAACAATGGGGTTATCGGAATTGATTCAGGCAAGATAAAATGGGCTCTGGTGGGGGCCCTACATATGTGAATTCATGACCAATTAATTGATTGATTTATTTGCCATGCGTGATTGTTTTGCTATGTTCCATGATATGTATATAATCAACTTGTGTTTGTTCACTAACCCCATTCCCTGATAGCGCTTTGTCGTTTGCTGCTAAGGTACGCATTCTCTCTTACTCTGTCCATTCCTTACGCATGCTTTGATTCTCATATATGCATGATATTTCTGGTTATTCATTGATCTCCTAATTAATTGCCATGATTGCTTCATTTTATTAGTAGAGACCCATTTTAGGGACTTAGGGGGGTGCTACGGTCTTTACCGTACCTTCCCGATAAGTAACCTAACCCCGAACCCGATCCGATTTTTCGCAGACCACCTTTTCCAAAACAAGAAGTCACACTTAGGGTTTTTCTTTCTTATTTTGTTTACCCTTTAAAAATAAAACAAAAATAAGTGGCGACTCCAAGTCAGTTTTTTAATCAATAAAAATCTTAATGTTTCAAAATTTAAAATCGAGAACTCACCATCGAGTGGGAAACGCATTTGAGTCGAAATGCGGGGTCCACAGTACCTTAGTGGTTTAATTTTGAACTTAAACTTGATATCCAACGATTTTTTTTTACACACTTCAAAAAAAAATTGATAAGTACTTCTAATCTTTTATTTTTGTACCATCAGGAATAACACTAGGTGGTAAGTAAATCCAACAAGAGACTTAAATTCAAAATAATTTTATGGGAATACTTGAAATTTAACAATTATATCTAAGCCTTCATTTCTATGCTTCATCAAATAATCTAGTTAAAGGCTCAAAATAGTTTATTTTAATATGGGGTGTAACTCTTAAAAGCGATATTCTTGTCAATAGTTTTAAATTTTTGGTATCTTCCAATATCCTAACCAACTACTTTATCACATTGCCGAATTGAATATGTTATCAACATATTTATGACACCATGCTATTCCTTAACTTTTAAAGGAAAGTTCCCATGTTAAGTACATGATGCTAACTGAAGTAGGTTACATAGATCATATTCTTTACATGTGGTAACAAAGTATGAATTATGTAGCTGAATAACTATAAGTATATCACAGGTTTTATATTTATTTTATATATTTTGAAAATGAATTTGGTATCAAATTGGTGTATTGTTATTTTGTTTAGAATAACCACACTCTCCATATGTTAGTTAACATTGAAAAGCATATCTGTGATATTTACTAAATAACATGAACATGAATCTAAAAAAATCTATTGCATATATTTCATAAAAATTGAAAAAATTATAATATTAAAACTATTGCAAGACACTTGTAACATACTTGCATGAAAAACTTGAATCTTGCTATATGGAATTATCCCAATATTGACATAGAAACTAAAATATAAACCGTCTCAATTCACATTCAAATTTATAAATATTTTAGTTTCTTACATGATTATACTAGCATATTAAAAAAAAGTTATGTTAATATATTAAACAAATTATGCCAGCAACTATAAAACATGACAAAACACTATGACTTTTTTAATCAATTAAAAAAATATGCATAAAAGAGTTGTCATCTACATTTGAAAGTTAAAAGCTTTCTATCAAAAACATGTTATTATATTTAATATATTTATCTAATAACACTATAAATCCTTAAGAAACATTTTGAGCTAGAAAGGTATATATTGTTTACATATATAAATAATTAAAATCAACATGATAACTCTCCTTAAATAATATTACTCTTAAAATTGACAATATAATTATCTCTCTCTTTTTAAACATCGATAAAATTATATTAGAAAATGTAATATTTCTCTCTCACATGAGTTGATAGAGAAGTATAAAAGAATCATAATATAATTAAAATTTAAAATTACTTAAAGATATAATTATCTTATATGAGATCAACATTGATATTATTAGAAGAGACTCATTCACTTCTTATATGTTTATAAAAAGAAAATAAAAAAATAATGTCTTTTAATAAATTATTATCAAATAATAGATATGGACTATAGATAATATCAAAAGAAATCAAACACAAAAGAATTTAATTAGCATTAAATTACTTTTATAGAAGGATAATATGGTAAAGTTTAAAAATAAAACCCAATCTTTTTCAAACTTTTCCCTTTCTTTCTTATCTCTATAAAATCATTTGTGCTTTCATTATTTTATGCAAGTGTAAAATTCACCATTTCAAATAGAAAAAAATGAATTAAATAGTAAATAACACAAATAATATATTAAATATATAAATAGTATTTTTTTTAGGGCCTAAATAACTAAACGACAATACTTAAAATGTCAAACTGATATTTTCTTTGCATGCTCTTCACTTTATCAATAATTAAAAGGATTATTAAAAATCCAAATAGTGTTTCCAAAGATGAGGACATAATTATGATTTAAGCAATTCTTAAAAAATATATAAATCATAAATTTGTGAGATAAAGAGATTCTGCACAAACGATCCAATTGTGGTAGAATCTTTTTGTACTAAGATATTTAAATTAAAAATTCACATTTCTATCCATTATAAGAATAATTCAAATTACAAACATCTTCCAATAAATTTAATCATTGAGATTTTGGTTAGTACAAAAAATAACGGTAATATCATTATTTTCATAACGTCCGTGTAACTTTCAGCTGTGTATAATAAAAATTTTAATTTCTAAATAAAAAATATTAATATTTATTCTCATAATAACTTCTAGATATGTACAATTTTAATTTCTGACATATAACTTCTTTGTTAGATGGGTGTAGAGAAAGAGGATGCCCATGTGCGCCGTTGGGCCAAGCCAACTCCGTGGGATTTCAGGCTGCGTATCATGTACTGTGATAGAGAATTTTAATTCAAGGAATCAGTTCAATGGAAAGACTTCTATAGTTAACTTGCCGAAACTGAGAGAACAAGAGAACAGTTTTAATTGTCTCTCAAAAAAAATACCACCAATGTGAAATATTCTCTGCAACGTGGAAATAAACATTTTGTATTTCCCAAAAAAAAATGCCACCGAAAAGATATATTCTCTACACGGAATAGACAGTTCGTATTTCTCAAATAAAAAGAAAATGGGTGAATATACGGTTTTGTTATAACTAGACTAGTTTTATTAAGTTGAATCATCACAATTGATGCTAAGTTTATGGAAATTGAAACACTTCTTCAAATTTTAAACATGTTTTAACATTTATCGAAAACATATAATCTCTCATGGTTCTCATTTCTTGCAGCATTTTTTATATAAGTTGTCCGAAACTATTTTTTATTTAACTTCCCGGAAAAGTGAAAGAACAATTACTTTCTCCTGAAGAAATTCTGCAATGTGAGACTAAGGTTTGTATTTCCTGGAGGACAATAATGTGGGAATACTTATTTCGCACACATGAAAACAAGAAGAGAGCAGAATTGGATTGAATAGACGAATCTATCGTAATTAAGCTAGTTTGATTAGCTGTAATTAATGTGTGGTGACATGTAACTCTTCCATTCGATCATGGATATTATAACTCTAAAATCTCCTCTCGGGTCTCATATTCAATTAATCACTCCTAAAAGCCATTGAGTTTTAATTTCCTTCAGTATCTCAAAATGCTTATTTTTCAAGTTCATATTAACCGGTTGTGCATGAATGTATAGTTCTTCTTGTTTTTTTGAATTTGAAGTATTTTCTACAGTTAAATACATGATGCTAAGTGTAGACCCCCTCAAAGGGTGTTCGTTTTATTATTATTATTATTATTATTATTTTATTATTTTTTTATTATCTCACCTAGCCACCTGGAAGAGGGGATTCTCGGGCAGCTAAATGGGGGATGGGAAGTGAAGGAAAGCGGCTGAGGAGAAGGAGCCGTTTCTCGGGCAGAAAAAGGAGGCTGGCAGCCAAAGATGATGAGGGGGGTGAGCTGTTCTTGAGCAGAAAAAAGAGTTTGAGGTGAAAGGAGCAGGGGGCTGCAGAGGAGCAGAAGGAGAGATTTTTTGAGGGAGCTTCGAGGGCCGTTGGAGAGAGAAGAGGGTTTCTACGGGTGGAGAGAGGAAAACAGATTCTAGCCAGGAGAGGAGATTCTCTGTTTTGATAGGCATTTTTAGCTTGAAGAACCCAGGTATGAAGACGGCATTCTTCACACTTCTCATTTTTTTTTCTATTATTCTTCAGTTTGCTAGTGTTTTCCTCAGTATTATGTTGATTGGGGTGGATATTGGAGGCCACTAGTTTTATTTGTTGAATTATACCCCTGCATCCGTGTGGATTTGTCCATCTGTTTTAACTTGCTCTGAACCTACTGTGACTATGGAGTACCCAAGATTCATACTCATCACCTCCTATTCATTCCCGTCACCTTCTTTTCGAAATTTACTTCCTATCAAATTCATTTTCCATCACCTATACTCATTACGTCCAGGCTACTTCACATGCCGTCCGAGTCATCCCCATTAATCATCCGCACCAACTTCATCTCATTTCCATCATCCTTCACGTGTATATAACTCTCATACACCTGTGGCTTCAATGACCTCTTCACGACCCATACTTTGTGATACCCAGAGGCGACCATTCTTCATGTTTACCCAACCCCATGCATCCCATTAAACATCTCTCATATCCATTTCTCTTCATGCTGTCACATTCTTTTCCCACGCACCACTTCCCTCTCTACACCGCAGCCATACCTTTTCTCCCTCCAACCGCCATACCCATCTCCACGAGAGCTTCCAAAGCCGCCCTTCTACGCGCATGGGGTCCGAACATGCAAGCTGTTTCCACCATCACTCCTCCCAGTCTTCATCAGAGGCGCGTTTGTCGGCGTCTTGGAGAGCGTCACGACCTCCCATGCACGCGTGGCATCGTCATTCTTCGCGCTCTCCGGACCGACAACACCTTCTGGAAGTCACCAGGCCGCCACCACCTGCTCCGTCTACGCACGCGCCTGCACCAGCCACCACGGCGGTAGCACCTTCTGGACGTCGCCAGGCCGCCACCACTTGCTCCGGCTACGCGCACGCCTGCACCAGCCACCATGGCGACGACACCTTCTGAACGTCACCAGACCGCCGCCACGGCTCCCCTCTTCCCCCCGCCGCCGCTGCTCCTCTTTTCCCCGTGCTGCCATGGCTCTCCTCTTCATCGTGCCGTCGGTGGAGTCTTCGCGGGTGGAGAGGCAAATGGTGAAGAGAAGCTTTGCCCATGATGGTTTTAGGCTTGGGTTTGAACTGGGAACCCAGACCCAAGCCTATGAAAAGAATCCCAGGTTTATGAAGGCTTTAATTGCCTTGGGCTTGCCCATTAATATCTTATGGACTGGGCTTGTTGAAGATGGGGCTTGTTAGTGGATCCAGGCTTATGGGCTTTGGGCTTAATCACATTTCAGTTCCTAAATAATCTTTGGATCTTCTTGATTTTATATGAGCAATAGTGATTCTTTCATAATTCTAAAACGCGGGATTTGTGAGATTAGCTCATGAACAATAAATCGGGCTTTGTTGGGGGCCTTATGTTTGACCCTTTTTTGACTGTCGATTATCGTGCTTACTGTATTTTTCTTGGGTTTCGTTTTGCGCTCCGATATGTATGAGCTATGTTTTGTATTCATTAATTGTGCACTAATCCCGTTTCTTGATAGTGCATTGTGGCTCGTGGCCGAGGTACGCATCTACTCCCTTTCTAGTCAATTTCTATTGCGTGTTTTGATTCTCATATTGTGCATGATTTAGGTGAATATCCATTGACTTTCTCGTTGATTGCCACGTCAGTTTCGTTGTATTAGTAGAGACCCGACTTTAGGGGCTTAGAGGGGTGCTACGGTCTTTACCGTACCTTCCCGATGAGTAACCTGACCCCCGAACCCGATCCGGTTTTTCACAGACCACCTTTTCCAAAACAAGGAGTCACACTTAGGGTTTTTCTTTCTTATTTTGTTTACCCTTTTAAAAATAAAACAAAAATAAGTGGCGACTCCAAGTCATTTTCTTAATCAATAAAAATCATTTTTTCAAATTAAAATTGAGCTCACCATTCGAGTGGGAAACGCATGAGCAGAAATGCGGGGTCCACAAAATGGCGACTCCACTGGGGAATCATTTTAGAGAGTCAAGCTTGAACTTAGAGTGAAGCAAATGTGGCATTTGATTGGACGATCAGTGGATGCTCATATCTTGATTGCACATTGAGGATTTTGTTGTTTTTTCTTTTTTGTGCTTCATGGCCATGACTGTTGAGTACATTGACATGCTGATTGTATTGATTGATCATTTCGTATTGCTTAGCGCATTGATTCTGGTTTTGGCATGATTGTTCTGATCACTTCACATGCATACACTCACCATTGTATATCACTCAGCTTGACATGTTGATTCTCTGACTTGTATACTATTTTGATCGTCTTTGAGCATGATGTTTGTATCACTATTCGTCTTGATTGTCGTATTCTCGCTTATCTTGTGTGTACATGAGTGATATATCCTGCTCTGCCTGACTGTATGATGCATGACTGCCCTCCCTCTGCATGATTGCATGTCGTCTGTCTATGTGGGTCTCTCTCCTATCCCCCTATCTCCAACTCTCTTGGTTTTGGTCATTCCTTTCATCTCGATTCTCACTATTGCAAGTGTGAGACCTTCTGTGTGCTTTCTCTCTGACCGAGCCAGAGATTAGGAGTAGGGTCTAGCGACGGGCTATATCGATGCACGGGAGCATTCTGCAGGAGAGCGACACTTTGATGTCGATTGGAGTCCGATCATTGAAGACCTGTATAGCCCCGAGCTAGGTTTCATGGATAGTCGTGCGACCAGTGTGTTTCCTCTTCTGCTCTAGATTCTTAGGGTTTTCGGATGCACCCACACCATTCACTGTGCACTTTAGTTGACCATTGAGCGTTGAGAGTTTGAGAGGTTTCACCATAGGAAACCCCCTGGGATGTCGAGGTAGTGCATGTGTGGAGGTGATGACCACCTTGCATGGAAGCACCCCGTCTCTTTTTGAGGCGTGTAGAGGGTTGCATACCACTGGAGGGTATAGTCACTTCTGCTAGGGATCTTTTAAAGTCCACCCATATCCATTTAGAGCCACCTTCACCTTGTAGGTTGAGTCGTAAATCCTTCAATTAGGACTCCCTCCCTACACGTGGGTGCATCCGTGGGCCTTCAGAGCCGATTCAGTAGTAACAGGTTTGGTTACCTTCGCAGTAGTCTCTTATATATCTGCTCAGGGTTGGATATCAGTTTGTTCGCCTCCAGGCTACCTTTTGACACATTTGATAGACATTCTTTGTGAAGTTTCCCTTGCCCCGCACCTTATCTAGTATTTTCACTATTGTAGGAGTACCGATACGTTCAGTCTGGGATCGACTTCTTGGATTAGAGTTGGGGGTAGATTGATCAGGGTATCGGACCAGTTAGACCAGAGATCAGATCAGACGGATATGGATTCACAGATAGTTACCGTCGATCAGTTCGCTGAGGCCATGGCTTCGATTCAGGAGGCTATAGCTAGCCTTGGCCGGAGGATAGATGGGCAGCAGGTCCAGCAGGTCTCGTCCCCGGTTGGTGCCCAGTATGACCCTACAATGCCACCACCTCCTCCACCCAGTCAGTCAGCGCCACAGGCCATGCCGTTCACTCTGCATAGTCAGACCGGGGTTGCCCCGCCTCCCATCACCGTGCCCACCCCGACCTCAGAGGACCCACATGCTCGCATGGATAGACTTGAGCAGGGTTTGAGACAGTTGAGGGCTTCAGACAGAGCCACTACTTGGGAGGGTTTTGATGGAGTGCCGGTAGCTAGCTTGCCGGCTAAGTTCAGGATGCCTGACATTGAGAGGTATATTGACATGGTTTGTCCACGCCTCCATCTCCGATTATACAGCACCATGATGAGGGCTCATGGACTGGGCGAGCCTCAGATGATTACTCTTTTCCCACTATCTTTGAGTGGGGCGGCCCAGCGTTGGTTTGCATCTTTGGAGGCCTCGAGGCGCCGCACATGGGACGACTTGGCCCAGGAGTTCCTACGACAGTTTTCGTTTAACACTGTCGTAGACGTATCGAGAAGAGAGCTAGAGGCTCTTAGGCAGAGATCGGACAGTCAGTTTCTTTGTTCATTTCCCGCTGGTGCGGGAAGATAGCTGAGATTATCGATAGACCATCAGAGAGGGACCAAATTCAGATGGTTTTGAGGAGCCTGCAGCCGCGGATCTCCAGACATGTGGTAGGGGCCCCGTTCACAGATTTTGGGTCTCTGGTTATGGCTCTGTACGATGTCGAGGACGGCATCTCGAGAGGATTATGGACAAATTCTTCCCCTAGTGATACTAAGGGGAAAAAGCCCTTCGTAGGATCGAGGCAGACAGATGTGAGCGTTATCGGTTCTTCCAGTCAGAGGCCTCTCAGGCGCCATCAGCCGATCCCCCAGTTTCCCGAGCCTCATTTGTCCTATGCATCTCATCAGTACAGGCCACGGACACCTCATCTAGCTTATGATCAGACATATACTCCGCAGACTCTGGCTTTACCTTATTATGCCTCCCAAGGCATTGAGAGACCCTCGGTTTCCTACACGGCTATAGGACAGCCATGCTATGCTGCTCAGTTCACTGCGAGACCCGCAGCGTCTTATCCCCGACCCAGAGCTTAGCAGACTTCTGCTCCCTTTGCTTTGAGGGCGCAGAGGCAGTTCTCACAGATAGGCATGTCGTTGAGCCAGGCTCTTCGGAAGCTTACAGAGGTTGGGTTATTGACTACTCTCACCCCTCGGCCGCCGCCTCAGCTGATTCCACCTCAGTTCAGGATGGATCTACACTGTGCATACCATCAGGGGCCTGGGCATGAGACCGATCGATGCATCGCTTTGAGGCATGCCGTTCAAGATTTGATCGACCAGGGTTTGGTACACTTGGGTCAGTCGAGTGTGACCACGAACCCGTTGCCTACTCACACCACACATGCAGTCCCTCCACCAGCCGATGACATTCATTTCTTAGAGTTTGATGAGATCGATGACCACATCCACATGCTGAGTGATGATGATTCAGACCCAGAGCCCATCATGCCAGGTGTGATTTATGAGATGAGTGGGGTGACTCTGGGTCCTCGGACGCCTGCTCCATTCCGATTAGTGCCCGAGGCGGCGTCAGTGCAGGCTGCCACCTTTGAGCCATTGATTTTGCCGCATTACAGTGTCCGGACGCCTTTCATCTTGATCCCGGATGTTGAGGAGGTTCAGGCTCCGTGCGTTGATGACTCTCAAACTCTGGACATTCAGTATGTTCTCCGAGGAGGCAGAGTGATGCGACAGCCACCTCCCGCGGCAGCTAGGCCAGTTGAGGGTACGTCCGCTCCCGAGGAGGTCAGAGCCGAGGACGATGAGATCTTGAGACAGTTGCGGAGCACTCAGGCTCGTATTTCCATTTGAAGCCTGTTGGCGTCCTCGAGCACTCATCGTGATGCTCTGATTTGGGCTTTGAGCCAAATCCGAGTCGAGACTACCACCTCCCCCGAGGGATTGATCCATATGATGACGGCCGGCAGAGCCACTTGCATCGTCTTTTCCGATGATAACTTGCCACTAGAGGGTTCAGACCACACGCGTCCTCTCTATATATCTGTTGGCTTTTCAGGTCGTCGAGTTCCATCTGTCCTTCTGGACAATGGCTCGGCCCTGAACGTATGTCCTCTGGCCACCGCCATCGCTCTTGGATACGCTCCTTCTAATTTCAGTCCCTCCACTCAGACCGTCCGAGCTTATGACAGTACTCGGAGGGAGGTCATGGGTACATTGGAGATCAAGTTGCTGATTGGTCCAGCCACTTTTGTCGCCGTGTTTCAGGTTTTGAGGATTCCTACATCCTTTAACCTGCTTCTAGGCCAACCATGGATTCACCGAGCTGAAGCCATTCATTCTTCACTTCATCAGAAAGTGAAGTTCATCCATGATGGTCAGGTCGTCGTGGTACAGTCTGTGGGGGACATGTTCATTGCTGCCGAGCCTGTGCTCGAGATTAGTCACACTGATGAAGATATTTTTCTGACTGGATTCATCTTCGATGAGGTGCAGACTGTGGAGATAGAGGATTTCTGCCGGGATTTTGTGACCATGTCCTTTGACCAGCATGGGAGCACAGTGGTGCTCGATATTATGCGGAGCATGTCCTATCTACCCGGCATGGGGTTGGGTCGACGTCAGCATGGACCGAGCGAGTTCATCACCATTCCTCATCATGACGTACCATTTGGGCTTGGGTTCATCCCCACAGAGGCTGACTATCGATACATGGCGCGTTTGCGCAAGGAGAGAGTGAGGGCTCGGCTGACCCACACGCCTTTCGACTATCCTCTTCGCCCATACACCAGGAACTTATCTGATTACTTTGTGAGGGCATCGGAGTCACATGCACCACCTGATGGGATCATCGGAGGACTCAGCACCACCCAGGAAGCCGAGCTTCAGCGCCTCGTCCAGCAGTTACAGTTGAGTGACGGAGCCCCTGGCCCTTCGGTTTCTGTGTCGATTGCTCCTCTTTCCCCAGATCGCACGAGCCTTATGACGCTTTGCTTCCCGGATGAGATCGATGATCACGGGACTTTTGCCGAGATTGGAGACGTAGTGGATGGAGTCGTGCCGCGTGACGAGTACGTTGATGAGATGCTCGCGATGAGCTTGAGCCAGACCGAGGAGATGGCTCCGCCGGAGCTCGCTTCACCATTTGATCTCTTCGGGGTGTCTGTCCTCGAGATCGCCGAGGAGATCCAGGTTGCCCCCACTCCAGAGGTCGTCGAGGATGTTATAGTTGCTGTTGATTTGTTTGATGGCCCTGTTGGCCTAGTTGAGGGAGCGTCCGACCTTGTGGACCCACCTCTCACCTTTGATGTTTTATCGGGACTTGTCTCCCGTCATGACTATGTTTCTGACTTTTCATCTATGGATTTTAGCACCTTTAAGTATTTGTCTGTCTCTCATGTTATTGATTTATCTGCACCATCTTCACCCACATCACAGATTTTTGACATTGATGATGAGATTGCGCAGTACGACTCAGACGATGACTCGTTTTCTGTTTCCGATTCAGACCCCGTTGATCAGAGAGTTTCACCTGCTGTAGGAGACACCGAGATTGTTCACTTTGGCACGGCAGATCAGCCTAGGGAGTTGAGGATCGGATCGGATTTGTCTACAGATGAGAGAGATAGCCTTATCCAGCTACTCATATCCTACTTGGACGTTTTCGCATGGTCCTATGAGGACATGCCAGGCCTTGATCCATCTATTGTTCAGCATCGTTTGCCACTTCTGCCCCAGGCCAGACCGATTAAGCAGAAGTTGAGACGATTGCACCCTCGTTGGAGCTTGTAGGTGAAAGAGGAGATCCAGAAGCAGCTCAGTGTAGGATTCTTATCAGTGGTTGAGTACCCGGAGTGGCTGGCCAATGTCGTCCCTGTTCCCAAGAAGGACGGCAAGGTGAGAGTCTGTGCTGATTTCCGAGATCTCAACAAGGCCAGTCCTAAGGATGATTTTCCTCTTCCACACATCGACATGCTAGTTGACAGTACGGCAGGTCATTCGATGTTGTCCTTTATGGACGGATTTTCCGGGTACAGTCAGATCTTGATGGCTCCAGATGACATGGAGAAAACGTCCTTCATTACCGAGTGGGGTACTTATTGCTATATAGTCATGTCATTCGGATTGAAGAACGCAGGAGCCACATATCAGAGAGCAGCGACCACACTCTTCCATGACATGATGCATCGGGATGTCGAGGTTTACGTAGACGACATGATAGTGAAATCCCGAGATAGATCAGATCATTTGGCAGCTCTTAAGAGGTTTTTTGAGAGGATCAGACAGTTCAGATTGAGACTGAATCCCAAGAAGTGCACTTTCAGAGTGACTTCTGGGAAACTCTTGGGATACATGTTCAGTGAGCGAAGCATAGAGGTAGATCCGGACAAGATTAGAGCCATTCTTGACATGCCTGCGCCGAGGACAGAGAGAGAGGTCAGAGGCTTCCTGGGCAGACTTCAGTACATCAGTAGATTCATAGGCAGATTGACAGACATCTGCGAGCCCATATTTCGACTCTTGAGGAAGAGTCAACCTACTGTTTGGGATGACCAGTGCCAGCGTGCCTTCGAGAGGATCAGAGAGTACTTGTTGTCACCTCCTGTTTTGGCGCCTCCTACACCAGGCCGTCCTCTACTCTTATACTTGTCCGTATCAGACGTGGCCTTGGGTTGCATGTTAGCTCAGCTCGATGATTCGGGCAAGGATCGAGCCATTTACTATTTGAGTAAGAAGATGTTAGACTACGAGACGAGGTATGTCATGATTGAGCGTTATTGTTTGGCATTGGTTTGGGCCACTCGCCGGTTGAGACATTACATGACCGAGTATTCCGTGCATTTGATATCTCGCTTGGATCCTCTGAGATATTTGTTTGATTGACCCGCTTTGGTTGGTCACCTCATGAGATGGTTGGTGCTTCTGACTGAGTTTGAGATCCATTATGTCACTCAGAAGTCCATCAGAGGGAGCATTGTAGCAGATCATCTAGCCTCATTACCAGTTTCTGATGCCAGAGCTATTGACGATGATTTTCCAGACGAGGATGTCGCTGCTGTGACTAGTCTGTCAGGTTAGCGCATGTACTTTGATGGTGCAGCCAACCATTCTGGATACGGGATAGGTGTCCTGTTGATATCCCCTCATGGTAATCACATTCCCAGATATGTTCGGTTGGCATTCTCGGATCGACATCCTGCCACGAACAACATTGTTGAGTATGAGGCTTGTATCTTGGGATTAGAGACAGCCCTTGAGCTCGGGATTAGACAGATGGAGGTGTTTGGTGACTCCAATCTGGTGTTGAGACAAATTCAGGGCGAGTGGAAGACTAGAGATGTGAAGCTTAGGCCTTATCATGCATATTTGGAGCTACTGGTTGGGAGATTTGATGATTTGAGATATACCCATCTGCCTAGAGCGCAGAACCAGTTTGCTGATGCTTTAGCTACTCTAGCTTCCATGATCGATATTCCCGTTGACACCACTGTTCGACCTTTGTTGATCGAGTCGAGATCTGCTCCTGCCTACTGTTGCCTGATCGATGATGTAGAGCCAGATGATGGTCTGCCCTGGTACCATGACATATATCACTTCTTGAGACTTGGCGTGTACCCTGAAGCAGCCACGGCCAAGGATAGGAGGGCATTGAGATAGTTAGTCGCCCGATTCGTGATTTGTGGTGAGACATTATATAGACGATCAACTGATGGGATGCTATTATTGTGCTTGGATCGTGCCTTTTCCGATCGAGTGATGAGAGAGGTTCATGCGGGAGTCTGCGAACCACATATGGGAGGACATATGTTGGCCCGTAAGATCATGAGGACCGGTTACTTCTGGTTGACCATGGAGACGGATTGCTGCCAGTTTGTTCAGAGATGTCCCGAGTGTCAAATACATGGGGACCTCATTCACGTGCCGTCCTCCGAGCTGCACGCTTTGACTTCACCATGGCCATTTTCCGTCTGGGGTATTGATATCATCGGGAAGATTTCACCGAAATCTTCCAGTGGTCATGAGTTCATCCTGGTCGCCATCGATTACTTCACCAAGTGGGTGGAGGCCGCCTCATATGCGAGATTGACATCAGCTGGAGTCGCTAGTTTCATCATATCACACATTATTTGTCGCTATGGAGTCCCTCACGAGTTGATTTCAGATAGAGGAGTACATTTCAGAGCAGAGGTTGACACCTTAGTACAGAGATACAGCATCCGGCATCATAGATCGTCTGCGTACAGGCCGCAGACGAATGGGGCAATAGAGGCCGCGAATAAGAATATCAAGAGGATACTATGGAGGATGGTCGAGACTTCTCGGGATTGGTCAGAGAAGCTCCCATTTGCATTGTGGGCTTATCGGACCTCTTTTCGCACCTCTATAGGTGCCACACCCTACTCTTTGGTATATGGCATGAAGGCGGTGCTACCCGTTGAGATTGAGATGGGTTCGTTGAGGGTAGCACTAGAGCAGCAGATTCCTGAGGCAAATTGGGCTCAGGCTCAATTTGACCAGCTCAATCTCCTAGATGAGAGGAGATTGAGAGCAGCAGACCATGTTCGTGCATATCAGAGGAAGATGGCCCGCGCTTTCAAAAAGCGGGTCAGGCCCAGACCATTACGGATAGGTGACTTGGTTCTGAAAGTCATCAGGGGATTGATCAGAGATCCTAGAGGGAAGTTTAGACCCAACTAGAGCGGACCTTATTTCATCAGGGAGTTGACCCTAGAGGGCGCTGCATGGTTGATGGATTTAGATGGAAACCGATTCTCAGAGCCAACCAATGTGGATCAGCTAAAGAGGTACTATGTTTGAGACCATGGTCGCAGGATGGGTGGCCATCATTTCGGTTAGCCATTACCTTGTTATTCCTTTGTGATACATAGTCCGTTGCTAGCCCATTGAGCCTCACATGCGTATTATAGCCTTTCTTTCTTATCACCTTGCTCACATTTTCACACCGGGATTGGGGCCCGTTAATGTATGCATGCATTGTTTGGGAGTTTCACGAGCCTTGGACATAGGGGCATTTTTTTTTTCTCATTATCTTTTCCTATCACTACACCTCTGCATTTTCATCTCATCTTATTGGTTATGCTATTCATCTCTTCTTCCTTATCCTATCTACTATTTGTTTGTCTCGTATTCTCTCCACCCTGAGTGGTGAGCCTCCTCAGTTCATCACATGGAGGATAGTCACATCATTTCCACCATCTATCTCACGGACATTGGTTTAGAGATCCTTAGTTTGAGAAGGTCATCTCGTTAGAGGGAGTTTTGGGTTGCCTTAGCACTTGGGTCGGTGTCCATCCGTTATCGACATCACCTTTGGGGTTCATTTGTTCATGTTCAGGGTATGTGTATTTGAATATATGTAAAAAAAAAATAAAAAAATAAAAAAATCATTATTACTATTATTAGCACATGTGTGTATGTGCATAGTGTTCTCGATCATTGGGTATGTATATTGATGTCTGGGGGTCATTTTTATCGAGTATGTTCATTATTGGGAGTTCGTATGTGAGCTCTCTGAGATCCCATGTTATTTGTATTGCTTCGTCATATCTATTTGTGAGAGAGATGAGTGACCTTCTCCTTAGGACTCCGAGTCATTATTGATGTGACTTCACTTCATGTTTGATCTGAGTCGATCACTACCTTTCTTCACATATCCATTGTTTCGTTGTTGTTTTTATCGTTGCTTGTGATTCATCTCATTCCCTTCACATCTTATTCTCCCCTTACAGCGACCCATCTCGGGTTCGATACTTTGCATCATCATTACACATATCACTACCAGTTCATTTTGCTTCATTTGTCTCCTTATCGATATCATATTCACGTTAGGCATTCTCAGGTCCATGGCTCATGGGGTTCACTATACATGTTGCATTTCATATATGAGGGCATGAGTTTTGATCATTGGGTATTTGAGCCTAGTTTCCTTTCATTTCTATCACCCTATCACCTTGGCCTACGTTACGTCCCGTGTCTTAAGACCATCTTGAGGCCATGGGATCAGATGTCGTCTTCGGCAGCCTCTACTTGGACAGGTGATTGAGATCTGGTTGATGTTTAGATATCGCCATGCTTCTTCTTCTGGGAATCGCCTCTTTGATGTGTAGGTCTGATTCAGTTGTGTTCGGATTACCAGGATCGTGAGTTTGATGATGATTGATTTGGTGTCACCTGATTTTTTGACCTATCATACCTCTGGTGCCACGCTGGGGCATATCCCATTTCATTTGGAGGTTCATGGATCCTCACGGACTTGCGCGATCATCACTTATTGGATGCTCATCGAGATGTGGACATGATCGTTACCTTACGGAGCCTCTGAGATCCATCCAGCCAGGTCCGCACTTCTCGACACTTGGATGCCATCATGCCTCTCCATCTGTGAGGTACATTTTGGATATGTGTGCATGATTCAGTTATGGATTCGGACGACCATTGTTACATGTTCGATGACAGATGATTTCTTGTCGCTTGATTTCTGACCTGTCGTGCATCCGATGCCCATACTGGGGCATATTTTTTCGTTTCGGATGAGATTTACGGACTTTCATGGAGGTCACATGTGCGATGATGGATGTTTTCATGACATTTGTTCTTCGGACCTATCGCGCACCTGATGCCATACTGGGGCATATTTCGTTTCGGATGATCTTTATGGATCTTCGTAGAGGTCACAGGTTCGAGGATAGATGATTCCATGCTATCTGATCTCGGACCTATCATACATTTCGATGCCATACAGGGGCATATTTCGATTCGGATGAGATTTACAGATCATGAGCGAGTCGTGTGCTTATCCTTATTTGGCGAGATGTATGCAGAGATGATGATATATTCGCTATCCTCACAATGATTCCTTAGTGGAGCCTATCGAGAGCCATCTAGCCAGGCACGGATGACCTGAGCTCATCTGATTTTTCGACGTATTGCATTCTCGATGCCACATTGGGGCACATTCCCCATCTTGATCGAGATTTATAGATCCCCACTGGTTTACATGATCATCCACGGTTATGAGATACACGCCAGGTCGATGTTTGATTTCAATTTGTCCGGATACTCCGAGGAGCCTCTCTTGAGTCATTCAGCCAGGTTCATACCCTTGGATATAGTCGTGATTCCTAGATGGAGTTGTCTCTGGTGCCTGGATTTCCCGCGTCATCATTTCAGAGGGGTACATATCAGATCTGTTATGCGTCCCATTGGTGTTATTCTCGGGTCATCAAGACAGATCGAGTACATCTGATGTCATACTGGGGCATATTGCCTTCATTTAGCCCTGGAGGCGATCGTTCTCTCGTATATCCGTTACAGTTTCCATCACTCGATCGAGATATATTGTATTCGCCTCACTGACCATTATTCCTGAGCTTTTCATCGATATGAGCTCTCAGCGGAGCATCGTTCGAGACTCGTAGAGTCCCTTTCAGCCATTTCCAACGGATTGAGCTTTGCAGCGGCATGCCACACTGGGGCATACCCTCATCCTTGAGTTCATCGGATCATTTGCAGATTCTCTCACTACTTGATCTACTTCTTGATCTTCATAGGGCATCCCCCTATTGCCACTGTCTTTACGTTTGGGGCATCCCCCCACTGTCTTTTCGTTTGGGGCATCCCCCCACTGTCATTTTGTTTGGGGCATCCCCCCATTGTCATTTCGTTAGGGGCATCCCCCCACTGTCTTTACGTTTGGGGCATCCCCCCACTATCATTTACGTTTGGGGCATCCCCCCACTGTCATTTACGTTTGGGGCATCCCCCCACTGTCTTTTCGTTTGAGGCATCCCCCCATAGTCATTTACGTTTGGGGCATCTCCCCACTGTTATTTACGTTTGGGGCATCCCCCCACTGTCTTTTCGTTTGAGGCATCCCCCCATAGTCATTTACGTTTGGGGCATCTCCCCACTGTTATTTACGTTTGGGGCATCCCTCTACTATCATTTCGTTTAGGGCATCCCCCTACCGTCATCTTGTTTAGGGCATCCTCCTATTTTTGGTCTGTTTGGGGCATCCCCCTACCCTCATCTTGTTTAGGGCATTCCCCTACCGTCAGTTCGCTTAGGGTATCTCCCTTTGTTTCAGATTTATCACCACCGTAGGTCTTCACCTATGGGCCTTATCGTTTAGTGTTTAGAGTTAGCTTTTTGGTTTAAATTTCAGAGCTATTATTTTCTAGTTTAGCAGTTAGAGTTATTTTTTTTGGTTTGGCTTCTAGAGCCATTATTCTTCTAGTTTGGTGTCTAGAGTTAGCTCTTTGGTTTGGCTTCCAGAGCTATTATTATTTTCTCAGTTTATCATTTAGAGTTAGTTTTTTTGTTTGGCTTCCAGAGTCATTATTCTTCTAGTTTAGTGTTTAGAGTTAGCTTTTTGATTAGGCTTCCAAAGCTATTATTTTTTCAGTTTGACGTTCAGAGTCACCATCATCACTTTTCAGTTTCGGCATTCAGAGCCATCATCGTGTTTTCAGTTCGGCGTTCAGAGCCATCATCGGTTTTCAGATCGACATTCAGAGTCGCATCCTCGGTTTCGACGTTCAGAGTCGTTATCACTTCTCAGTTTGACGTTCATGGTCATCGTCATTACCTTTTTAGTTTCGGCGTTCAGAGCCATCATCGGTTTTCAGATCGACATTCAGAGTCGCATCCTCAGTTTCGACGTTCAGAGCCATCATCGCTTCTCAGTTTTGGCATTCATAGCCATCACTATTTTCGGTTTAGGCTTCCAGAGCCATTTCTATCATCTCGTTTAGGCTTCCAGAGCCATTTCTGTCATCTTGCTTAGGCTTCCAGAGCCATTACCGTCATCTTGTTTTGGCTTCCAGAGCCATTACTGTCATCTTGTTTAGGCTTCCAAAGCCATTTCTATCATCTCGTTTAGGCTTCCAGAGCCATCACTGTCATCTCGTTTAGGCTTCCAGAGCCATTTCTATCATTTCGTTTCGGCTTCCAGAGTCATCACTGTCATCTCGTTCAGGCTTCCAGAGCCATTTCTATCATCTCGTTTAAGCTTCCAGAGCCATCACTGTCATCTCATTTAGGCTTCCAGAGCCATCACTGTCATCTCGTTTAGGCTTCTAGAGCCATCACTGTCATCTCGTTTAGGCTTCCAGAGCCATTTCTATCATCTCGTTTAGGCTTCCAGAGTCATCACTGTCATCTCGTTTAGGCTTCCAGAGCCATTTCTATCATCTTGTTTAGGCTTCCAGAGCCATCACTGTCATCTCGTTTAGGCTTCCAGAGCCATCACTGTCATCTCGTTTAGGCTTCCAGAGCCATTTCTATCATCTCGTTTAGGCTTCCAGAGTCATCACTGTCATCTCGTTTAGGCTTCCAGAGCCATTTCTATCATCTCGTTTAGGCTTCCAGAGTCATCACTATCATCTCGTTTAGGCTTCCAGAGCCATCACTATCATCTCGTTTAGGCTTCCAGAGCCATCACCATCATCTCGATTAGGCTTCCAGAGTCATCACTATCGTCTTGTTTAGGCTTTCAGAGCCATCACTATCATCTCATTTAGGCTTCCAGAGCCATCACTATCGTCTTGTTTACGTTTCCAGAGCCATCATCATCATCTCGATTAGGCTTCCAGAGCCATCACTATCGTCTTGTTTAGGCTTACAGAGCCATCACTATCATCTCGTTTAGGCTTCCAGAGCCATCACTATCGTCTTGTTTAAGTTTCCAGAGCCATCGCTGTCGTCTTGTTTAGGCTTCCAGAGCTGTTATTTCCTAGTTTAGCTTTTAGGGTTAGTCTTTTGGTTTGGCTTCCAGAGCTTTTATTTTCTTGGTTTAGTGTTTAGAGTTAGCTTTTTGGTTTGGCTTTTAGAGCTTTTATTTTCTCAGTTTAGTGCTTAGAGTCGGTCTTGTCATCCAGGGTCACAACTCCTCGCGTTCATATCCGCTGGCTTTGCACATCTTGCCTTCATGGTTTTACATTCTCCCTCGGTTTTTCCTCACTCCGTTATCCTGTGCTTATCGCCTATTCATCTCGTAGTCCACATAGGGTAGTCCCCTTTGGGCGCTTTCTTGCTCGTACTCCAAGGTGGTTCGACCGTTACTCATCTTTGACATTGATCTCTTGAGTCACCTGTAGAGACGTCTTAGAGGGAGTCTGGGTCTTTGGTGCGGTGAGAGATCCACTCTCCTTTTAGGATTTTAGGACACTTTCTGTACCCCTGATGGTTCGGATGAGTTTCTATTCTACGTGTATACCTTTAAGGGTCTCTCTTTTTCTTCGATAGAGTTCACTTCGTTACACTCATTACTCACACTTGCTTTTCACTCCAATGTTCACATTCCTTACACTCGTGAACTCTACCGAAGAGAGGCATATTTGTAGACCCCCTCAAAGGGTGTTCTTTTTATTATTATTATTATTATTATTATTTTATTATTTTTTTATTATCTCACCTAGCCACCTGGAAGAGGGGATTCTCGGGCAGCTAAATGGGGGATGGGAAGTGAAGGAAAGCGGCTGAGGAGAAGGAGCCGTTTCTCGGGCAGAAAAAGGAGGCTGGCAGCCAAAGATGATGAGGGGGGTGAGCTGTTCTTGAGCAGAAAAAAGAGTTTGAGGTGAAAGGAGCAGGGGGCTGCAGAGGAGCAGAAGGAGAGATTTTTTGAGGGAGCTTCGAGGGTCGTTGGAGAGAGAGGAGGGTTCTACGGGTGGAGAGAGGAAAACAGATTCTAGCCAGGAGAGGAGATTCTCTGTTTTGATAGGCATTTTTAGCTTGAAGAACCCAGGTATGAAGACGGCATTCTTCACACTTCTCATTTTTTTTTTCTATTATTCTTCAGTTTGCTAGTGTTTTCCTCAGTATTATGTTGATTGGGGTGGATATTGGAGGCCACTAGTTTTATTTGTTGAATTATACCCCTGCATCCGTGTGGATTTGTCCATCTGTTTTAACTTGCTCTGAACCTACTGTGACTATGGAGTACCTAAGATTCATACTCATCACCTCCTATTCATTCCCGTCACCTTCTTTTCGAAATTTACTTCATATCAAATTCATTTTCCATCACCTATACTCATTACGTCCAGGCTACTTCACATGCCGTCCGAGTCATCCCCATTAATCTTCCGCACCAACTTCATCTCATTTCCATCATCCTTCACGTGTATATAACTCTCATACACCTGTGGCTTCAATGACCTCTTCACGACCCATACTTTGTGATACCCAGAGGCGACCATTCTTCATGTTTACCCAACCCCATGCATCCCATTAAACATCTCTCATATCCATTTCTCTTCATGTTGTCACATTCTTTTCCCACGCACCACTTCCCTCTCTACACCGCAGCCATACCTTTTCTCCCTCCAACCGCCATACCCATCTCCACGAGAGCTTCCAAAGCCGCCCTTCTACGCGCATAGGGTCCGAACATGCAAGTTGTTTCCGCCATCACTCCTCCCAGTCTTCATCAGAGGCGCGTTTCTCGACGGCTTGGAGAGCGTCACGACCTCCCATGCACGCGTGGCGTCGTCATTCTTCGCGCTCTCCGGACCGGCAACACCTTCTGGAAGTCACCAGGCCGCCACCACCTGCTCCGTCTACGCACGCGCCTGCACCAGCCACCACGGCGGCAGCACCTTCTGGACGTCGCCAGGCCGCCACCACTTGCTCCGGCTACACGCGCGCCTGCACCAGCCACCATGGCGACGACACCTTCTGAACGTCACCAGACCGCCGCCACGGCTCCCCTCTTCCCCCCGCCGCCGCTGCTCCTCTTTTCCCCGCGCTGCCATGGCTCTCCTCTTCATCGTGCCGCCGATGGAGTCTTCGTGGGTGGAGAGGCAAATGGTGAAGAGAAGCTTTGCCCATGATGGTTTTGGGTTTGGGTTTGAACTGGGAACCCAGGCCCAAGCCTATGAAAAGAAGCCCAGGTTTATGAAGGCTTTAATTGCCTTGGGCTTGCCCATTAATATCTTATGGACTGGGCTTGTTGAAGATGGGGCTTGTTAGTGGATCCAGGCTTATGGGCTTTGGGCTTAATGGATGCATATTATCATTTATTATTATTATTATTAATTGTTGTTATCATTGTTATTATTATTATTATTATGGTTATTATTATTGTTATTATTATTACTATTATTATTATTATTATTAATGTCATTATTATTATTATTATTATTATTATTATTATTATTATTATTGTTACTATTATTATTATTATTATTATTATTATTAATTATTATTATTATTAATTATTATTATCATTGTTATTATTATTATCATTATTATTGTCATTATTATTATTATTATTATTATTATTATTATTATTATTATTATTAACCATTATTATCATTGTCACTATCATTATTATTAATTCACACTTTCAACATCTATTTATTATTATTATTATCACCATTAATCCAAACTTTCAAAAATCTCATCATTATTATTACCATTAATTCAATTTTCAAAATCTATTTATTATTATTATTATTATCATTACTAACCCAACTTTCAAAAATCTCATTATTGTTATTATTATTAACTCAACTTTCAAAATCTCATTATTATCATTATTATTAATCCAAACTCTCAAAATCTATTTATTATCATTATTATCATCATCTTATTATTGTTATTATCATCATTAATCCAGACTTTCAAAAATCTCATTATTATTATCATTATTACTACCATTAATTCAACTTTCAAAATCCTATTATTTTTATCATTAACCCAACTTTCAAAAATCTCATTACTATTATTATTATTAACTCCACTTTCAAAATCTCATTATTATCATTATTATTATTTCACACTTTCAACATCTATTTATTATTATTATTATTATTATTATTAATACAAACTCTCAAAATCTCATTATTATTATTATTAATTCACACTTTCAAAATCTTTTTATTGTCATTATTATTAATCCAACTTTCAAAATCCTACTATTATTATTATTAACCCAACTCTCAAAATATTATTATTATTATTATCATTAATTCATCTTTTAAAATATTATTATTTTTATTACTACTACTATTATTATTATTATTAATTCGATTCTCAAAATCTTATTATTATTATTATCATTAATTCATCTTTTAAAATCTTATTATTTTTATTACTACTACTATTATTATTATTATTAATTCGATTCTCAAAATCTTATTATTATTATTATCATTAATTCATCTTTTAAAATCTTATTATTTTTATTACTATTATTATTATTATTGTTAATTCGATTCTCAAAATCTTATTATTATTATTATCATTAATTCATCTTTTAAAATCTTATTATTTTTATTACTATTATTATTATTATTGTTAATTCGATTATCAAAATCTTTTTATTATTATTATTAATTCACACTTTCAAAATATTATTATTATTATTATTATCATTAATTCAAACTTTCGAAATCATATTATTATTATTATTATTAATTCAAACTCCCAAGACCTTATTACTATCATTATTATGAATTCAGCTTTCAAAAATCTAGGGTCTCGCAGTTCAATTTCCTAAAGTCCGTTTCTCATTTTCTTTAACAAATTTCAATTTAATCATCACGGCTGTAATCTTCAAAATTTAATTCCAAATACTCCAATTTTCAAATAAGCTCCAATAATTCAGTTTTCACTCGAATAGTTTTTAATCACATTTCAGTTCCTAAATAATCTTTGGATCTTCTTGATTTTATATGAGCAATAGTGATTCTTTCATAATTCTAAAACGCGGGATTTGTGAGATTAGCTCATGAACAATAAATCGGGCTTTGTTGGGGGCCTTATGTTTGACCCCTTTTTGACTATCGATTATCGTGCTTACTGTATTTTTCTTGGGTTTCGTTTTGCGCTCCGATATGTATGAGCTATGTTTTGTATTCATTAATTGTGCACTAATCCCGTTTCTTGATAGTGCATTGTGGCTCGTGGCCGAGGTACACATCTACTCCCTTTCTAGTCAATTTCTATTGCGTGTTTTGATTCTCATATTGTGCATGATTTAGGTGAATATCCATTGACTTTCTCGTTGATTGCCACGTCAGTTTCGTTGTATTAGTAGAGACCCGACTTTAGGGGCTTAGAGGGGTGCTACGGTCTTTACCGTACCTTCCCGATGAGTAACCTGATCCTCGAACCTGATCTGGTTTTTCACAGACCACATTTTCCAAAACAAGGAGTCACACTTAGGGTTTTTCTTTCTTATTTTGTTTACCCTTTTAAAAATAAAACAAAAATAAGTGGCGACTCCAAGTCATTTTCTTAATCAATAAAAATCATTTTTTCAAATTAAAATTGAGCTCGCCATTCGAGTGGGAAACGCATGAGCAGAAATGCGGGGTCCACACTAAGACATGTCACTTATTTTGTATGTTTTGGTTACATTTTCAATAACAAATGTTAAACATATCACACATTTCATATTTATTTATTTATTTATTTATTTATTTTTCATATTTATTTTGAGTGATTATGATAGTAGAAACTTATTTATTTTTTACACTTGATGCCAAAAATAATCCTAGGTACCCCTTTGATTAAAATGGTAGTTGCCTTCAAACTATGAAAATTTTCTCAGCCATTTGACTCAAATTTTATTATTTGCACAAATGTATGACTAGTTTTTTAAAAAATATTAGGGAAAGAAAAATACAATATTAAGTATGCAAAATATGAGAACAAAATCAAACATAATTACAAATAGTTAGAAATTTATACATTTTAAATTATTTAAATTTTTATATAAAAGAGAAAAAAAATAAGTCATATAAATTTGAAATAACATATACAAATAACTTATTAACTTTAATTTTTTTGTCCTTCTACTTTTTCTTTTTATTCAGTTTTTAGTAATTATTTCTTTCTCTATTTTGCTTTTCCTTGTGTTTGCCATCAATTTTTTTAGAAACCAAATATAACTTAAATATTTGATTGTCTTTCATAATTTCTATGAAAAACTGAAAAAAAAAGAAGAAAAAAAGTCATTTTTCATAACATTTTCCCGTCTCCTTAATTCTTTTCAACAAATATAATCTAAGATTTGTCACATAGTTGCTTTCTATATCTTGAATTGTTTTCCTTCTACTTTTTTTTTTTTCTTTTGATTTTAGTATATATATATATTGTTTACTTTTATTTTTTTCTTTTTACTTTTCCTTTCTATTTTACTTTTCTTGGTATTTTCTATCAAATTTTCTAGAAACCAAATATAGCTTAAATAATTTCAAAATACATAATTTTTTAACTAATTTCAATGTTTTTTTTCTTTCATATTTTCTACAAAAAACCAAAAATGAGTAAAATAAATTTTCTTATTATTTTTCCCTCTTCTCTTAATACTTTTCAACTAATGATAACTTAACATTGGTCAAAGAGTTGCTTTGTGTATCTTCAAAGTAGTCTAAGGTGAAAATAGTGGTGATTCGTTATTAATCTCAAACTCTAGGTTGTTAAGGCAATAGGCTGTATCTTTGATTTTCATTGTGAATTTTGGTTTCCTTTGGGCAATTTGAGAAAATTATGAAGAGCTTTGAGCTAATTGGCTAATTAATTTGGGATATTAGTATAATTTATATCTCCCATGGTAAGTATTTCATATTCACACATTGTATTTTCAAATATTTAAAATAATAAGTTTTAACTAGCATTGAAATTCATAAATAATTTCATGTTTTGATAAAAGATGATGTCCACCTTAAAATTTAAATTATTATTTGGTATCACACTCAAATTATGATCTCTAAATCAAGTGTTATTGGGGAAAAGAGAGGAAGAAGAAAACTAGGTATGATGAAAGCCAAGAGCCTCTAAGTTTTAACACCAAGGAAATCAAGCAAGCTAACTAAGATTTAAACTTTAGCTATAACACCAACTAAGTGAATGTAGGAATGCAAAGTAAGGATTCGGGTTCTAATTTGAGAGTTCAATTATATTAATATTGTCTATTCATATAGGATTTAACTTATAATAATACAAGAAAATGAATTGGGTAATATTGCCCATAGTGAAATCCATAATCACTCAAGAATTGCTAGACTAACATCTTCTTGAAAAAAGTGTTGTTTTTATCACCAGCAGACTAGTACAAAGCAACCAAACTGAGCCAAAAATAATAATAATAATAATAAATAACAATCAAAAAAAGGAAGAATAAGTGTAGGCACTTATCAAGAGTGATTGAGACGTGACAGAGCATATTCCTTAAAGTAGATTCACCCTCCTCAAAGATCAATCTTGATGCAAGAGAAACCGATGTCTTGCCTGTAGGATTTAACAGTCAAAAACTCATTTAAAGTGCACTCCTTCGATTAGGTGCATTATAGTTTGAAATGGAACTGATTGCAGGATGAGCAAAGGCTATGGTGGTGTACTGCAGTGGCTACAGTGGGGCAGCAAAGGCTATAGTGGACTGCAAGAATGATGTCTATGGTGGGCTATGATTGACTCCAATGGTGATGTCTATGGTGGGCTATGATTGACTCCAATGGTGATGGCTATGGTGGACTGGCATGCAGTAGTGGAGCAGTTGCGAAAGAGTATTTGGACTGCAACCATAGATCAGTCTTCAAAGCGGAAAGATGCGGAGAAAGATGGAAGCAACAGAATGGAAGGCACTAGGTATTCATGCATATGAAGAGACTTTAAAGAGGGGGTTTTATAAGGAGTTCTATTAAGATTCTCTTACAAAAGCTAAACAACTCAGTCAAAATTAATAATAAAATTAATTAATTTAATGTGGTTTTAACAGCTCAAAGTCCCACCTAAAACCTCTGATCGGCTGAATGAGTGAGTTAACCTCAGAACTCTCAAAATTACAATTAAATTAATAAAATTAATAAACAATTTTAACTTCAAAGAATTTAGTTGGAATCATGCAGATATGCAGAGAGGTCCCCCGTCACACAATGCACATGTAGGACCCTCATTAGTTTTTTGCATTGGACCCGTTTGAAATCCAACTGGATGGGCTTGGGTTTCATTAACATGCAAGGCTTCCACTTCCCTCTCCACAAGGTTAAGAATTGGCCTATGCACGAATCAAAGTAGGTCCAAATGAGAACAAGTAACATGCCTAAATTAAACAATTGCTAGTCTAATCATATAAGCCCAAAGATGAAGTAATGAGGCCCAAAACCAAGTAAGCGCAATAAGAATATCATCAATCCAAAATTATATGGCGCAAACTCAATTAAAAAAAAAAAAAAACACAAATCAATAAATGGAAACCCAAATAAAAAACTATAAACAAAATCAAATGAAACAATCACTATGGAAAACAAAAATATATCTTAACCAATCTTGAAGAACCTATGGATAGAAGGTGCAAGGGATGAAAATGAAAGAAAAATGGAGAAAGAGGAGAGAGGGGAAGAGAGAGAGAGAATGTGAAGATGGTGGTGGCCGACGACGCCGACAGTGGCTCGCTATCGTCGGTAGTAGAGGTGTGGTGGCGGGTTTGATGTGGTGAAGGTGGAAAGAATGGTGAGAAGAGATGGTGATAGAGAGTAAATAGGTAAGCAAGAAGGGAGAGAAGAGAGAGAGATAGGGGGAGATGGTTGTCTTCAGTCAGCGTTATGGCTTGCAGTGTCGCCGGCGTTGTGGTTGGTAGTGTCGCTGGCGTCCTAGTGGGTGGACGGAGATGCTGCTGCTAGTCAGGGAGAAAGGAAAATGGGTTTATGAGGAAAATGGAGAGAAGAAGAAGGAAAGAAGAGAAAAGAAAAAGGGAAAAAAGAAAATGGGATGAGCGGGTGAGGAGGGAAAGAAAGGTCTTTAGGCTTTTAGAGGAATGAATGGTGGAGATGGGAAGGAGAAAAAATGAATGACTAAGATGGGTTCTTCTAAAATGGGTATAAATGACTTTAAAATGGTGGTCTACGGGACGTCTTTCCCCAATCAAAGTACATGGTAATCTGTTAATAAGACAACACACATATGTTCTTTCCCTTTGGTTAAAAAAAATCCTTCATTTCAAAATTTTTACGGGATGATATAAACAAGTATAGGTGGGTGCCTATTTTTAGGATATAGTGTCCACATTTCTCATTTCTTTTAGATGTGAGATGGGAAAGGATTCACCTCTTTGCCTTAATAATACTCTCTTTTGTATTTTATATTACTCTGGTGAAAATTATAAAATAAAAAAATCTATTTATAATGAATATTTTTTTATTGAATTTAAATTGTTTGAGATTTTTATATTTTATAGTAGATTTACAAGATAATTAGTTTTAAATTATATAATAATTTATTTAATTAGAGGTTAATTTTATATTGAAATAAAAGAAATTGTTACTTTATTTTAATTGTTATACATATTGATGATAATTTAATAATCAAATTTATCAACCTCACAAATGTTATTATTCAAAACTTATAATAACTTTAAACCATAATCCACCAAACAATTGACTATGATTCATAACAACTAATTTTTACTAACTACAAAAATTTTCCTAAATATACCAAAATGATACTAAAGAAGACTAGCATTTAAATTACATTATTATTATGTTTTGGATGCAACTTTTGTTATTTTATTTCTATTTTTAGAATTACAATTTTGAAAATATATTTCAAAATCATGTTTAATTATCCGTATTTACTTTTGGTTTACAAAATTTAATAGCAAATTTTTAAAAAAAATTATGTGATCATTCTTGAACAAATATTAAACACGAAATTGACAACTATGATCACCAGTGTCTCATCCTATACTAAATAAAGCAAATAAATGCATCATAAGAATGGTAAAAAATAATAAAAAATTGGCAAAAGGTTTTTTTATTTCTCATTATCTATATAAAAAAAAGTATCCATATAATATATATACATATAATCACATATATCCAAACAAAGGGGGAGAATGTGAAGAATTGTTACGTTCTCAAATTTCCTCCCTCTATTCTCTAGAAAATCATCATAACAATAACAACATATGCTTACATCTCTCTCAAAAATGAAACATGTAATAACAATATGTACATAATTTTCTACATATTTTTTGTTAAATGAGTTACATAGATTGAGAAGAACTATTAAATTGGCTATCGACGAAACTCTACAATCAAATATACTCTTTGTCATCTGTGTTGCATCAACATATGATTAAGGTTGGTGACAAATCATGAAGTATCTCCATAAGTAGTATGTAGTTTCTTGTTTAGATAAGCACATAAAAGTGTTTGAATTTCTCAAACAAAATAGATCCATTTTTTTTTTTAAGTGAATACATGGTTATATGATATCTAAGTTCGTTTTGTAACATGCAACCATTCAAATCTTGCACTTCCCCAATTTTAAAAATAGATCAATTATTTTTAAAGGAAATACTTATCATTTGTCATAATTGGGTCAGTTTGATGACATGTAAATTTTCTAATTCATCATAGATGGTGCATCCACTATGAATTTGAAATCTCCTCTCATGTATCATATTGACTAAGTAAATCCAAAAAGTAAATGAATTTTAGTTTGCTTCAATATCTCAAAATACATACTTTTTGAGTTTGTAGTAGTAGGTTGTAAGTGAATATTTATACATGTTCTTAGTTTTTTCGAATTTAAAGCATTGTGTGGTGCTAAGTAAATGATGCCACTTACTTTGTATGATTTGTTTACACTTCCAATAACTCATGTTAAACATATCATACACTTCCTACCTATTTATTTATTTACATATTATTTGAGTGGTTATGATACAAGAAATCATAAGTTCTAGTCACCTTCAAACCATGAAAATTTTCTCATCTCATTTGAGTCAAATTTGATTGCTTGCACATATTTATGTTTAATTCTTCAAGAGTATCAAGAAAAATAAATAAATACTAAGAAAAATAATTTTCTCATTTAATTTTATTATGCAAAATATAAAATAAAATCAAATATAATTACAATTAATGAGAAATTTATGCATTTTAAATTATTTAATATTCATATAAAAAAGATAAAATAAGTGAAATATGTTTGATGTAGCATATGAAAATAATTCATTGACATTAATTTTCGTTCTACTTTTTCTCTCTATTTAATTTGTTTTCCCTCATTTTTTTTTCTTTCAAATTTTTTGACAACCAAATATAACCTAAATAACTTCAAACAATTTCATTAATATTTTAATCTTTTTGCATTTCTATGAAAAACGAAAAAATGAAGAATATTATTTTTCTTAGCACTTTTTTCCTTTCACATCAAAAACCAAATTTAGTGTAAAGATTCATCTAAAAGTTGCTTCTTGTATCTTAAAATTTTGAATTAATTTAAAGTTAAAAATTGAGGTGATTTGTGATTAATATAGAACTTTAGGTTGTTAAGACAATAGGTTATATATTTGAATTTTATTGTGAATTTTGATTTCTCTTGGGTAATTATAGAAAATTATTAAGAGCCTTGAATTGGTTGGTTAATTAAATTGAGACATTAGTATAAATTATATTTCCTATATACATCAAGTATATTGCACTCACACACTTTGTATTTTTAAATATTTTAGAATAATCAGTTTTAGTTAGTATTGAAATTCTTAAAAATCTCATGTTTGATAAAGATCGTGTCCAACTTAAAATTTAAACTATTATTTGGTATCACACTCAAAAGCATCAATTGACATTTTCCTCGATCTCACTTAGAGGGTGCTTAATAAAGTGAGAAGGTACATTTAATAACTGTATTAAGTATTTACAATAAAATAACTTGTTTGAATACAATTATCATTATTTTCATTGTTGAAAACATACTCGTTTGTAAAATATAAAAACTCTTATGCAAAAATTATAAAATTATCTTATGTTCTTAAAAACACTTTTTTAAATTTGAAATTTTTTGGAAAGTGTTTTCAAGAATAGTAGATAATTTTGTAGTTTTTGTATAAGAGTTCCTACAATTTATATAAAAATTTTATTTTTTAGAATAACAAGCAAGAACTGCATCTGAATGTAGTAATATTACTTAAATAAAAAATGAATTTTATATTAATAAATAAAAATATTTTTGTCTTAGATCCAAAATAATTTGGTCTTCTTATTCAAAAGTTTTAGACTTCTTATATATATAATTAAATAATAATTTTATGAAAAAAATTCAACAAAATTTGATGCCTTTAAAACCATTTTACCTTAATTTTGTATTTGAATTAGGGGTCATTTCTTTTTATAAACTTAAATCTTAAAGCAAGTTGATTTAAGACTTAAGATAGTTTTTAGGATTTCTTTTTTAACTTATCATTTTTTAAAGATAATTTTAATGGAAAAATTGAAATTTGTTTACTTTTACATTAATAGAAGAAATCGCTTTATATATAAACCAAATTCATTTTTTAACAATTGGATAATTTTTATCGTAAAATAAAATAAAATCAAATAAATTTTCTCAAATTATCAAAAAAAAAAAAGAAGTAAAAGTAGAAAGGGGGGTTTGGTTGCGGGTCTTCGAGACGCCATTTAACAAGCTAAACGTGCTTTATTTTTACAAGAGATTTTAGGGAAATATTTTATTTGTCATGAGGAGCATCCCTCCAAAGTTTGATTTCAAGTTTAATGGTTGGATTTTTAGTTTGTGGAACTGATTAACCCTAAAATTTTTAGTTAATATTCTTTTTGAAGAAAAAAATTGTAGATCTTTTTATTGTTAGATAAATATGTTTATATTTATGTTTTCTACATGTAATTTGGTATATGATTATTATTAGAATGTTATGTCTTCACAATTTATGAATTGCTAGTTAAGGAAATAAAGAAATGTCGTTTGTTGATGATATAGCTTATAAGAATTGGAGAAAATTTTTTTGGTGTTGATTGTTAAAATGATTGAGTTATGTTTGAAGAATAAAAATATATTTTGGAATTAATGGTTGCCAAATATATAGGGTTTAGTGCATTTCATTTGCATCATAGTTTAATGAAAAATGAAAATAATGATAAAAGGTTGTGTGAAATAGAAAGAAGAAAAAAGAAAAAAAGAAAAAAAATGATGACAAGTAATGACCCAAGAGATGTAAAATTAAGAATAGAGTAAGATCTTTAGTGTAAAATACACAAAAATTTATCATAAGAAAACTTTGATTGCGTAGCGTATTTGAGTACAACTGTGTATCATTTGATGAAAGCTCAAGAATAATAGTGCATTGTAGGATTATGCATTACATCTCTTTGCATTTTATTTAATTATCAAAATATGTATGAGTTGTATGGTTAGATTAAAATAAAATATTTGGATTAAAGGTTTGACTGTTTATTTTAACGTAGTTAACCCTAGCATTTACCTTTTAACCATTTAATGTAGTTGGCTATAGAGAGAGAGAGAGAGAGAGAGAGAGAGAGGTAACATGACTGAACTTTAAGAAATCTTCAAAACAGGTAGGGGGAGGTTTTGTTTTTTTCGGAAATATGAGTTTTATATGGCTTTCTCTCTCAACCGGAACTTATAAATATGTTTCCTTGCTCAGTAGTAAATATCGAAAGAATAAAATGGAAAGACAAAACTTCTCCTTGCTATGTCAGAAGCCTACATAATATAAATTTAAGTTACTATGTTGTATATGAAGACCTTTAGATTAAATAGAAATTATATTTCAATTGTCAAAATTGTCTAATGATGCATGAAAATGATGAACAACGAATGCTGAATGAGTAAAATTAAGTCATTTTTAGCAGTGCATTCTGTCCAAAAGGGTCAGCCGTGAAGAAATATTTCATTGTTAATAGAGTTCAGGGCCTTTTCCCTACTTCCAATTGAAGTATGAAAACTTGAAAGTATGATAGGTGATAAAGACGTGCTTGCAATCCCCTTCTTTCTCCATGATTGTTTTGAGACAACTCTCAAGTCTAAGAAAATTTCTTTTTATCAACTCACAGTTTTACACTCTAATGATTTTTCTCAGCTTCTTAAATGTCCAAACTTCCATTTTCAACTTTGAAAGACTTAGAAGAAGTTAGAAGTAGAATTGGGGATTTTTGGAGGAAACCTAATACCAGTTTCAGAAAGAACTTAAAATTCAAATCCTGTTCATTTCTTGTTTAGAAAGCTATAAAAATTATTTTTGTGACCCAGATCCTACTAAAATTTTAAGAAATCAGGGAATGGATAGTTGCCACTAAAACCAGAAATGTGATTTAATAAATAAAATAAAATAAAAGAATTTGTTAGCATTCATCCAACATTGGTACTTTAAAAGAACGGTCCCTTTTTTTTTTTTTTTCCTTTTTTTTCTCACACTTTGAAATTTTAAATAAAAGTTGAATTAATTTTACTCATATTTCATGAGGGTTGATTTAAACATAGTTAACCCTCATTAGTTTGAAATTTCGTCAAATAACTTGTCTATCTTTTTCATTTGTTTAAAAGTCACAAATCAAGAATTTGAAATTTTAGGGTGTGACATTTACCTTATAATTTGAAAATTTGTAACTAGTCTCATAAATGTTGTAGTGCTATTTCTTTTAATATTAGGCCAAATTAATATTTATTTTCAATATTAATTATTATCTTCGTTTATGAAAATGCATAAGTATCATTATATTTTAAGCTAAACTTTCCACAAAGAAAAAAAAACATAAATTGGATAATTTCATATAAGATATAAATTTAATACTAAATTGAGGTGTTTGTTTCCCTTATTTCAAACTTACATGGAGCTTTACCGGTTTTAGCAATTTTTTTTAATAATAAAAAAAAACCTTTGTAACTTGCAAGATTGTTTGTATTGGTTTTATTTTTATTTTTTGGTGTTTTTTGGTTTTTTTTTTAGTCTTAGAAAGATAAGCTTAACTCCGATTATGAATTTGAAAATGGTTTTTTTCAAAGACATAATGTTCACTGTTAGATAATTTGTAGTTGTAAGTTATTTGTATTTCCTAAACTAGGAGCAATTATTATAAATAATTTTTTTAAAAAACCCATCTTAGAAACACCACCGAAAAATTTATTTTTTTCCTACTTTTTATTTTCTTCTGAGATACAAGGTAGTTTTTTGTTTTAGTCTAATAGATCCATGAACTCGAGCTTTGAATAACTATGCTTCACTGTTTTATGCTTTCACAATTATATAGTATTTTACTATTTAACAAAGGGTTGACTCCAAACTTGTAACAATAATAATAATAAAAAAATTGTTTTTTATAGTTTTTATATTAAAATATGTCCATCTAGTTACTACTAAACCATTAGCAAAATTAATGGATCCAATTCAGTTTGTAATTACAGCTTGCTAATTTAGCATGGCACATGCATGATTTTTTTTTCACAACTTTGGGATGATGTTGGAGTATAAATTTGGATAAGTTATTAATATAATTTTAATTATCTTAAACCGATTGCTTGTATTGCACATGAATTCTTTTTTGATGAGGTATATAACAAGTTATTAAGATATTGGAGGAACTAAAAAATTTATTAATAGTTACATTTTCTTGTAGGTATTGTGATCAAGTTATTGCTTGCACCCTATTTTCAAATCCTACTAAATAACTTGACCATGCTTGAGAGTCCTGTCTAGATGTGAAGAATTGATTAGCATCATCATTTTTTATATATATTGAAAATATCATTTGTAAATAATAATAATATAAATTCCTTCTTGTAGCTAAGTATCATGAACTGATGATGGTGAGATGCTTGACTTTATTAATCATTAGTTTGTTTTTTAATTTTAAAACTTTAAATAAATAAGACTTAAATCTAGATTATGAAGTGATTCTTATAAGATGATCGTTCTATTGAATTAATACTATCTCAAGTTCAATATTATCTCCGCTTTTCTATTGATGATTACTATGGATACTAGGGGTTATTGACTTAGGCATTTTGATAAGAAACCAAGGAAACAAAAAAGGTTAATTAATAAAACACATTAGATCGAGTTTACAAAAAGGCAACTACATTGACAACATACTATATAAGGGAGTTAATGTAGATGCCTATATGGGAAAATAGTAGTATACTAGCTTATGGCTTATAATGCCCTCATGGCTTATAATACCCTCAAATATTATCAAGTTAGCTTAGTTCAATAAACATTAGTATAGATCAATGAATGAGATAAAAACACAAGGACACTAATCAAAAGGGCATATGACAGCTTGTGATCTATTAAAAACAATTAAGAAAAATATAATTTTTACTTAGATGGAGATGTTGGGCTATAATATGTATAGAAGAAATTTGTTTTTATTAACTTACAATTTTACACTATAATGATTTTTCTCAGCTTCTTAAATGTCCAAACTTTCATTTTCAACTTTGAAACACTTAGAAGAAAAATTTTAAAATACAATTGAGGATTTTTGGAGGAAACCTAAACCCAGTTTTAGAAAGAACTTAAAATTCATATCCTATTCATTTCTCTTTTAGAAAGCTATAAAAATTGTTTTTGTGACCCGGATCCTATTAAAATTTTAAGAAATCAGGGCATGCATAACTGTCATTGAAATCATAAATGTGCATTAATTAAAAAATAAAATTAAAAGAATTTGTTAGAAGTCATCTAGCATTGGCATTTTAAAAGAACTCTATATTTTTTCTTTTCTTTTCTTTTCTTTTCTTTTTTCCCCTCACACTTAGAAATTTCAAATAAAAGTTGGATTAATTTGACTCACATTTTATGAGATTTATCTAAATACACGTAGCCTCCATTAGTTTAAAATTTTACTAAATACTTTTTCTATCCTTTTCATTTGTTTAAAAATCACAAATCAAGAATTTGAAATTTTAGGATGTAACATCTACCTTATGATTTAAAAAATTATAACTAGTCTCATAAATGTTGTAGTGCTTTTTTCTGTTAATACTAGGTTAAATCAATATTTATTTTCAATATTAATTATTATTTTCACAGAGAAAAATGCATAAGAATCATTATATTTTAAGCTAAACTTTCCACAAAGGAAAAAAAACATAAATTGGATAATTTCATATAAGATATAAATTTAATACGAATTTGAGGTGTTTGTTTCCCTTATTTCAAACTTACATTAAGCTTTACAAGTTTTAGCAATTTATTTATTTATTTTTATTTGTTTTTAATTTATATACTTTGTAACTTGCAAGATAGATATATATATATATATATATATCGTTTTGAGTTTTTTGAGTGGTCTTAGAAAGATAAGCTTAACTTTGGTTGTGAATTTGAAAATGATTTTTTTCAAAAACATTTGTAAGTTATTTGTATTTCCTAAAATTAGAGCAATTATTATAACCATTCTTAAAATCTCCACCCAAATATATATATATTTTTATCTACTTTTTATTTTCTTTTAAAATACAAAACAGTTTTCAATTTTAGCCCAATATGATCCATGACCTGCTGTGAATAACCATGCTTCACTTTTATATGCTTCAACAATTATATAGTATTTAATTTACTATTTAATAAAGGGTTGACTCCAAACTTATAAGAATAATAAAAAAAAATTATAGCCTTTTATAGTTTTTATATTAAAATATGTTCCCCCAGTTACTGCCAAACTATTAGCAAAATTAATGGATCCAATTCAGGTTGTTATTACAGCTTGCTAATTTGGCATAAGACATGCATGATTTTTTCACAATAACTTTGTGATGATGTTGGAGTATAAATCTGGATAAGTTACTGATATTATTTTACTTATCGCAAACCCATTGGTTCTATTGCACGTGAGTTCCTGCTTGATGAGTATATAACTAAGTTATTAAGATGTTAGAGTAACTTAAAAAATTATTTATAGTTTAGATATTAAAGGGTTTAAAAAGTTTATTAATAGTTTATATACTGAATTGAATAAAAAAATGGAGGTGTAGGATGGAAAAACCTATATACAATTGTTAAGTTATTATGCGCCTATATATAAGGAAGTGAATGGGTTATATTGTGAAGACGATGGATTTTTCAAATCTAAAATGTGAATAGTAATTTTAGATTATCCTCCATTGAAAAAAGAACCTATTAATTAAATAAGAAATTATAATGGAAGAAAATAATAGTATTTAATATGGGAAAAATGATTCAAAATCCAAACCATTAACTAATAATTTTTTTTTTCATTTTTAGCACAGATATGAAAATTAGATTGGAAAAATATACAATTGTTAGATATGGAAACAAAGAAAGATAAATGCAAAGCAATTGGTCATGCATGAACATGCAACATGTCTAATGCTCATATCGGTGTACCATCAAAATTATACAAACTTTTGTTGAAAATTTCGTATTTTTAATATAACAAAAATTTTATAATATGACATTAAATAACATACTTTGAATCTATGGTATGAACATACTTTGTTGAGACTAATAGAGACAAACAAAAATTTCAAATGGATACAATAGTCAAGAATTTTTTTTTTCTCATCTATGAATCTTAAAATACTTTTCTTTTCCTTTTTGTTTTTTGCATTTTCTTTTCTTGTCATAAATTTTTAAATATGAGATTATTGAATTTTGATTTTTTTTTTATAATGAATATGCTTAATGTTGTCATAATTCATGAGTAGAAACCATAAAATACATGTATAAAATAAGGAATTCAATGTATCATTAAGTACATGTAAAACAAAACTAAAGATATGGTAAAACCAAACGTGTTTTACCTAAATAAACTTAATATAGTCATTAAAACTACTTCAAGTTTCAACATTTTCCTACTAAGTCTATAATAGTGAGTGATTTCAATATTCTTCCATTGGTTTATTATAATGATTTAGGTTAAACTTTTATTAGATTCATTTGCCAGTCATTTGGAGGCAAAATCCCTTTCAAGTGTCAAAGTTACTTTCTCCATGTAATTTTGCACATGTCACACAATGTTAACATTTGTCTTATATAAGCCTCAATGAAATTTGAGCTAAGATAATCCTATTATACATATAAGCTTTAATGGTCCAACTTAATTTCAAACACATGCCAATATTGTTTAAATATTATTCCATCAAATTTGCACATAATGGAAACATGATGGAGCAAAAATATGTAAATATCTAATCATATTTCTTGAATGTAGGGATGGCAACGGGGTGGGTTTTTTCGGGTACCCGCCCCGCCCCGCCCCGCCCCGTTTACATATAAAATCAATTTTAAAATTTAATTTAATTTAAATTTTAAAATTAATTTTATTTAAAATTTTATTTTACTATTTTTAATATATAGATAATAATAAAAAAATTAATAAAATAAGTTATAAAAAATATAATAATTTTATTATTTATAAATATATTTATTTTAATGTAATTAAAAAATTTAAAAGTAAATTTTTTTTTTTTAAAAAAGAAGGCTAAACGGGGCGGGGCGGGGCGGGGCGGGGCGGGTTTGGGAATTTCCCATACCGGCCCCGCCCCGCCCTGCCCCGTTTAATTTTTTAAACGGGACGGGGATGAGAATTATTTTTAATAAACGGGGCGGGGTTGGGATGGGGGCGACCCGTCCCGAACCCGACCCGTCCCGAACCCGCCCCGTTGTCATTCCTACTTGAATGTCTTTGAAACTTATTGGAGCATAAATATGTGCCGTAAAGTAATGTAAATGACATGATTAATATAATTCTTAAGGTCAAACAACTTGACTTAAATTTATGCTAGCACCCTAGCTATGGATCTAACCTATATCCATGGTTTGAAATGTTGGAATTTTGACGAAATATCACCGATTTGCTGGTTTTTCTGAAATTTGGTCAAAATATTGGCATTTTTGCTGGTTTTTTAGGAAATTTCCCTATAATCAACCCTTCAATTATGTTGTTGCATATTATTTGTCTCCTTTCAAATACCCTTCAATTACGTTGAAGCATGTTGTCCAAAAGGCTTGGGTTCAAGCCTAGTTACCACTGAGCCAAGTTCGCACTTATTAATATATGTTGATAATAAATTTGTTAAAGTTTATTATTAAAAAATTAATTAATTACTTTTAATTATTATACTTTAAATTTTATTTATTTAATCAATAAAAACCATTATTATCATTTTTTTAAACGAATACTTTTTTTAATATAATTTATATGATAATTAAATATAAAAATAAAAATGTTAAAAAATTATATATGCATCATCATTTATTTTACATTATTGAATGCATTTGAATTAAATAAATTATAGTTTTAATATTAAATGTATCATCATTTATCTTATTAATCCTATCTTAAAAAATTATTATCATTTCACTTTTTTTTTTTTTGTATTTATCCTTTTAATTTTATTTAATTTTGAATGTTTTTATTTTAAAATATTTAAAATATAAATTTATTCAAAAAACTACAAAAATAAAATAGTAATAATGAAGTTCTAATATTTTATAAATTAAAATTAATTTGATTATATAAATAATAAATTATTAAGATCAATTTATCCTTCCTTGCCGATATTTTTATTTTTTACCATATCTATGTCAATTACACTAAGAAAATAATTTTAAAATGTGTATTTTTATCTATTTTGTTTTTTTTTTTGGAGTTTTTCTAAATATTTCTATGAATTTTGAATAATTTTTGTATGAAGTAAAATGCATGATTATTAAGTGCAAATATTAAGGGGAGCATAGTCAATAAACAAGGTGGAAGCTCCAGCATAAATGAAAAAGAGATTTGAAGCTTGAAGTGGATAAGACAAATCAAGGTAAGAGCACGAGTACCAAGTGACGAGAAAAATGAATGACAAAGCAAGCTATGGAGGGCATGGAGAGGTGATATAGTCATGTTTGGAGGCTAATTCGAGATCAAGGAAAGTTAAGAAAGGGACAAAAATATACAAATCAAACTTGGGAAAGCAAAACGTACCATGGAAATTAAAAGCCCAATTCAAAATGAAATACCATTTCAAATTGGAACAAGCAAAGAGAGAATCCACAAGAAGTTGAATTTGAAATTTAGCTCAATTTCAAATTCGCTAAATTGCCTTTTCAAATTCAGTCTCCCAATTCAAAAATCATTCCTTATCCATAAGACAAATTTTGAATTCAAGCCTGAAATTTCATATTCAACCTTAGATTTAGAATTCAACCTTCTAGATTTCTTGCAAATCAAATTCCCACCTTAAACATTTAGAACTCCTAATAATTTCATTTTTTTTATAATATTTTATTGTAATATTTGGAATAAGTGGCTAATTAAAAAGTGTCATATGATTTTTTTTTTTTTAGGTTAGACTATATATATTGAAAGGAATAGTTCATAAGGAGAGATTTAAGACTCATATTTTCAATTGTTTATTTTGTAAAGTTTAACTTTCTTTTATTTATTTTTCTTTGAAACCAAACATTAGTTTGGATAATTTTATGTATTTAAAAAATAAGGTTATAGCCTTTTAGAGTTTATATATTAAAATATGTCCCCCTAGTTACTAATAAACCATTAGCAAAATTAATGGATCCAATTCAGTTTGTTATTACAACTTGCTAATTTAGCATAACACATGCATGATTTTTTTCACAACTTTGGGATGATATTGGAGTATAAATATGGATAAGTTATTAATATAATTTTAATTATCTTAAACCCATTGCTTGTATTGCACATGAATTCTTGTGAGGTATATAACAAGTTATTAAGATATTGAAGGAACTTAAATTATTTATAGTTCAGAGAGACTAAAAAATTTATTAATAGTTACATTTTCTTGTAGATATCATGATTGAGTCTTTGCTCGCACCCCATTTTCAAAGCCTATGAAGTATGTTGACCATGCTTTATAATCCTATCTAGATGTGAAGAATTCATTAACATCATCATTTTTCATATATGTTGAAAATATTATTTTTAAATAGTAATAACAATATAAAGTCCTTTTGGTAGCTCAAATACTATAAACTCATGATGGTGAGATGCATTGACATTATTAATCATTAGTTTGTTCTTTTTATTTTTGAAACTTTAAATAAATAAGATTCAAATCTATATTATGAAGTTTCTTATAAGATGTTTACAAATCGTTCTATTGAATTAATATTATCTCCAGTTTTCTATTGATGATTAGTATGAATATTAAGGATTACAGACTTAGGCATTTCGATAGGAAAGCAAGGAAACAAAAAAGGTTAATTAGTAAAACCCACTAAATCGAGTTTACAAAAAGGCAGCTACATTGACACCATACTATATAAGGGAGTTAACACGGATGCCTATATAGGAAAATAGTATTACACTAGCTTGTGGCTTGTAATACCCTCAAATATTATAAAGTTAGCTTAGTTCAATAAACATTAGTATAGATGGCTGAATGAGACAAAAACACCAGGAAACTAATCAAAAGGATACATGACAACTTGTGATCTATTGAACACAATCAAGAAAAATATAAATTTTAGCAAGGAAATGTTAGGCTATATATATATATATATATATATATATATATATATATATAGAGGAAATTTGTTTTTATCAACTAACAATTTTAACTATAATGATTTTTCTCAGCTTCTTAAATGTCCAAACTTCCATTTTCAACTTTGAAACACTTAGAAGAAAAATTTGGAAATAATAAATAAAACAAAGTAATAAATTCTATATAAAAAGTAGAAGCATTTCAAATAAAAATTATAAATTAATAAAATTACATTATTATTTTTTTAAATTTAAGATAATAAATTTTTTTGATCTCATTTTTTTAAATAGTTTTAAATCATTATATTTTTAATATAAACATTTAAAAATTTTGGAATTTTATATAAAATTTTAATTTTAAAAAATAGAAAATGTATTTAAACCTATACTTAATTTTCATATTTGTTAAAACTTATCAATTCCTCTTTTCCTTAAATAATGAAGATAGAATGGATTAAAATAATTAAAATCCAAAACATGAAAATATAATAGTCACTAAAGTATTGATTATGAGTAATTTTTAATTATGAATTTTTGAGCATGAGAAGGCAAATGATAAATGTATTTTTCAATTTAAATTATGAATTTGTGTTGTTTGTTTTTTTTATTTTTGTTTTTTCTATTCAGTCAAAAAACAAACACCACCAGATTATTTTGATGTGCTACGAAATTTTCAAAATATTGATAAATGCAAACCCATCCACATGGACTCACATGATTTCCATTTTGGATTGTCATGATCCTTACATAAGATTTTCTAGGGAACCAATCACATTGAAAACAAATAAAAAAAACATAGATTTTTATAGTTTATATATTAAAATATGTCCCCCTATTTACTATAAACCATTAGCAAAATTAATGGATCCAATTCAGTTTGTTATTACAACTTGCTAATTTAACATAACACATGCATGATTTTTTTTCACAACTTTGGGATGATCTTGGAATATAAATCTAGATAAGTTATTAATATAATTTTAATTATCTTAAACCCATTGCTTGTATTGCACATGAATTCTTGTTATGAAGATATTGGAGGAAGTTAAAAAAAATTATTTATAGTTTAGATATTGAAGGGATTGAAAAATTTATTAATAGTTACATTTGGAGGAACTTAAAAAATTATTTATAGTTTAGATATTGAAAGGACTAAAAAATTTATTAATAGTTACATTTTCTTGTAGATATCATGATCAATTGGTTGTTTGCACTCCATATTCAAAGCCTACAAAATAAGCTGACCATGCTTCACAGTCCTACCTGGATGTGAAGAATTGATTAATAGCATCATTTTTTATATATATGTTGAAAATATCATTTTTGAATAATAATAATAATATAAAGTCCTTTTGGTGGCTCATCTACTATATGATAGACATAAATAATCTAAACATGCTCATAATAATCCTTAAATAGCAATTATATTATAAGCGGAATTGAAAACAGATTGAAAACTTACCTCTCACCATTGCAATTTTTACAGGTTAAAACAATTCTTCAATTTTTTAGGTTTCAGATGCTTTTAAACCTTTCTCAACCTCCACTTAGATGACATTTTTTAAGACTGGAAGAGACTGAAGGCTTAGAGAACCTTACCCTTTAGTGTTTTACCCCTTTTTAAAGACTCTCCATCACCAAGTTTGCTTTGAGTGCACACAAAACATGAGGTAGTGATGCGAACGTTGTTCAAAACGTTAATCCTCTTTCCTAAATTGATGGAATGAATGTGGAACACATTCCGAATCATGTCTTCAGTTTGTTATCGAAGATATAGGAGAAACAAAATCCCAGCATTCTCCCATTTGGTCCATATATTCCATCATTCACCATTGCAAGAAACAAAACACATGAATCATGACAATAGGTCCTCTAAAATCGAGTATTATCTTCCATGCATCACAATACATCATGTCTCTCAAACACTAGCTCATATAACTTAATGAATAAACCCTATGTTTATTCTAGGTCCAAACATTAATGATATTTCTCAATAAATGAATAAAAGCGTACACAAAGAAAATCAAATATGAGAAAACATCACAAATAGAGTTTCATTGAAAATAACATTGATTCTTACAACAAAAATCACACAAAGGAACCAAGTCCCAATCTATCTATATGATCCTTAAATTTCAACGGTGGCATGCCTTTAGTCAAAGGATCAATAATCATCAATTCAGTGCTAATGTGTTCAATAACCATTGTTTTCTCTTTAACATGTTCTCTTATGGCTATTTACTTGATGTCGATGTGCTTGTTTCGACAATTGCTTTTGTTGTTCTTAGCCATAAAAACTGTAGTTGAATTGTCATAATATATCTTCAATGACCTAGAAATTAAATCCACAACTTTAAGCCAAAAAATGAAACTTTTTAACCATACACCATGCGAGGAAGCCTCAAAACAAGACACGAACTCAGCCTCCATAGTGGAAGTTGCAATCAAAGTCTGTTTTGTGCTTTTCCAATAAATAACTCCACCGACTAGCATAAAGACATATCCTAAAGTTGATTTTTGCGAATCAATGCAGCCGACGTAGTTCGAATCAAAGTAGCTAATCACTTCCAAATTATCAGCCTGTCTATACATAAGCATGTAGTCTTTAGTCCCTTGAAGATACCTACCTCATCACCTTCTTTGCAGCTTTTGAGTGGTCTATACCTGGATTATTCTGATATCTTCCTAACATCAAAACAACAAATGCAATGTTAGGTCTTGTGCAAACCTGAGCATACATCAAGCTTCCAACAGCAAAAGCATAAGGAATGTTCTTCATTTGTTCCCGCTCAAGATCATTCTTCGGGCACTAGTCCAAATTGAACCTATCGCCCTTCACAATGGGAACTACACTTGGTGAACAATCCTTCATCCAAAATCTCTTTAAAACCTTGTTGATATAAGTCTCTTGAGACAAACCCAAAAGACCTCGAAATCTGTCCCTATGTATCTTACTGCCAATGAAATAAGTCGCATCACCCATACCCTTCATATGAAAGTTTTCAAAGAGAATTTGTTTCACCTCATGTAGCAAACCCTTATCATTGGTTGCAAGTAAAATGTCATCCACACACAGAACAAGGAAACAAATCTTACTCCCACTGCTTTTATGATATATACATTGATCTATAATGTTCTCCATGAAACTAAATGAAGAGATAACATCATGAAACTTCAAATACCAGTGACGAGATGCTTGTTTCAATCCATATATGGATTTCTTAAGCTTGCATACCAGATGCTCACCACCATTAGAGGAAAATCCTTATGGTTGTTTCATGTAAACTTCTTCCTCTAGATTTCCATTGAGAAAGGCTGTTTTCACATCCATTTTTTGCAACTGTAAGTCAAAATGTGCAACTAATGTCATCATGATATGAAGAGAATCTTTCTTAGATACAAGAGAAAAAGTCTCCTTGTAGTTAGTTCCTTCATTTTGAGTGAATCCTTTAGCAACGAGTCTTGCTTTATATATTTCAATGTTGCCCAATGAATCCTTCTTTGTCTTGAAGACACATTTACATCTAATGTCTTTTGCACCATCAGGCAACTCAACAAGATTTCAGACTTTGTTAAATACCATAGAATTCATCTCATCTTTCATAGCATCCTCCCATAAATTTGACTTTTTGCAACTTATGGCTTATGAAAACATTTCAAGATCATTTTCAGCTCCAATGTCGTAGTTCGATTCTTGTAGATTGAAAAATTTGTCGTCTTCATAATAACCCATTCACTTCCTTATGTATAGGCGCAGAATAACTTAACAATTGTATATAGGTTTTTTCATACTGCACCTCAATTTTTTTATTCACTTCAATATATGAACTACTAATAAATTTTTTAGACCCTTTAATATCTATAGGCAATTTTTTAAGTTCCTCCAACATCTTAATAACTCATTATGTACTCATCAAGAAGGAATTCATGTGCAATAGAAGCAATGGGTTTGAGACAAGTAAAATCATTTCAATAACTTATTCAGATTTATACTCCAACATCATCACAAAGTTATTGTGAAAAAAATCATGCATGTCTTATGCCAAATTAGCAAGTTTTAATAACAACCTAAATTGGATCAATTAATTTTGCTAATGGTTTAGCAGTAACTAGGAGGACATTTTAATATAAAAACTATAATATTTTTTAATTCTTACAAGTTTGGAGCCAACCCTTTATTAAATAGTAATATACTATATAATTGTTAAAGCATATAAAAGTGAAGCATGGTTACTCAGAGCTAGAGGTCATGGATCATATTGGGCTAAAATTGAAAACTATTTTAATTTGTATTTTAAAAGAAAATAAAAAGTAGAAAAAAAGAAAAAAAAAAAAACTTCTTTGGGTGGAGATTTTAAGAATGGTTCTAAGAATTGTTTTGATTTTAGGAAATACAAATAACTTACAAATGTCTTTGAAAAAACCCATTTTCAAATTAACAACCAAAGTTAAGCTTATCTTTCTAAGACCACTCAGAAAACTAAAACGAATATATATATAATAAAAACGATCTCACAAGTTACAAAGTATATAAAAATAAAAATAAATAAAAAATAAATAAATACAATGCTAAAACTTGTAAAACTCAATATAAGTTTGAAATAAGGGAAACAAACACCTCAATTTAGTATTAAATTTATATCTTATATGAAATTATCTAATTTATGTTTTTTTTTCTTTTTGGAAGGTTTAGCTTAAAATATAATGATTCTTATGCATTTTCCTCTATGAAAACAATAATTCATATTACAAATAAATATTAATTTAGTCTAGTATTAAAAAAAAAAAAAACAAAACATTTATGAGATTAGTTATAATTTTTTAAATCCTAAAATAAATGTCACATCCTAAAATTTCAAATTCTTGATTTATGATTTTTAAACAAATGAAAAGGATAGAAAAAAAAATATTTAATGAAATTTCAAATTAATGGAGGCTAAGTGTATTTAGATTAAACCTCATGGAATGTGAGTAAAATTAATCTAAATTTTTCTTGAAATTTCTAAGTGTGAGGGAAAAATAAAAAAGAAAAGAAAAAAGATAGAGTTCTTTTAAAATACCAATGCTAGATGACTTCTAACAAATTCTTTTATTTTATTTATTTTTAATTAAAGCACATTTATGGTTTCAATGGCAGCTATGCATGCCCTGATTTCTTAAAATTTTAATAGGATCCGAGTCACAAAAAAAATATTAATAGCTTTCTAAAAGAGAAATGAATAGGATTTGAATTTTAAGTTCTTTCTAAAACTAGTTTTATGTTTCCTCCAAAAATCCTTAATTCTACTTTTAAAATTTTCTTCAATGTGTTTAAAAGTTGAAAATAGAAGTTTGGACATTTAAGAAGCTAAGAAAAATCATTATAGTGTAAAACTATGAGTTGATAAAAACAAATTTCTTCTATATATACATATAGCCTAACATCTCATTCTAAGTAAAATTTTGATTTTTCTTGATTGTTTTCAATAGATCGCAAGCTGTCATGTGCCCTTTTGATTAGTGTCCTTGTGTTTTTACCTCATTCAGCCATCTATACTAATATTTATTGTTTATTGAACTAAGTTAACTTGATAATATTTGAGGGTATTATCAGCCACAAGCTAGTGTACTAACTATTTTCCTATATAGGCATCTATGTTAACTCCCTTGTATAGTATGTTGTCAATGTAGTTGCCTTTTTGTAAACTCGATTTAGCATGTTTTACTAATTAACCTTTTTTGTTTCCTTGCTTCCCTATCAAAATGTCTAAGTCAGTAATCCTTGATGTTCATATTAATCATCAATAGAAAAGTGGAGATAATATTGAACTTGGGATAATATTAATTCAATAGAACGAAACATAAACATCTTGTAAGAATCACTTCATAATATAGATTTAAATCTTATTTATTTAAAGTTTCAAAAATAAAAAGAACAAACTAATGATTAATAATGTCAAGGCATCTCACCATCATGAGTTTATAGTGTTGGGATTTTGTTTCTCCTGGATCTTCTGTAACAAACCAAAGACATGATTCAGAATGTGGTCCACATTCATTCCATCAATTTAGGAACGAGGATTAACGTTTGGAACCACATTCGCATCACTACCCCATGTTTTGTGCACGCTCGAAGCAGACTCGGTGATGAAGAGAGTCTTTAAAAAGGGGCAGAGCACTAAAGGGTAGGGTTCCCTAAGCCTTCAATCTCTTTTAGTCTTAAAAAACACCATCTAAGTGGAGGTTGAGAAAGATTTAGAAGCACCTGAAACTTGAAAAATTGAAGACAATGTTTTAATCTATAAGAATGGCAATGGCGGGAGGTACGTTTTCGATCTGTTTTCAATTCCACTTATGATTAAATTGCTATTTAAGGATTGTTATGAGTATGTTTAGATTATTTATGTCTATCATTTGGTATCAGAGCTTGTATGCCTTTGTCTTGTTCGTTTTTACAATTTGCGTTTTTAATCAAAAAATACAATGAGTTTTGGTATTTTGGAGTTTATGTTTTTTAGAAGTTTTTAATAAAAAATATGGTTATAAATCATTAGGAGATGATATTTCTAACATTTCACTACTTTAAATCGTCAATCTGTTGTTTGGAATACATGGAAACCGTTGGGTTTCATTTCGGGTCGCAAATGGGTCAAACAAACCTGGTTGAAGGTAGAAGACAACTACATGGGCTTAGAATTTTGACTCTAAACAAGAAAGAAATAAGTAAAATAGAAATAAGAAAAGGAGTAGTAGCCCAATTGGTCTTATCCTTGCCTTTTCCTAGCCAATGCCCAGGTTCAACTCCTCTCAACATTTAAAAATAAAAATAAAATGGAAATTCATAAAATTTAGTGTTTTAAGATCTTTTAATTTATGGATCTTTTATGTGCTAAATCATTTATTTATTTTTATTTGTATATATATTATGGTTTATTATGAATACAACATTAAGTTAAAATAATTTTGACTTAATGCACTCTCACCCAATTCCATTTTCAGCCTTCTTTCCACTTGAACACACATAGTCAGAAGCTCATTAATTGACCACTCATCCTTGTGTGTAGTGTAGGAGATTTTGAAGGGTTAATATTGTTGTGGAAGAGTGTTCAAAATTTAGTGCACAATGAAGAAGTCAAACATTTCAACCTCAAGTGTCTTCAATTGTGCCTAGAAATTCATAAAATTTAGTGTTTTAAGATCTTTTAATTTATGGATATTTTATGTGCTAAATTATTTATTTTTGTTATTTGTGTATATATATATATATACATTATGGTTTATTATGCATACAACATTAAGTTAAAATAATTTTGACTTAATGCACTCTCACCCAATTCCATTTTCAGCCTTCCCTCCACTTGAACACACATGGTCAGAAGCTCATTAATTGACCACTCATCCTTGTGTGTAGTGTAGAAGATTTTGAAGGGTCCATATTGTTGTGGAAGAGTGTTCAAAATATAGTGCACAATGAAGGAGTTAGACATTCCAACCTCAAGTGTCTTCAATTGTGCCACAATGTCCCTCATCTGCACTATGTGCTTTCACACACCACTCACATCGGTGAGCCTTAAGGATGAAAACTGCATTATTAGGGTGTTGGCAAGTGCCTTATCTGAAGTCACAAATTGCTCATCAATAACCTTTAGTAATGCCTTGATATTGTCATGCTAATTAACAGAACCAGGAATACCATCAAAGATTTTGGTCATTATGAACATTAGACTAAGGCGATTTGATCACTCCCATTGTTCATAAAGAGCCTTTTCAGTTGTAGTGCTGGTGTCAGTAATGGTTGGCTTGTCTTTCTTGATATCATAATCAATGTCCATGCACCCTAAATGAAAGAGAATTCTCTCATTCCAAACCTTATAGTTATCACATTTCAATTCGAGAATGTCACATTTTATATTATAGAAATTTGCAGGTTGCATGACTACACAAAAATCAAACATACATGCTTATAATTCAAAATTGGGACTAATAACCATATCTCATGTTTTATCAATGTAACTCATGTTCCAAAATTATGAATTTAGTGACATAAAACTTGTCTATGTACTAAAGTTCTAATTCAATTAGATCCATGTAAAACCTTATGATAAAACTATCAAATTATGTTCCTTTTCCTAATTCATGTGGGTAATTAAGAAATATAATTTGATATTCCATCCTAATTAATCATACAAATATAATAAAAAATTCATGCGGGAAATTTTTTTATTATATCAAATATAATTAATTACCCGTAATGTCATTTATCTATATGTGATCCTAAAACAATTAATATATAATTTTGCATAATTAAAGATATTGCAGCTACTCCTTAATTAATTAAAATTATATGGATCACTTGACATTTAATTAATTCACAAGAAAAGCTTATATAAATTGCATAAAACCATAAGCAATATGTGCACAAAACTCAATATCAATGTACTAATATTATTCAACTCAATATTGCATGTATAATAAATCAATAAATCATACACACAAAATTATGAAATAAATATTATAAGTACATAAAGGATAAGTGGTCAATTAATGAGCTTCTGACCATGTGTGTTCAGGAGAAGGGAAGACTTAAAATAGAATTGGGGAAGAGTGCATTAATGACAATGGAAGGAAAGGATCATAATCAGGCCAAAAAGAAAGGGAAAAGTAAAATACCACCCCAAGGTGGAATCAAGAAGGTCAATAGGTGCTTCTTCTACAAGAAGAAAGGGCACATGAAGAAGGGTTGCACCATATTCTAGAAATGACTTGAGAAGAAAGGTAATCTAATCTCATTTGTTTGTTATGAATCTAATATGGTTGATGCTATTTATAACACATGGATTGATTTTGGTTCTACAATCCATGTTTTGAATACCTTGTAGGGTATGTGAAGCCTAAGGAAGCCAATGCCAAGGGAGCAATGCATTTATTTAGGAAACAAGATGCATTCACATGTGGAGGTTATTGGAACATGTAGTTTAGTTTTAAGTAGTGGTTTTATTTTTAATTTAGAAAAGACATTTTATGTTCCAAGTTTCTCTAGGAATTTGATTTCAGTTTCAAGAGCCGTACCTTTGGGTTATTCCTTTAGTTTTTATGAGACTTCTTTGAGTTTGTTTTATAAATCTAATCTTGTTGGAAATGGTACATTGTTTGATGGTCTTTTCTCTATCAATTTGCAAAACGATACGACTAATAACACTATACATGTTCATATTGGTAAAAAACGATGTGTTATGAATGAAAATTCCTCTATGTTGTAGCATCGGAGATTGAGACATTTCTCCATATAGAGAATTAAGAGATTAGAAATGATGGAGTACTCAGTCCTTTATTTTTTACTAATTTTGACACTTATGTGGACTGAATTAAAGGAAAATAGAGCAACAAGTCTAAGAAGGGTGTCAAGAGGAGCATAGACATATTAGAAATCATACATTCAGATATTTGTTGTTTAGACATGGATGCGTATGGTCCAAAATACTTCATCTCCTTCATAGATGATTACTCACGATACATGTATATCTACTTGCTTCATACCATCTAAGCGAAGGTTGAGAAAGGTTTAGAGAACCCTACCCTTTAATGTTCTACCACTTTTTAAAGACTTTCCATCAACTAGTTTGCTTCAAGCATACACAGAACATGGGGTAGTGATGTGAACGTGGTTCCGAATGTTAATCCTCGTTCCTAAATTGATGGAATGAATGTGGACCACATTTCGAATCACGTCTTCGGTTTGTTACCGAAAATCTAGGAGAAACAAAATCCCAACATTCTCCCACTTGGTTCATATATTCCATAATTCACCATAGTAAGAAACAAAACACATGAATCATGGCGATAGGTCCTCTAAAATCGAGTATTATCTTCCATGTATCACAATGCATCATGTCTCTCAAACACTAGCCCATATAACTTAATGAATAAACCCTATGTTTATTCTAGGTCCAAACATTAATGATATTTTTAAATAAATAAATAAAAGTGTACACATAAAATCAAATATGAGAAAACATCACAAATAGAGTTTCATTGAAAATAACATTCGTTCTTACAAAAAAAATCACACAAAAGAACCAAGTCCCAATCTATCTACATGATCCTTAAATTTCAACGGTGGCATGCCTTTAGTCAAAGGATCAATAATCATCAATTAAGTGCTAACGTGTTCAATAACCATTGTTTTCTCTTTAACACATTCTCTTATGGCTATTTACTTGATGTCGATGTGCTTGTTTCGACTATTGCTTTTGTTGTTCTTAGCCATAAAAACTACAGTTGAATTGTCACAATATATCTTCAATGGCCTAGAAATTGAATCCACATCTTTAAGCCCAAAAATGAAACTTTTTAACCATACACCATGCAAGGTAGCCTCAAAACAAAACACGAACTCAGCCTCCATAGTGGAAGTTGTAATAAAAGCTTGTTTTGTGCTTCTCCAAGAAATAGCTCCATCGGCTAGCATAAAGACATATCCTAAAGTTGATTTTCGCGAATCAATACAGCTGACGTAGTCCGAATTAGAGTAGCCAATCACTTCCAAATTATCATTCCGTCTATACATAACATGTAGTCTTTAGTCCCCTGAAGATACCTCATCACCTTCTTTGCAGCTTTCTAATGGTCTATACTTAGATTAATATGATATCTTCCTAACATTCGAACAACAAATGCAAAGTTAGGTCTTGTGCAGACCCGAGCATACATCAAGCTTCCAACAACATAAACATAAAGAATGTTCTTCATTTGTTCACACTCAAGATCATTGTAGACCCTCCATTTTGTCCTCCAAGCACATATACTATTAGGTATTTGTTTGGTATTTTACAACAATTCCTTGGTGACCGATTACTACTCGTGTAACCTATATTTTCTAAGCCACCTTGGGGACTTTGTTTAAGGGATTTATATATCCCCATTGTGACTTTTGGCAGCCCTAATTTAGACTTAGATTTTTTCTTTCCTTTTTAGGATTCTTTTAGGAGCACATTAGGTTAGACACATCTAGGTTCACCCAGGCCTACTTAGGTTCACCTTGCCTCACATAGATTCACCTAGACACCTTCCAACTTGCACACATTCACCTTAGGTCACTTAGGCACATTTTCAGAATAGGTCACTTGGACACTTCTTTTGGCATAGTTCACTTAGGCATGTTCTTGATTTTGGTTACTTTTTTTTTCAAGATAGGATGAGTATTGGCTTGACTATATATTGCATGAAATGATTTTTATTTTTTATTTTTGAGGGTTTGAGTTTGACATTTAAATTATTATAATCCATTGCATTAATTTAATTTCTTGATTTTTTCTAATTACATACGTCTAATTTTTATTTTTATACTCTTATCAATTTATTTGTTTATTTACTCACTTATTTATTCATTCTTTAATTCCATGAATTGACATCTTGGATTTTGTGGCTATGTGATTTGAATTTCTATTTTATTTTATTCTATTTCTAATTACATGATTTCTTATTTCAACTTTATTTTTAATTTTGAATGAGACTTGGAGCCATCAAGGAGATGAGATCACGACCAAATTGGGAACCTTATGAAGAGAAGATCTTCAGTGGACGATCATTTGACCATGATAAGAGCATCACGTGTCTTCTATAGAATTCCCGTCACCTTCCCCAGATGTCCCAAAAAGCGCCATTACATGGCCACATAAAACATGGTGATCACCACACATTCTAGATGATTCACACGTGAAGAAGCAAGGGATAACATGCATATCACACCACAGAGTAACAACTAGGATGATATCTCATGAAAAAAAAAACAAGGGAGGAGTAATAGCTGGACACTTCTCCTAGGGATCTGAGGACTTCAAGATTCCGTTACAGAAAGTGCATCAAGCATGGTGGTAAGATAGGTCTTTTCCGGAGAGATGTGTCTTTGCCAACAATGAACATCACCTCCACAGGGGGGTCATTAGTTGGAGGAGACAAACTTTCTTTATAGCAATCTTTTGAATATCTACACCAATGCACCACATCTCCATAGAAAAATGATAAACTCATCGAAGCCACCACTACCGCCACTATCACCACCGGAAGTGCCTCTTTGGATTTTTTTTTTCTCTTTGCTGGCATTGATTGCACGTTTCCAAACAGGTTGTGCTGTAATGAGGTGTATGGAGTCGAAGCTCGACAACGAGGATGCTGTGCAGTGGTGCAAGAAATGGCGCCGCCTCAGGAAGGAGGCCATTTACGCCTACCACCATTTCGTCGCTGCTCACGCAGACTACTGCCATTCACTTCGCATCACTGGATCTGCTCTCCCTGAGTTCGCTGTCGGAGAAACCTTCTACGTTTTAGACCAAACGTGTCGTTTACCTCACGAACCCATGGTTCTTCTCAGATTTTCTCAGATGACGATCAAGATCCAAGTTCACTGCACTCTACTCATCTTCTAATATGATCCAAGAAGCAAAGAACAGAGGATCGCGATCCAATCTCTATGCTTCCAAACCGCAAAACCCTTTTTGCATTGTAGTTTCTTTCCCAACGATTAATCGAAGCCCTGAGAATCGGTGGTGAGTTGCATGGACTCAGTGTCGACTCGATCTGAATCTGAGAAGAAACAGTGGGTTAAGCCTCAAGGTGCCTTGTTGCTATTGATTTTTGGGGAGGAGGAGGAGGAAAATGAAGAGAAGGAATCTGATTTCTCCTAGCCCACGCAGACTTTCGATCACAAACGAGTCGATTCTACGAAGCATGGCTTGAAGGTGGATCCGGTTGTTGGGATTAATGATATTCTTTCAAAGTTGTACAGTCAGAATCAGCATATCAAAGATAAAAATGGGTCGCCTGCAGTCTCTAATGGGCAAAATTTGAACTCAAATTCGGATTCAAATATGTCGCATGCGGATTTGATTGATGGGGATGATGGTTTTGATGAGGATGATGGATGGGAATTCAAGGATGCCATTTCTGAAAATTTTAAGATACGAGTGGGTTAAGGATTATTAGGACTGGAAGTTGAGACAACAACAAAGTAAGAAATGCAGGAAAATTTTGATGGAGGCAAATACACATCTAGATTTCACAATGGTTTGGATGGTTTTAGAGATTTCTTTGCTGCACCAAATGGGCTCTGGTAGGAAAATTTTGAGAAGGCTAAACACATTGAAGGTAGAAGTGCCAAAATCCTCTTCTTGCAATCATCTATGCTCTAGTTGGATGCCCTCTTTCATATGTGTTATGGTATAGGTCTCTTTATCATGCAATGAGGACAAATAGTGCTTTGAACTTTGTCATCGACAGACATCCTCTTAGCAATTCATCTGTTCTCTAACCGTGTATTTGCAAGGAATTTGATCACTTACCAAACAAGACACGACTTGCATCCTTAGGAAATCTCCAAGTAAGTCATGCATATATGCACTTCCCATATCCATGTACATTAAAAAAGGAAGCAGAATATTCCATAGAGATAGTGAGCTGCCATATAAATAAAAAGAAAAAGAATAGGAAAAAGGATTTTTTTTTTTCAAGAGAGAGCACGCACAGATTTTGGAGAGCAGTAGAGGACTTCGAGAGGATGCGCAGAATTCTTGGAGAGCAATCGAGGACTTCGGACAGGGATCGGGTTGCCACTTTAACGCATCAAGAGATGATTTTTTTTTTCTTTAACAGCATAGGTTAGTTTTAAATAGAGTTTTCTTTTTTTTTTTTTTTGTAATTTTGGTTCGTTAGTTTAAATAATCATAAAGCTTATATTTTTAGTTCCATGCTAGTTTATTTTTTAATCTATCTATTAGTTTAAACATGTTTGTGGTTTTAATTCATTAGTTTAATTAATTCTTCATCATAAAGTTTATATTTTTTTTTCTAATCCCAAATTACTTTAGTTTTAATCCATCTTTTAGTTTAAGTGTGTTGGTGATTTTAATTCATTAGTTTAAATAATCATGTCGGATAAAGTTCATGTTTTTAATTCCAATTAGTTTAGTTTTAATTTATTCTTTTGTTCAGATTCATTGTTGATTTTAATTTATTAGTTTGATTAATCTTATTAGATAAAGTTTAATTTCAATTTAGTTTAGTTTTAATGTATTCTATAATTTGAATGAGTTTGTGATTTTAATTCAATTGTTTGATTAGACCTCTTAGATAGATTTCATTTTTTTAATTCAGATTTAGTTTAGTTTCGATTTACTTATTTATTTATGTGTTTTAGTTTAGATGTGTTTGAAATTTTAATCTGACAATTTGATCGATCTTATTAGATAAAGTTGATGTTTTTAATTCCAATTAAATTTAGTATTAATTTATTTTTTTGTTTAGTTTGAATGAGTTTGTGTGTTTCCGATTTCGTTAATTTTGATTTTAATCCATTTATATTCAATTTTGTAGTTGATTATAATTTTAGTTAATTAATTAAGTTAATCACATGTTATTATTTTCACGTTTTAAGTCTAGTAATTTTAATTTTGATCCATCTATATTTAGTTTGAGTGTTTTTTAGAGTTTTGGTTAATCAATTTAATCAATCGCATGTTATCATTTTCATATTTTAAGTATGGTAATTTCAGCTTTGATTCATTAATATTTAGTATGAGTTTTTTGGAATTTTAGCTAATTGATCTAGTTAATTACATGTTACTGTTTTCATATTTTCAAGTTTGCTAAGCTTTAGTTTTTGATTTATCATATTTTGTTAGAGTGTTAATTTATTTTAATTGATCCCATGTTATTATCTCTAAAGGTTAAGTTTGTTGTTTTAATCTTTGATTAGTTTTTATGTTAATTCATACGCTTCTTGAAATCTAGATGTCAGTTTTGGTTAATATTTTTGTTAGTTTGTTTAATTTGGAAGTCATTAGTTTGATGCCTTAATGATTGTTGGTCAAATCTTTTTTTTTTGTAAGGCCAATGGAAACCCATGAAGGTTGGCCCTACCCTCAACACTTTAGTCAGCTTGGTTGTCTAAAATTTTATTTTGTGATTTTGTTTTCCTTTGAGTTGCCTATGTTTGGTCTTTGAGTATTGTCGTTTTCGAATAATGTCTTTCCTTTTAAAAACAAACCTTTTCCCAAAATGTTCCTGATTACTACTCAAAAAGTGCTATTTCATAGCTTGTAATTAACTCTTTTAAACACTTTTGAGTAGTAGTTATCACCTTTTAACCCAATTAACATATTAAGGACCCTTGCAATCAATTCTAATCAAATTGTGTTAAGTTTTGATGTTTTGATATCTTTTTGATCACCAAAGCAATCTGAAGATTGAGGAGAGTTCTTTGGAATCCATGTCAAAAGATGTCCGGACAGGACGTCCGGACACACCATCGAAGGGCGGCGGAACATGGGCTGTGGCAGGCTGTAGGAATGACGTAGCAAGGCTTGTGCACTTTAACCAATGATCCGGACAACACATCCAGAATTTTGCTCCGCAGACATTCCACTCGGATGTCTCACATCCGAAATTCTGCTCCGTCAACATTCCACCTGGATGTCTCACATTCGAAATTCTTCTCCGCCGACATTCCATCCGGATATTTTGCATCCGACGTCTACCGCCAGATGGGAAAGGAGGGCGTTTCAACTTCCCCGGTCAGACATATCCGGATTCTCTGATAGCGCTTACCCGGAGAGTTTCGCAGCCATTTTGCACAGTGCCGTGGTGTTCTCCTGAAGCTTCCAGATATGTGCGACCGACATTTTGAGATATTTTGCTTTAGATATTTTGATGTCTAAATCCCCAAACTCTCCTTGTAACCCACCAATTATAGGATTCCTTAGTTATTAAGTTTGGAAAAAGGGTGAATAACCCCTTATATATAGTTTGTAATCTTCTTTAGAAAACGATGAATCTCGGGAGCTTGTTCTCATAGACGCATCCTTTGTATAGTTTTGGAAGGAAGTAAAATACAGAGCACTTGCTCTGCTCTTCATATATTTATATTTTTGTTTTCTCGTTATTTTTCTTTCTAGCCAATCAAACTCTGAGGATTTTTCCTCAGAGGATGAGAGGTTAGGCTTTTCGTCTCTTGGAGTGAAGAAAGCCGAGTAAGTTTCCACATGCATAAATTGGAAGTTTTGTTGTTTTAGTTTTTAATGAAGAGAAAGTGTGACCCGTTAATGGTTTTTATCTTTTTAGTTAACTTAAAACACCTTTAAATCACCTGGGCCAACACTTGATAAGGCAAGTGGTCTCCGTCCATTGAGATACACTAGTTTATCTCTTGCAAGCCTTTGGGAGGTGGTTTGAAGGTAGGATTTTCTAGAATAGCCAACACTTGGTAAGCTTTTGGACTCTAAGGAGACATCCATTAGTTATCTCTTGCGAGCTTTTGAAGGGAAGTCCAAGATTAAAGATCACCTTGAATGGCAAATGCTAGGTGAGAGGCACGAGCCATTGCAAGGTGCATCAGTGAGAGGGATTTAGTGTTTGAACCCATTAAGGGGAAGCATCTGTACCACACCGGTTCGGGAAATAACTATATATTAAATCCCCAATGCGAGGAAAAGAAACAAGTGACCGGAACTCCCTTTTTGTACAAGGAATCTGAACCCAGTGATCTAAACTCCAAGAAACACTTTTCTTTGTAAGTAATTTCAGTTATTATTTGTGGTTAGCTTAAAACCAACCTTTTCCACCAAAGATTATGTTTTCTTTTAAAGCTAACCTTGAAATGAAAAGGCACCAATTCATCTTTGAATTTATATCAATTGTGAAGTGAAAACCCATCCCAGTGAACGATCCTAGAGCCACTATGCTATAGTAGCTTTGTCTTTGCTACCCTAGTTCATGGTGTAATAGGTTATAAATTTTGTTGATTGCTCCCGTCTGAGGACTGAAATCAAGACACCAGTTGGACACGAATCAAATGGCACCATTGTCAAGGGCCATTGAGAGGACATGAATCAGTTGAGACACCAATTGGGAATGAATTAGTTCCTCATTAAAATCTATTTAAAAAAATTCATTTAGAGTCCTTGGAATCAAAATCTCATGTTCTTAAAATAATATGCAACCATTTTTTGATCGGTTCGCATCTTTCTCGGTTTTCAATGAAAATTTTGGTTTTGAGTAAGACATGAATCCAAGCTAGTGATCCTAAATAAATGGGATAATTATAGGTTAAATTCGTATATCAATTGGGGAATTGGTGAAACCCCTACATAAGAAAATATTTTCAAAACTTATTTTTGCTACCACCCTTACTACTTGTTGTAATCATATTTATATCCATTTTTTAGGAATTGTACACAAGATGTGTGTGGTAATTGATTATTTCATATACTTTGATCATTTTTGCTATGCTAATTGGATAACAAGCATGCTATGATTTCTTTATTTTATTATTCATTATCTAACCCCTCATGTCTTGCGGAAGCATGTTACAAGTTATCTATGCTATCCAGGTACGCTCTCTATCACCCACTTTCTAAATTTTGTGAATATGCTTGTCATTGTGAACTATGTCTATGTTTGATAGTACTTGGGTGTCTTGAAATTTGTTTCATTGTTCGATTATTTATGATAAAGCGCATGCTGGGTGATATACTATTTAAACTAACCATTGATGTTTTATGATAACGCTTAAGAAGAAGTCCAGGTATGCACCCTAAATCTTCTTTATGATTGTGATTGGTTTTCTTATTAGGCATGCTATTTTTTTCAAATCACCTAGCCTACCTAGGTATCTATAATTAATCAATTAATTGCCCCAATTCCCTTAACTTAGTTAGTAGAGACCTTTGTAGGGCTTAAAGGAGTGCTACCTCTTAGAGGTATCTTCCCAATAAGTAACCTAATCCCCGGACCTAGATTGGGGTTTTTGAAAGACACGCTTTTTCAAAAACTATGGAGTTACTTTTTTTAGGGTTTTCTTTCTTGTTTTATTTTCCTTTTTAAAATAAAATAAAATAAGTAACGACTCTGACTTTTTCCAAAACTAATTTTTCACCAAAATAAAAGTGAGTCTCGCCGATTGAGTGGGGACGCATGTGAAAAATGCAGGTCCACCAATTGGCGACTTCGCTGGGGATTTTAAGGATCAAGCTTGAACACTAGTTGAGGAAAATGTGGCGTTTAATTGGTCGATTAGAGGGTATCTCATTTTTTTTAGGCAATGTGATTTGGCTTGCTTGCTTGATTGGTTTGCTATCTTAACCTGTTTGATTGCCTTGAATGATCACTTGATTACTTACTTCAGCATGATTCACTCTCACATATGCTAGATAGGACTTTGTTTGTATGATACATATCTACTTCGCATGACTACTTGCTGCATGGCAACCCTTGCTCCTGCATGATTGTATGATTGTTTGTCTCTGTGTACTATCTCACTTTAGATCTTAGGTCTTTCGGATGCACCCATATCCTTCACTGTGCACTTTAGATTATCCCTAAGTGTTGAGAGATGGGAAAGCCTTCACCATTAGGAAATCCCCAGGGAAAGCAAGGAAGTGCATTTGTGGAGGTGATGACCACCTTGCATGGAAGTACCCCGTCTCCTTGGAGGCGTGTAGAGGGTTACATATCGTCGGAGGGTACGATCGTTTCTGCTAGGGATCCTTTAACCTACTCATTTTGTCTTATAGAGCCACCTCAACCTTGTAGGCTAGCCTAGATTAAATTAAGATTTCATTCCTACATGTGGGTGCATCTGTGAACCTTCAGGGTTGCCTTGGTCACAATTGGGTTCAGTTATCCCCTTCGTAGTCTTCTTTTGGTGTGATCAGAAATGCGTATCAGATTGAGTATATTTGGGCTATACTTTTACGCACTAATCAGTTGATTCCTATAGAGTCACCTTCGTACTACACCTTATCCAGTGTTTCCATATTTATAGGAAGGTTTACCGTGACCAATTTGGATTCACCTTTGTGGATTAGAGTTGGAGGTAGATTGACCAAAGTATCAAACTAGTCAAACCAGAGATCAGATTAGATCAGAGGGATATAGACTCATAGATAGTTACTGTTAACCAGTTTGCTGCCGCCATGACTTCTATCTAGGAAGTTTTAGCTAGCCTTGGCCAAATGATAGATGGAAAGCAGACCTAACAGGTCCTAGTTCAGGGGAGTGTCCAGTTTGATACTACAGTACCACCACCCCCTCTACCTAGTCAGTCAGCACCACAACCTATATCTCTCACTTTGCATAGTTAGACCGAGGTTACCCCACCTCCTATCACATTGCCTATCCCAACCTCAGAGGACCCACATGCATGTATGGATAGACTCGAGTAGAGGTTGAGGCAGATGGGGGCTTCAGACAGAGCTATTAATTCAGAGGATTTTAATGAAGCACCAGTGGTTGGTTTACCGGCCAAGTTTAGGATGCTTGAGATAGAGAAATACATGGGCATAGGTTACCCTCGCATCCATTTGAGGCTTTATAGTACAGTTATGAGGGCCCACAAATTGGATGAGGCCCATATGGTTATGCTTTTCCCTATGTCCCTAAGTAGTGTGACCCAACGTTGGTTCACTTCATTGGATGTATCGCGCCATATGACTTTGGATGGTTTGGCGTAGGAGTTCTTGAGTACATTTAATACCATCATTGATGTTTTGAGGAGAGAGTTAGAGGATTTTTTTAGATTTTCACTCTTTATTTTTATGAATGACAAGTATATTTAAGTTAATAAATCTGAAAAAAGCATACTAACTAATTTATTGTAGGTATTTTGTGATTTTGTTGTGGATTAGATAAGGCCTAGCACACTACAGAGAACAATTTTAATTGTAAGTCCAATTGTTGAATTCCTAAATGTTGGTGTGAATCCCATACAATGTTAATGATTTCTTTCGCCTCTTAGCTTTTGAATTTGGCAAGATTTGGTGGTTAACCAATGACTTGAAAGAGGAGGGTTGTTGGAGGCTACACAAGCATGAACTTCGTGGAAAGGTACTTCAAAACTTGCTCACTTAGTGGTCTAATGTGTTGCACCACTCTAAATACAAGACCTTTGATGGTCCACAAGAATATTCAAGCAACCCAAATTTTAGCATTATTATAATTTCTGGTTTTATGTTTGATGTTTTTTTATCAATTAAATACATTTTTCACTACAAAGCCTGTGTTATGATTTATTTATTCATAAGAAAAATATTTATACTGGAAATAGTATTTAGTATTGACATTTCTTTTTTATCTTGAAATTGATACCGTTATAGCTTTGATAACTATGAAAACTAAACCGAAAGACCCATATAATGTTTTGGAGCATTGGGATCTTCATTTGATATATTATATTGTCAAAAAATATAATAATGATTTGATTTTTATTTATTTAATTTGAAAATACTATCTTTCTAAAAATTAAAATGAATAATAAAAAGTGTTGATAGATAGATATTGATATTTAATATAATGATTAAAAAAGATAAATAATATTAGATTATAAAAAAAAATATTTTTATTTGTTTATAGGCTTAAATAAACTATATATTGGTTATTATATTCATGTTCTGACTTATAATTAGTTTTATTTGTTTATAGGCTTAAATAAAATGCATATTGGTTATTATAATATATCAATAACATACTATAGAATATGTATATGTATAACTAAAAAAATGTAACAATCTTTCATACTTTTTTTTTCTTTTTCGAAATAAGAAATATTCTTAATACTAATAAACAATTGGCCTCTATACATTGAAATAGTCTATTTTTAAATATGTGCATGTCTCTTTTTCCTTTCTTCCCATCTGAACCAATAAAAAGGGAGGACTTATGATTGAATGAGAAATTTTACTTCTATAAGAAAGTAGCTTATAAAAAGGTTAATGAAAGAAATACCCTGTTTAAAGTCTAACATGTCATGATTTTTGGATTTGAAAATTTCTAAGAAAATATAGCATGAAAAATAAAGGTAAGGAAAATTTCTTTTTACATCTCTTTTATTTATTTTTCTCCCTTATTTATGATTTTAAATTTCTTGAGAAGTCATCCGCTTAGACTTATATTCCTTTGGTATTTTCTTTGTGTATTTGAAATTTTTTATAGTCATGCATTGTGTGCATAACATTTATTTTTAGTTAATTGTTAATTCATGTTTCATTTATCCTCTTATTGTTATAGGGTACCATGAATCATTATTTTTAACTTTTTTGATGTTATATCATATTTAGAAATATGTTACTTTCAAGAATTATTATTATTATTTTTTTTACTAATGAAACACTATTTTATTACAAAGTTTCTCTATTCAATTAGGGGGTGTTTGGTACACGGGAATAGGGAGTGGGAATAGACATCTCATTCCTTTTCTCCCTTATTCCTATGTTTGGATAAATGTTAAGAAGACGGAAATGAAATAAAAAATTATTCCGGCAGAAATCAAATCCAACTTATGAGTCAGATTTGCATTCATTAAAAGTAGGTGGTATTCTGATTCATTAAACCTATTTGATAATATAAAATAACCTAAATTACTATTTTACCCTATTATCTTGTTCTTCAAACTCGATGTTTATCTTCTTTGCAAAGGTAGAGATCCATTCATCATCCACTTCTTATCTTCTTTTCAAAGCTAGAGACCCACTCATCATCCAATTCTTTGCAACAAGTGATTCTTCCAAATTGAATCAATTAAACCTTCCACGATATTTAAAAAAAAAAAAATCAATTTCTAATTTATAGGGTTTTGGATGTTCATTTTGATTGTTGGATCTAGGATTCGTCATTGTTTGCTGCAACTAGGTTCTGAAAACTCCCTTCTACATCTTCGATCAGGTTTACCTTATTTTCTCTTTCTTCTTCTACTTCTTTATATGTGTTTCTTCTTCTCTATAAATCGATTAATTTTTTTTTATTAATTTATGTTTGGAATCTTTTATGTTTCTTTATCTTGTATTAATGGAAACTGGAGAGAAAAATTGAAATGGTTGGAAAAAGATTTTTCGATTTCACGTGTTTACAATATTGAAAATTTTTAATGGTTTGGAAAAAAATGAAAAGAAAAAAATAAACAAAAACAAAACTTTTGGTTTTTTTCCCCTTTGTTTATTATTATCGGCGTCTTCCTTTCCTAGTTAAAGCTATGGATTCTGCCGTCTCGCATAAAATCTGCTGCGTTTCCTGCTCATTTTGGAACTTTAGCATGGGCCACAATGAAGATCTCTTCATATCATTGCTATTTAACAGTAAACAAACCATTAAGCACCGAGAAACCAACATTGATTAATTTTTTTATTCCAACTGCTATTAATCTATATCGGCCCAACTTTAAGTTTGATGTAGACAGCCCAAGGAGGTTTGCATGATGCAAATCTCCCGACCTAAGCCACATCACATCACAACACCAATGCCAATAAAACATGATTTTCATACCTTTCCAGATCCAATAAATTATTATTATTCTTGTTATTGTAATTATTATTATTATTATTATTAACGGATATTATTATTATTATTATTAACAGATATTATTATTATTATTATTATTAACGAATATTATTATTATTATTATTACTATTATTATCATTATTACTATTATTATTGTTATTATTATTATTATTGTTATTATTAAGGCAAATTATGGACATTATTTAAACAACCAATAAATTTAATGATTAAAAAACCCATGATTGTGATGTCAAACATAGAATATTTAATCTTTTTAATATTTAATCTTTTGCCTACATTGAAACAGTAGCCAGAATAAACGGACCAAAATTTGGGATTAATGATTCAAGTAACAATAAATTTAGAAGTAATGCCTACCATGATTGTGAGGACTACCATGATTCTGACCATATACAAAAATGTCAATAGAACATATGGTTATGTTAAATAGATTAATTTAATATTTGCTAGATTTCCCAAGCAAGAGTATTGTAATGATAAATTTTGCCTATTTGTATGTGCCCCACTTGCCTATTTTTTAATTTTATTAAGCTACTAACTTTCTTAAAAGGTATGAAAATTAGTATTAGTTTGGTACAAATGAATTTACATATATAAATTTTTCTTTGCTTATAGAAAATTAATAATGAGGTCAAACATGGAATATTTAATATTTTTTTGTTCCTATTAAAAACACAGAATGTTTTTTTTTCCCGCCTTTATGATTAGGACTCTTGCACAGTCATGGACCTCATTGAGATGGAAAGAAGAGAACAACTTATCATGATTCTATATATTATAGTGAACATACTTAATATGCTTACTGCACTTTGCACGACTACAAGGAAACGTTATCAGAGGCAAACATTGATGGAAAGACCTGCAAATAGAGAATTTTTGCGAGTTGAAAATCTTGATCGATTGATTTATGGGAGTGATATAGCATGTATGGAGCAACTTAGGATGGATAAACATACTTTCACCATGTTATGTTCTATGCTTCGTACTATTGGTAAACTAAAGGATTCAAAATATGTTGATGTAGAAGAAATGGTTGCATTATTCTTGCATATTCTTGCACATCATGTAAAGAATCGAGTTATAAAATTTCGATTCTAAAGGTCTGGAGAAACTATTAGTAGACATTTCAATGCAGTATTGAATACAGTCATTCGCCTACAAGGAGTATTACTCAAAAAACCGGAACCAGTCTCTGAGAACTCCACAGATGAGAGATGGAAATGGTTTAAGGTATATAAATTATAAATTAAGTTTATATAGGTTTAATTATTTCATATTATAGCAATACTAATGCTTTTATTTAAATAGAATTATCTAGGAGCTTTAGATGGAACTTACATTAGAGTGAATGTATGTGAGGGAGACAAACCTAGATATCGAACAAGGAAGAATGAAATTGCAACAAATGTCTTAGGAGTTTGTTCTCAAGACATGCAGTTTATTTATGTATTGCCAGGTTAGGAGGGATCGACCTCTGATTCTCGAGTGCTTCGAGATGCAGTTAGTAGGAGAAATGGACTGACAGTTCCACATGGTAAATATATGGTTTTTATAAACAATTGATTTCTTTTTAATATATGATATATTTTTTAAAATATGTTTTGGAATATTCATTTTAGGTTATTACTATCTTGTTGATGCTGGCTATACAAATGGAAAAGGGTTTCTTGCCCCATATAGAGGGCAAAGATATCATCTCAATGATTGGAGAGAGGGACACATGCCAACAACCCATGAAGAGTTTTTCAACATGAAGCATTCTACAACAAGAAATGTTATCGAGAGATGTTTTGGTTTGCTTAAACTACGTTGGGCTATACTTAGGAGCCCTTGATTCTATCCAATAAAGACACAATGCAAAATCATTCTTGCTTGTTGTCTTATTCATAATCTCATTAAAAGAGAGATGCCTGTGGATCCATTGGAACAAGAGTTGGATGTGCAAGACCACCAAGTTGTAGGTGAACCAATAACTATAATTGAACCATCGGATCAATGGAGCGCTTGGCGAAGAAATTTAGCAATTCAAATGTTTAATGAATGGAGGACATTATAGTATGTTGTTTATTTTAGGAGAAAAATTATGTTTGATGTTTTAGACTTATCATTTGCAAATTTTGAATGGTTTGTATGGATTATTATATGATGAACTAGTTTGAATTGAATTTGATAATGTTTTTCTATTGTTGAATTTGAGATTTAATTAGACATGTGTTTATTATAATTGTCTTCATATTATATTTGTTCTTAAAATATAGTTATATAATTTGATATTTTTGAAACATAGGATGGATTCTACATCAAGTGGTCAAATAAGGGGGCGTGGAAGAAACAAACGAGTGTGGACTCCCGGTGAGGATGAAAAATTGGTTGAGTGTCTTGTTGAGTTGTGTGTTTGAGGGAAGGTAAAATGTGACAATGGGTTTAAACCAGGAGCATTTTTACAAGTGGAGAAGATGTTAGAGGAAAAGCTTCCAAATAGTGGACTTAAAGCAAGTCCACATATTGAATCGCGTGTGAAGACTTTAAAAAAACAATTCAATGCCATAATGGATATGTTAACCCATGGTAGCGGGTTTTCTTGGGACAATGAAAAGAAAATGGTTTTATGTGATCAAGATGCATTTGAAGGTTGGGTAAAGGTAAATATATTTACAATACTTCCTATCTTGTATTTTTATTCCACAACATCTTGTTAATTTAATTTGATACATTGGTATATTCTTTTGCTTTCAATATATTATGTATTTTATATGAATTACATTTTAATGCATGATATATTCTTTCTTTTTTAGTATTTACCATTGATGCTTTTAGGAAAATAATTAGGAGTTATAGTTGGAAGTGATCATAAAAATTCAAATAGACCCTATTCTATAATTCATTTCATCAAAGGAAAGACATGATATATATTCTTAATCATTTATCTTGTCTTCAAACCAATGTGGCATGAGATTAATATTTCTTTAAGTTAGTAACTTTTATTTTAAAGCTGCTAATTATTTTTTGTATATTTTATAGGGGCATAAAGATGCTAATGGTTTGAGACTCAAGCCATTTCCACATTTTGATGATCTAAGTCTTGTTTTTGGTAAAGATCGTGCTAATGAAAAAGGAGCAATGTCAGCTGCTGATATTTTGGAAGAGTTAGATCAAGTTGAAGCAAGCAATGACATTGGAGTTGATGACTTAGAAGCCGAAGTTGATGCCTCTCATACTAATACAGTTGCATCCACTCCAAGTAGAATGGAATGTTCATCACAATCTCGTAGGAAAAGAGCAAGGAATGATGACACAACTTTAATTAATGTGATGACAAGAACATGCAATGCATTAGAGAGCCTTGTTGGTAACTTCAACCAATAGACGGAAAAGGAAAATAGAGTGGTTGGTGAGTTGGAGAAACTTCCTAATCTTAATAGATTGGACATATTGAAGTTAAGTCAAATTATTATGAGTGACCCAATGAAAGTCAAACTTTTGTTCAATTTAGATGAAGATCTCAAGGTTGAATGGGCGAAACAACTTCTTCAAACCTCATGAATCTCCATGTTGCATCCTTATTGATTTATTGTCTTTAGGTTGGATTGATAGAAATTTTAGGTTGGATTTTGTTTCATCAATTTCCTATGAACTTTTTTATTGATTTGATGGCTTAATTTTGGAGGATATACTAGTTGTAGATTTTAGTAGATATGGTACTTATATTGAGAACTAGAATGAAGTTTGTGTTTTTTTATTTCCTTTTTTGCAGATAAGAAATAAGTATTTGGTAGCTTTGACAATTTATATGTTCTTATATTTTTTTTCTTTTTTTTTTCTTACTAAAATATAATTCTATAGCTTTTTTTGCATGACAAATTATTTAAAATTTTGATAAAAAAAAACGAATATTTAAAATTTTTTAAGGTTTTGGATTTTATCGGATATGATACTTGTTGAAAATTAGAATAAATTTGAATTCTTTTATTTCCTCTTTTGAAAATAGGAAAAACATTTGCTAGCTTTGAGAATTTAAATATTATAATAAATAAATTTTTTTTGAAAAATATAATTTTATAACTACTTAAGCATGAAAAATTATTCAAATTTTAATAAAAATAATAATTGAATATTTGTGCATTAGGGTTATACGATTTTTTATGGTTAATTTTTTATTTATTGAGTATATATATATATATATTTTAGTCTTATTATTTAATAACAAAAAACCTCTCAATTTTTTTTAAAAATAAAAGTAAAAATAAAAAAATATTTTAAATTATATGTAAGGATATTATTGTAAATTTATTTCTTTTTCATTTCCATTCCTATTATTATCAAACATTGGAATGGAAACAAATAATCATTCCAATCTTGCATTCCTAAGTTCATCCAAATGCTAGAAATGGAATCATTAAATTCATTCCATTCCACTAAGAAATAGGAAAGGAAACAAAATATTATTTCCATTCCCTATTCCGACGTACCAAACACCCCCTTAGTGAAAGACATTTTATCCTTAAGTGATAAGCTTTAACTATATATTTTTCTCTAACTCATATTTATTTTTCTCAATTTTTTCTACATTTCATTTTATATTGGTTCTAGTGTTTTTTTTTTCTTCAAATTTTTGTGAAAGTTTTATACATAGTTTCAATTATACTTATTAGTTGTTACATGTATGATTTAGAGGTTTTCTATTCTTTTTATATTTGTTTACAGATTGCAAGAGAAACAGGTTAGCCAAAAGAAGAGAACCATTGTGTTGAAGGAGGTGATCTTGAAAACCATGAAGATTACATCAATAAAGTTATTTGGAGGTTGAACTATATTTTTTGTAAAATGTAGATGTTAATAGTTGCACTAATATTTGTTTTTTTATTGAAAGAATTAGAAATTGTTGTTGAAATATTTTGTTATAATTAACAAATTTGTATGTAATTATTATATATAAGTAGTACATTAATGGTTTGAATTAAGTTGTTGTATATTAATATTTGAAGGTATTTTTATTAGTAAAATCCAATTTAATTTTGGGGCTTGTTTTTTTTTTCTTTTTATTTAATTATATAGGAAATCACTATTTTAATAACAAAAATATAAAAATTATTTTTAATATGAAATGTTCAAAGACGCTTATAAAAGTGTCATGATAAAATATATTAAAAATGACGCTCCTATAAGTGTCAAGATTACCAATTTCCTAAAAATCATTTCACTATAAAATGTTAAAAAAAATGACGTTTTTTAAAAGTGTACGTTATTAAAAGATGACATCTTTTTAAGTGTCATTGAAAGTATTAATAAAAAATGACGCTTCCTAAAAACGTCATTGTAGGCTAAAACATATAATGATAGGGGAGAAGATGATGCTTTAGAGAAGCGCCCTCTTTTACCTTTCTTGACGCATAAAAAGCGTCATTGTTTCCCATTTTTCTTGTAGTGAATTAACAAACATAAGATGTCCAAGATGAATTCCTGAGCAGCAATACTTCCAGACTTGGGCGATCCTACCAAATAGGGAATGCACAGGATAGCTGCTTCAGAAATATGGAGCTTATGAAAATTGGCAAATATCACATTTATGGTTCTCAAGACCTCTTCATTTAGCTGATAAGTGGCTATCATGTACCATTTGCCCTCATCTAGAAGCTTTTTATGTGCAGTGTAGTGTCTACTTCCCATGCCACCATATCTGAGTGTGTAATTAATTATATTGCCAAAAGCTACATCAGGATTTCCTTGATAGTATTTTCCCAGGCTAGACCAAATATTAATTCTAGATCTTTGAACCCATTAAAAGACGTTTGGTTCAGAGACTTTGTTTGTAAGGCAACTCTTTTAGAATCCAAGACACAAATTCTTGTTGTGCCTTAGCAAATGCCTTCTCAGATTCATGAAATCTATCAACGAATGAAACAATTTGCACCCATGCCTTCGATACTAGTCCTGTTTCTATCTTTTGGAACATATACAGGGACATACCTTAGGAAGTCCTGCATTGCTTGCGTCTCGCTTGGCTTCTTGCTCAGTAATTCATTTGGGTATGGGGTTGAGACATCTAGGATGCAAAGGTGACTATGGACTATGCATTTGCTTGTTTCTTCCCTTATTACTTTTCTGAATCAAATTATCTATTGTCGTCTCCACTGATGCTGTAGCCTCATCCAACACCAGAATTTTCCTTCTCTACAGTAAGACTCTAACCAAGCAAACAAGCTGCCTTTGTCCAACACTCCAATTTTCTCCATCTTCTGCAACTCATGCATTAAGAAGCCCTTTATCCTGTCCTACAATCTTTGCAAGACAACACATGTTCAACACCTCCTCGATTTCTTGATCTGAATGCTCTCCTAGAGGATCCAAATTAGTTCTCATGGTTCCTTGAAACAATGTTGGGTCTTGAGAAATTATGCTCAAGCGAGACCTCAAATCCTTCAAACCCATTTTACTGATATCTACCCCATTAGTGAGTATCTGGCCTTTTGAGGATTCAACGACTAGGAAAAGAGCTTGGATTAATGTTGACTTTCCACTTCCTGTTATGTCCACAAAACCAATTTTCTTTTCTCCTGGGAAGGCCCAAGTTATACTTCTGAGAACCATTGGGAGAGTAGGGGTATATTGGACATGGAGGTTGTCAAGGTCTATTCTTCCATTACTTGGCCATTCAAGGCTTGGCCTATAGTTTTCAATCACTAATGGAGCTTCACTTGGTATTTTGGTGAATTGAAGAATCCTCTCCACTGAAATCATTTTGTTTTCTACATTGCATAGGTTCCATATCCCCTAGGCTTGGAGGACATTTAGATTCAAACCATGTATAGCTTCCAGTCCTGCCAATCTGGGACTAATGGTTGACCTCGGCAAGCTCACCAAGATGACAAGCACCAAAAAGAAAACAAGGTTGAAAAGAAAGTTTATCTGAATGCATAGCCATTCCATTGTGGCAGTGTTGCGGAAAGTAACATGAGAATAATCATCAAGCAAGCTGAGATTTCTTCTCAAGAAGCGATCCTCTTGATTGAAGCAACGAATTGTTGTTGCCTCAGTGATAGATTCTGAAAAGTGGTGGAGGATCAGAGCTTTTCGAACCCCAACCATCCTAACTAATTCTTTGGCAGTAGTATTGTAGTAAGCCTGATGCCATATAGAGATCGAAATGATGGATACAAAAAAAAGGAAGACCTGCCAAGCAACTTGGGACATGAGAACAATGATACTTGATAGCTGAACAAGTGCAAATGCTAATCCAACTAATTTGTATGGAATGTTTGTGTCTACTGTGCTTTGATCTGTAGAAAATCTATTGAGGATTTGACTTGAGAGGGGTTGAGTCAAAGAACAGATGGGTGCCTAAAAAACTGCTTTGATCATTTCAAAAAAGAGGTGGCGTGCAGTCTCAATGGCGATAGTTGATAGCAGAACTTCACTTTCTAATATGAATATGGAGCTTTCCTAGACAACAAAGAAAATACCCTTATAAACTGCTCTATGCTAACCTTGTTTTGCTCCTCAGTTGCCCTAGCAATCCAGTAATTACCACCTATCTGCAACCCTTGGAAGAGAACTTAACACAAAAGGATAACTGGAACCAGAGCTCTTTATAGGTATAAGTGATAAAGGTTGAATAAACATGCCATTTTACCCGACTAGATTTTGTTTCTTCCTTAGGGATTCCATATAAAAGCTTTCCATTGCTGATGAGGTCATGAGAATTTTCTTTTATGAGGTTAATTTTATTTTTCTGCGGGGGTTTATTGGTTAAGCAGTTCTCTTGGGATGGGTTCACTTGGTCTAGGGATTTGCTATGGGCAGTCATCTGTCTAACAAGTTCACTATTTGGGTCTGCAATCAAATCTTCATATTTTCCAAATTGAACAATTATTCCATCCTTCATCACCAGAACAAGGTCTAAAGCATCCAAGAACTCTAGCTGATGGGTGACATAAATGACAATCTTCTGGGATAAGATTTGCATAAGACATTTTTGGAATAGGTGTGCTCTGGTAGGCGCATCAACAACACTGAAAGGATCATATGAGGAATTTATCCTTTATTGTCCCAGTTTGAATCCAAGCACTCTATGGGACATAAGATTTTGATCCATATTCCTTATTTCCTGTCCCAGAGATCCTAGGGATCTCGCCAAGTATGCTACAGAGTAAGCTTGATTTGCCAGATCCAATTGACCCATAAACTGCAACCTTGTAACCTTTCATAATTTTCATCCGCTCAGCAATTTTGATAGTTGACTTCAAATTTAATCACATGTCCAAGCGTATTCTCCTACCTCAATATCAATGGCGATTTCAAAATGATTCTGAAGTAGGATAGGTTGCGAGCTTCTTTTGATCTTCTTCTTAGATGAAGAGTTGGATCTGATCCATGGAGACTTTTGTTTGAGCTATCATGGAAATGAGCTCTGGCAGGTTATAGATGGCCTCTTATAGCATTCAAAAATTTGCTAAAGCTGAGAGAACTCTACCTGTTGTTAATGGTGTTTTCAATACAATGTAAACAACAAATGTTATAACTGAAACTAAGGTAGGAGAAGCCTAAAAGAGGAAGGCCATTGCTAAGCATGTATAGAGGTATCTCTTCAGCCAATGTCTCTCAGTTTCTCTAAGTTCCTTAATTTTTTTGAAAAAGGTGCCCTCCCAATAGTGCAATTTCAAAACTCTCATGCTCTTCAGAGTCTCTGAAGTAGCTTTGATTCTCAAGTCTTTTGCTTCCATGATCTTTGAGTGAAGCTTTTCTTGGCTATTAGTTGATGGGGTGTTTCCTACCATCACCAAAACAGTGATAAATAGAGTAGTCATGGATGGGGCAGCACCAAGATTCCTATAAAGGATTACAAAAGTCAGGCCAACCTGAATTAGAAGCAACCAAACTCCATGAATACAAAAGCAGAAGTCTCTAATTCTCTCCACATCCACCCAGAAATCAAATCATGTCTCAACCATTGCCCAACATGCAAGTTTCTAGTTTGCTACTATATTTAGGGATCACATGTTTATATCTTTGTCCAACCTTGGCAAATCTTCTTCATCAATCTGTTCTCATATCAAAACCTCTGTCATTCTCCAATACATGCTCAAACATATAGACAAGGGCTCCAACACCGTATGAAAGAAGGAGCAAAAAGCATAGATGGAAACAATAAAATAAAAATCCAAGGAAATAATGAGCAAAAAATGAACATAAATAACCTCATTTCAAGGGGAAATCCATGGGTTAAAACGAGGGAATGAGTCAAAATAGATTTTTAACATAAACAGGGCAGGATTTCTATCATTAGATTCAAAAGACAAACCCAAATGCATACTATTCTTAGATGAAATCAATGACATTGAAAAAAACGAAAGTCCAAAAAAATAAAAATAAAAAATAAAAAAATCAAAGCAAATAAAAAAACAACCAACCAATCTCAATAGAACCAATTGTGGCCCTTAGCGTCCATACCAAACAACAAAGATTGAATGTTCAAAAATGGCCAGAGAATAATGGAGGATCAAATGTAATTGGGAATACAAAAATTAACAAGAAACATACCTAGCAACTTTAACTCAACTCACTTGAGTTCTAGCTATGGTTTTTCTCCAGAATCCTTAAAAAATCTATGGACACGAGTTTGTTTTTTTCTTTTCGCCTAAAGCAATACAAAAATTCTTCATTTCTTCCCATGTTCTCAATGTGTGCTGCCAGCCCCCCTTTGAAAACCTCCTTATTTGATTTTATTCCAATTTTTTTTTTGGTTTTTTTTTATCTCCATTTTTCCAAAAGGAAACTTTTCTTTCTCCTACCAAAACTTTTTTTCCATTTTTCTTTCTCCAAAATTCTGGTGATCCTCCTTCCAAATAGATGGCAGCCCGTTTCCTCATGCCTAAAAAGCCAAGAAATATGATTTAGAAAACTTATAATAAAATAAAATGAAAATAATAAAGAAAGCCATACAAGCCACACAAGTCATGCAGGCCATGCAATCATGCAAGTCATACTAAAAGTGAGTCTAAAAAGGCCTAAGTGGGCCTAAGTGTCCTAGATGGGCCTAAGGTGGTACTTAATGGGTCGGGTATACCTATATGGGCCTAGGGTGAGACTAGGTCTGCCTAAATAAGCCTAACCTAAAGTGCACCTAAGTGAAACCTAGTCTAAATTTGAAGGGCACCCAAGGTCTTAATGTGGAGCTCGATAAACCCCTCAACCAAAGTCCCTAAAGTGGCTCAGAAAAGATAAGTTACACAAGTAGTAATGGGCCATCAAAAACATGTGCTAAAGGGACAAAATGGAAGGTTTACAATGGGGTATTGAAATTATGGAGAAGATTTCACCAAAATCTTCCAACGGTCATGAGTTCATCCTAGTTGCCATAAATTATTTCACCAAGTGGGTGGAAGCTACATCATATACAAAGTTGACATCTACTTGAGTTGCCAGTTTCATCAAGTCACACATCATTTGCCGCTATGGGGTCCCTCATGAGTTGATTTCAGACAGAGGTGTACACTTTCGAGCTAAGGTAGATACTTTGTTACAGAAGTATAACATCCAACATCACAGATCGTCTGCATACATGCCACAAACTAATGGGCAGTGGAGGTAGCAAATAAGAGCATTAAGAGGATTTTGAGGAAGATGGTTGAGACTTCTCGAGATTGGTAAGAGAAACTCCCTTTTGCATTGTGGGCATACCGTACCTCTTTTCGCACCTCTATAAGAGCTACACCTTACTCTCTTATGTATGGTATGGAGGTTGTTTTGCTAGTCGAGACAGAGATGGGTTCATTGAGAGTAGCTCTTGAGTAGCAGATTTTTGAGACAGAGTGGGCTTAAGCTCGATTTGATCAACTTAACCTTTTAGATGAGAAGAGATTGAGAGCAGCAGATCATGTTTAGGCCTATAAGAGAAATATGGTTCGCGCATTTAGGAAACGGGTTAAGTTTAGACCATTATAGAAATGAGATTTGGTTTTGAGGATTCTTAGAGGTTTGGTTGGAGACCCTAGAGGGAAATTCAAACCTAGTTAGAGTGGGACTTATGTTATTCGAGAGTTGACTCCAAAAGGGGCTGCATGGTTGACTGACTTAGATGGAAACCAATTTTCAAAGCCTACCAATGTGGATTAGCTGAAGAAGTATTACATTTGAGATTATGGTCGTAAGATGGGTGATCATCATTTCGATTAGCCTTACACCTTATCACCTATATTAATATATTAGATCGTTGCTAGCCCATTAAGCCTCATGTGGTATGTTATAGCCTTTTTCTTTTCTATAGCCCTGCTTATCATTTCTACACTCGGGTTAGGGCCCTTTGATGTATGGTTATGCTTTGATAGGAAAGTCTCATGAGCTTTGGACTTATAGGCTTATCTTCCTCATCCTTGCTATTATCACCTCACCACCCTGTCTGTTACATTCCATTATTTTCACATTTTCATCTCAATCTTGACTTTTATCTTTGGTTGCTATATTTCATATTTCCTTCACTTGGATTCTTCACATATTGATGCATATAGGGTAGTCGTACCACTCTCTTCATTCCATCACTTGGCATTGATTCAGAGATTTTAGCTTAAGAGGTTGTCTCATGGGATAGGGTTTCATGTGTTCATGAATGATTTGAGAGAGTTTATTCATTCCTTGTAGTTTCTCATTGGAGTATGATGTATGATGACCAGGGTATGCGCATACAAAAAAGAAAAAAAAAATGAAATGATGACAAAAAAAAAAAAAGGCTCCATGATGTGTTTGTACTTGATATCCTAATCTCATGAGCATGTGTTGTTATTTGAGGGTTGTTTATTAGGTTTATCATTGAGGGTTTATGCGAGTTTTTCATGAGGAATTTTTCACTCCTTGAGTCACTTTCATTATGCAGTTGGAGGGGTGAGAGTTTTTTGTGAGAGATTTGAGTTTTGTGAGATCCTTTATTTCTTGGATCAGAGTAGTTGTACTTTATAGGTATGAGAGTTGAGTAACTTTTCACTAAGGTATTTGAATTAGTGTCTTCTCTATTACTCCATAATGGGTGATATGATTTACCTTTGTTATACTGATATGCATTGCTCATCATTCCTTTTTTACTTTCTCATTACCTTCATTTGATTTCCCATTACTTCTTTCCCACTATTTATTCCTTTTTTTCGTCCCATTCCAATATCCATACACCATACCAATTTGACACCTTTCTTCACATCATTTACATGACTTGCTGATGGTTTGACCACTTCTCATCCTTTCTCATTTCACCATCGACATTCTCATTGACTCCTCTTAAGTTCACATGCTTATGAGATTTTCCTATGCGTTGTACACCACACAAGAGGGTATGGGTTTGATAATTGGGTATTTGAGCCTAGTTTTCTTTCGTTTCTTTGCCTTCTCACCGTGGCCTATGTTACGTCCCGTGTCTTAAGACTACCTTAAGGCCATGAGATCAGACGTTGTCTTTAACAGTCTTCACTTGGACAAACTTTTGTAGATTGGTTGAAGTATAGTCGTTACTATGTTTTCTCTTATGGGAGATACTTTTGGAAGCATTTGGTTTCTCTCTTTTGCTTGGCATATTGATGTTTGATGAATTTTTTAGCCTGGAGACAGTTCTTTGATGGTATCAGATTCATCATTTTGTCGTGCATCAAATATCTAGACTGAAACATATTTCCCATTTTCTCTAAGGTTCCTAATTATTGTTGGATAGTATGGTTATCCTCATTCATGGTTATAAAGATGTTTGGTGGATTTTGATAATTTCTTCATTATACTACAAATATCCATACTGGGGCATATTCCCATCTCCTTGATGAGATTGTCCATAGATGGATGATCATTGTTGGTTGTTTACATCATGACATTGTACTTCAGATATCCATATTGGAGTATATTCCCCTATCCTTGATGAGATTGTGCATAGATGGATGATCATTGTTGGTTGTTTACCTCATGAAATTGTACTTCAAATATCCATGTTGGGGCATATTCTTCTTTCCTTGATGAGATTTTTTTTGTGCAGTAGTACGAGGATGGATGATAGGTGTTGGATATTTACCTCATGACTTTGACATCAAATCTTATATTGGGGCATATTTCCCCATTTTCTTTGAGTATCCTTGAGATTAGAACAGCAACTAGCTTGGTTTTAGATTGAGTACTAGTATGGGGCTTTTGACGATTGACTGTATTAGGACCTCCGTACATGGATTTGTTGAGATAGAGATGGATCACATCATTTTTCACCCGAGGAGCATGGGTGGATCCTTTAACCAGATGCTCATGATATAGATTGCTTTTCTCATTAGTTACCTTAGAGATTGGGCTATCCAGATGAGTAGTATTTTTGTGCACTTTGAGATTTGCTTTTAGATGAGTCGTGATATACACACTCCGATATTTACCTTATGAGATTCGTCAACAGAGCAGCTCTTGAGACATAGAGAGTTTTTTCAGTTCAGAGTTTTCAGAGGTTTTTCATGATGCATCAGTTTATGATCCATGATTTCAACGGATGATTGATTTACTGGTTGTTTTAGCAATGCGAGCACCCTGGATACTAGGGCATATTTCCCTCCTTAAGTTTAGTAGTTCGACCCTTAGCATTTCGAGTATATGACTTTGAGCCTATTTATTTCCTATCCACTTTCAAGTTGGTTTTCTTTATCTATTCATTTTAAGCCCTGAGTCTTCTAGCCCTGAGCTATCCATCCTTTCTAGACCTTGAGTCTTATAGCCTTGAGTTATTCTCTCCTTCTAGGCCTTGAGCCTGATAGTCCGAAGCTATCCTTCTTCCCTTAGGCCTTGAGCTTAGTAGCCCTAAGCTATCATTTCCTTAAAACCTAGAGTCTTTCCACCCCTAAGCTTAGCTTTCTTCATTTGGTCGTCCATGAGTGGTTTGACCTGGAGTTTGTGTATCGCATTCTCCATCTAGCCGATTAGTCATAAAGCTTAGAGCGCATAACCCTAAGATGTTCACATAGCCCTGAGCAATTCATTGTAACCCTGAGTTACTCATTGTATCATAACCCAAAGTCATTTCTTTTCCATTTAGAGCCCTGATCTCACAACCCAGAGTCGTTTTCCTAATTTATGACCTAGAGTAATTTCTTTTCCATTTAGAGCCTTAAGCTCACGACTTAGAGTTGTTTTCCTCATTTATGACCCAGAGTCATTTCTTTTCCATTTAGAACCCTGAGCTCATGACCTAGTGTCGTTTTCCTTATTTATGACCTAGAGTCATTTCTTTTCCATTTAGAGCCCCAAGCTCACGACCCAAAGTTGTTTTCCTCATTTATGACCTAGAGTCATTTCTTTTCCATTTAGAGCCCTGAGCTCACGACCTAGAGTCGTTTTTCTCATATATGACCCAGAGTAATTTCTTTTCCATTTAGAGCCCTAAGCTCATGACCTAGAGTCGTTTTTCTCATTTTTGACCTAAAGTCATTTCTTTTCAATTTAGAGCCTTGAGCTCATGACCTAGAGTCGTTTTTCTCATTTATGACCCAGAGTTATTTCTTTACCATTTAGAGCCTTGAGCTCACGACCTAAAGTCATTTTTTCTTATTTATGACCCAGAGTCATTTTTTTATTTCTTTTTCATTTAGAGCTTTAAGCTCACGACCTAGAGTCATTCTTTCCATTTAGAGCCTTAAGCTCATGACCTAGAGTCGTTTTTCTTATTTATGACCCAGAGTCATTCTTTCCATTTAGAGACCTGAGCTCACGACCTAGAGTCGTTTTTTTTTTTTTATGACCCAAAGTCATTCTTAGCATTTAGAGCCCTGAGCTCACGACTTAGAGTCCTTCTTATTTATGACCCAGAGTCATTTTTTTTCCATTTAGAGCCCAAAGCTCACGACTTAGAGTTTTTTTTTTTCTCATTTATGACCTAGAGTCATTCTTTCCATGTTGAGCCTTGAGCTCATGACGCAAAGTCAATCATTTTATCTATGACCTAGAGTCATTGTTTCCACGTAGCCTTGAGCTCACGACATATAGTTGTTCCATTTTTGAAATTGTGACCCCATGTTCCGAGTTTACTCTCATCATGTGCTAGGACAAAATCTTTGGTCCTTTTCTTTTAGTTCTTCGGTATAGTTCACTTCATTTCACTCATTATTCGTATTTTTTACTCACATTCCCTACACTCGCGATCTCTACTGAATAGGGGCATATTTGTAGACCCTCCATTTTGTCCTCCAAGCACATGTCTTATTAGGTATTTGTTTGGTATTTTACAACAATTCCCTAATGGCCCATTACTACTCGTGTAGCTTATCTTTTCTAAGCCACCTTGGGGACTTTGGTTGAGGGACTTTGGCCCATTTCTTTGGTCCTTTTCTTTTAGTTCTTCGGTATAGTTCACTTCGTTTCACTCATTATTCGTATTTTTTACTCACATTCCCTACACTCGCGATCTCTACTGAATAGGGGCATATTTGTATACCCTCCATTTTGTCCTCCAAGCACATGTCTTATTAAGTATTTGTTTGGTATTTTACAACAATTTCCTGATGGCCTATTACTACTCGTGTAACTTATCTTTTCTAAGCCACCTTGGGGACTTTGGTTGAGGGATTTATATAACCCCATTGTGACTTTTGGTAGCCCTAATTTAAACTTAGGTTTTTTCCTTCCTTTTTAAGATAGCTTTTAGGAACACATTAGGTTAGACACATCTAGGTTCACCCAGGCCTACTTGGGTTCACCTTGCCCCGCATATATTCACCTAGACACCTTCCAGCTTGCACACATTCACCTTAGGTCACTTAGACATTTTTTCATAATAGGTCACTTGGACACTTCTTTTAGCATAGTTCACTTAGGCATGTTCTTGATTTTGGTTACTTCTTTTTTCGAGATAAGATGAGTATTAGCTTGACTATACATTGCATGAAATGAATTTATATATATATATATATATATATATATATATATATATATATATATATATATATATTTGAGGGTTTGAGTTTGACATTTAAATTATTATAATATGTTGCATTAATTTAATTTCTTTATTTTCTCTAATTACATACATCTAATATTTATTTTTATACCCTTATCAATTTATTTGTTTATTTACTCACTTATTTATTCATTCTTTAATTCCATGAATTGACATCTTGGATTTTATGGCTATGTGATTTGATCTTCTATTTTATTTTATTTTATTTCCAATTACATGATTTCTTATTTCAACTTTATTTTTAATTTTGCATGAGACTTGGAGCCATCAAGGAGAGGAGATCATGACCAAATTGGGAATCTTATGAAGAGAATATCATCAGTGGACGATCATTTGACCATGATAGAAACATCACATGTCTTCTATAGAATTCCCATCACCTTCACCAGATGTCCCAAAAAGCGTCATTACATGCCCACAGAAAACATGATGATTACCACACATTTTAGATGATTCACACGTGAAGAAGCAAGGGATAACATGCATATCACACCACAAAGTAACAACTAGGATGATATCTCACAAAAAAAACAATGGAGGAGTAACAACTGGACATTTCTCCTAGGGATATGGGGACTTCAGGATTCCGTTACAGAAAGCGCATCACGCATGGCAGGAAGATAGGTATTTTTCAGAGAGATGCATCTCTGCTAGCAGTGAACATTACCTCCACAGGGGCGCCATCAGTTGGAGGAGACAAGCTTTCCTTATAGCAGTCTTCTGAATATCTACACCAATGCACTACATCTCCATAGAAAAACGATAAACTCATCAAAGCCACCACTATCATCGCTATCACCTCCAGATGTGCCTTTTTGGATTTTTTTTTTCCCTCTTTGTTGGCACTATTTGTACGTTTCCAAATAGGTTGTGTTGTGACGAGGTGTACGGCGTCGAAGCTCGACAACGAGAACACTGTGCAGTGGTGCAAGGAGTGGTGCCGCCTCATGGAGGAGGCCATCTACACCCGCCACCATTTCGTCGTCGCTCACGCTGACTACTGCCATTCACTTTGCATCACTGGATGTACTCTTCCCAAGTTCGCTGCTAGAGAACCCTTCTTCGTTTCAGACCAAACGTGTTGTTTACCTCATGAACCCATGGTTCTTCTTAGATTCTCTCAGATGACGATCAAGATCCAAGAAGCGAAGAACAGAGGATAGCAATCCAATCTCTACACTTCCAAACCGCAAAACCCTTCGACCATTTTAATTTCTTTCCTGACGATTCAGCGAAACCTACGAATCGATGGTGAGCTGCGTGGACTGAATGCTGACTTGATCTGAATCCAAGAAGAAACAGTGGGTTAAGCCTCAAGTTACCTTGCCGTTATTGATTTTTGGGGAGAATGAAGAGGAGAATGAAGAGAAGAAATTTGATTCCTTCGAGCCCGTACAGACTTTCAATCACAAACGAGTCTATTCTACGAAGCACAGAATGAAGGTGGATCCAATTGTTGGGATTAATGATATTCTTTCAAATTTGTGCAGTCAGAATCAACATATCAAAGGTGAAAATGGGTTGCCTACAGTCTCTTATGGGTAGAATTTGAACTCAAATTCGGATTCAAATGTGTTGCATGCAGATTTGATTAATGGGGATGATGGTTTTGATGATGATGATGGATGGGAATTCAAGGGTGTCATCTCCGAAAATTCTAAGATACAAGTGGGTTCAAGATTATTAGGACTAGAAGTTGAGACAACAATAAAGCAAGAAATGTAGGAAAATTCTAATGGAGACAAATACACATCTGGATTTCGCAATGGTTTGGATAGTTATAAAGATTTCTTTGCTGCACCAAATGGGCTTTGGTAGGAAAATTCTGAGAGAGCCAAACATATTGAAGGCAAAGGTTCCAAAATCCTCTACTTGGAATCATCTATGCTTTGGTTGGATGCCCTCTTTCATGTGTTGTGGTATAGGCCTCTTTATCGTGCAATGAGGACAAATAGTGCTCTGAACTTTGTCATTGACAGACATTATCTCATAAATTGATTTGTTCTTTGACCGTGCATTTGCAGGGAATTTGATCACTTACCAAACAAGACATGGGTTACATCCTTAGGAAATCTCCAAGTGAGTCACGCATATATGCACTTCCGATATCCATGTGCATTCAAAAAGGAAGTAAAATATTCCATAGAGAGAGTGAACTGCCATATAAATAAAAAGAAAAAAAATAGGAATGAGGATTTTTTTTTCAAGGGAGAGCACGCACAGATTTTGGAGAGCAGCAGAGGACTCTAAGAGGATGCGCAGAATTCTTGGAGAGTAGTAGAGGACTTCAAACAGGGATCGAGTTGCCACTTTAACACATCAAGAGAGGATTTTTTTTCTTTCATATCACATGTTAGTTTTCAATAGAGCATTTTTTTTTTAGTTTAGGTTTTTAGTTCATTGGTTAATTTAATTCTTTGTGATAAAATTTTTCGATCTCAATTGGCACAATTTTTTATTTATCTCTTAGATTAGATGTTTTTTTTTTAAAAAAAATTAATTTTGGTTCATTAGTTTAAATAATCGTAAAGCTTATGTTTTTAGTTCCATGCTAGTTTATTTTTTAATCTATCTGTTAGTTTAAACGTGTTTGTGGTTTTAATTCATTAGTTTAATTAATTCTTCATGATAAAGTTTATATATATTTTTTTCTAATCCTAAATTAGTTTAGTTTTAATCCATCTTTTAGTTTAAGTGTGTTGGTGATTTTAATTCATTAGTTTAAATAATCATGTCGGATAAAGTTCGTGTTTTTAATTCCAACTAGTTTAGTTTTAATTTATTCTTTAGTTTAGATTCATTGTGGATTTTAATTTATTAGTTTAATTAATCTTATTAGATAAAGTTTAGTTTCAATTTCGTTTAGTTTTAATTTATTCTATAATTTGAATGAGTTTGTGATTTTAATTCAATTGTTTGATTAGACCTCTTAGATAAATTTCACCTTTTCAATTTAGATTTAGTTTAGTTTCGATTTACTTATTTATTTATTTGTTTTAGTTTAGATGTGTTTGAAATTTTAATCTAACAGTTTGATCAATCTTATTAGATAAAGTTGATATTTTTAATTCCAATTAAATTTAGTATTAATTTATTTTTTTTGTTTAGTTTGAATGACTTTGTGTGTTTCCGATTTTGTTAATTTTGATTTTAATCCATTATATTCAATTTTGTAGTTGATTATAATTTTAGTTAATCACATGTTATTATTTTCATGTTTTAAGTATGGTAATTTTAATTTTGATCCATCTATATTTAGTTTGAGTGTTTTTTAGAGTTTTGGTTAATCAATTTAGTCAATCGCATGTTATTATTTTCATGTTTTAAGTATGGTAATTTTAGCTTTGATTCATTAATTATTAGTATGAGTTTTTTGGAATTTTAGCTAATCAATCTAGTTAATTACATGTTATTATTTTCATATTTTCAAGTTTGTGAAACTTTGGTTTTTGATTTATCATATTTTGTTAGAGTGTTAATTTACTTTAATTGATCCCATGTTATTATCTCTAAATGTTAAGTTTGTTGGTTTTAATCCTTGATTGGTTTTTATCCTAATTCATGTGCTTCTTGAAATTTGGATGTCAGTTTTGGTTAATATTTTTGTTAGTTTGTTTAATTTGGAAGTCGATCATTAGTATGATGTCTTAGTGATTGTTGGTCAAATCCTTTTTTTTTTTTGTAATGCCACTGGAAACCCATGAAGGTTGGCCTTATCCTCAACACTTTAGTCAACTTGGTTGTCTAAAATTTTATTTTGTGATTTTGTTTTCTTTTGGGTTGCCTATGTTTGATCCTTGAGTATTGTTGTTTGTGAATAATATCTTTCCTTTTAAAAACAAACCTTTTCCCAAAATGTTCCTCATTAAAATATATTTAAAAAAATTCATTTAGAGTCATTGGAATCAAAATCTCATTTTCTTAAAATAATATGCAACCAGTTTTTGATCGGTTCGCATTTTTCTCGGTTTTCAATGAAAATTTTGGTTTTGAGTAAAACACGAATCCAAGCTAAGTGATCCTAAATAAATGAGATAATTCTAGGCTAAATTCGTGTATATCAATTGGGGAATTGGTGAAACCCCTACATAAGAAAATCTTTTCAAAACTTATTTTTGCTACCACCTTTGCTACTTGTTGTAATCATATTTATATCCATTTTTTAGGAATTGTACACAAGATGTGTGTGATAATTGATTATTTCATATAATTTGATCATTTTTGCTATGCTAATTGGATAACTAGCATGCCAGGATTTCTTTATTTTATTATTCATTATCTAACCCCTTATGTTTTGCAAAAGCACATTACAAGTTATCTATGCTATCCAGGTACACCCTTTATCACCCACTTTCTATATTCTATAAATATGTTTGTCATTGTGAACTAGGTCTATGTTTGATAGTGCTTGGGTGTCTTGAAATTTGTTTCATTGTTCAATTATTTATGATAAAGCGCATGTTGGGTGATATATTATTTAAATTAACCATTGATGTCTTGTGATAGTGCTTAAGAAGCAGTTCAGGTACGCACCTTAAATCTTCTTTATGATTGTGATTGGTTTTCTTGTTAGGCATGCTATTTTTTTAAAATCACCTAGCCTACCTAGGTATCTATAATTAACCAATTAATTGCCCCAATTCCTTCAACTTAGTTAGTAGAGACCTTTGTAGGGCTTAGAAGGGTGCTACCTCTTAGAGGTACCTTCCCAATAAATAATCTGATTCTCGAACCTAGACTCGGGTTTTTGAAAGACACACTTTTCCAAAAACTATAGAGTCACTTTTTTTAGGGTTTGCTTTCTTGTTTTATTTTCCCTTTTAAAATAAAATAAAACAAGTGGCGACTCCGACTTTTTCCAAAACTAATTTTTCACCAAAATAAAAGTGAGTATTGCCGATTGAGTGGGGATGCATGTGAAAAATACGAGTCCACAATCATTCTTCGGGCACTGGTCTAAATTGAACCTATCGCCCTTCACAAAGGGAACTATTCTAGGTGAACAATCCTTCATCCAAAATCTCTCTAAAACATTGTTGATATAGGTTTCTTAAGACAAACTGAAAATGCCTCGAAATTTGTCCCTATGTATCTTAATGCCAATGACATAAGTCGCATCATCCATATCTTTTATGTCAAAGTTTTCAAAGAGAAATTGTTTCACCTCATGTAGCAAACCCTTATCATTGGTTGCATTTAAAATGTCATCCACATACAAAACAAGGAAACAAATCTTACTCCCACTAACTTTCTGATATATACATTGATCCATAATGTTCTCTACGAAACCAAATGAAGAGATAACATCATGAAACTTCAAATACCACTAACGGGATGCTTATTTCAATCCATATATGGATTTATTAAGCTTGCATACCAAATGCTCACCACCACTAGAGGAAAATCCTTTTGGTTGTTCATGTAAACCTTTTCTTGTAGATTTCCATTGAGAAAGACCATTTTCACATCCATTTATTGCAACTCTAAGTCAAAATGGGCAACTAATGTCATAATGATATGAAGAAAATCTTTCTTAGATATAGGAGAAAAAGTCTCCTTGTAGTCAATTCTTTTTTAGTGAATCCTTTAGCAACAGTCTTGCTTTATATATTTCAATGTTGCCCAATGAATCCTTCTTTGTCTTGAAGACTTATTTACATAATGGCTTTTGGACTATTAGGCAACTCAACAAGATTCCAGACTCTGTTAGATGCCATAGAATTTCTCTATTCTTTCATAGCATCATACCATCAAATTGACTTTTAGCAACTTATGTCTTGTGAAAATGTTTCAGGATCATTTTTAGCTCCAGAGTCGTAGTCTAAGAATTGAAAACAAATAAAAAATGTACCTCCCGTCATTGCCATTCTTATAGGTTAAAACAGTGTCTTCAATTGTTCAAGTTTTAGGTACTTCTAAACTTTACTCAATCTCTTCTTAGATGATGTTTTTTAAGACTGAAAGAGATTGAAGGCTTAGGGAACCCTACCCATTAGTGCTCTGCCCCTTGTTAAAGACTCTTTCCATCACCGAGTCTGCTTTGAGTGTGCATAAAACATGAGGTAGAGATGCAAACGTGGTTCCGAACATTAATCCTCATTTCTAAATTGATGGAATGAATGTGGACCACATTTCAATCACGTCTTTGGTTTGTTACCGAAGATCTAGGAGAAGCAAAATCCCAACATTCTCCCACTTGGTCCATATATTCCATCATTCACCATAGCAAGAAACAAAACACATGAATCATGGTGATAGGTCCTCTAAAATTGAGTATTATCTTCCATGTATCATAGCGCATCATGTCTCTCAAACACTAGCCCATATAACTTAATGAATAAACGCTATGTTTATTCTAGGTCCAAACATTAATGATATTTCTCAATAAATGAATAAAATTGTACACAAAGAAAATCAAATATGAGAAAACATCAAAAATAGAGTTTCATTGAAAATAACATTCATTCTTACAAGGAAAATCACACAAAGGAACCAAGTCCCAATCTATCTACATGATCCTTAAATTTCAACGGTGGCATACCTTTAGTCAAAGGATTAACAATCATCAATTCAATGCTAATGTGTTCAATAACCATCGTTTTCTCTTTAACATGTTCTCCTATGGCTAAATACTTGATGTTGAGGTTCTTGTTTCTACTACTGCTTTTGTTGTTCTTAGCCATAAAAATTGCAGCTGAATTGTCACAATATATCTTCAATGGCCTAGAAATTGAATCCACAGCTCTAAGCCCAGAAATGAAACTCTTTAACCATACACCATACAAGGTAGCCTTAAAACAAGACACGAACTCAGACTCCATAGTGGAAGTTGCAATCAAAGACTATTTTGCACTTCTCCAAGAAACAACTCCACCGGCTAGGATAAAGACATATCCTAAAGTTGATTTTCGCAAATCAATGTAGTCAGCGTAGTCTAAATCAGAGTAGCCAATCACTTCCAAATTATCAGTCCGTCTATACACAAGCATGTAGTCTTTGATCCCCTTAAGATACCTCATCACTTTCTTTGCAGCTTTCCAATGGTTTATACTTGTATTACTCTGATATCTTCCCAACATCCCAACAACAAATGCAATGTCAGGTCTTGTGCATACCTGAGCATACATCAAGCTTCTAATAGCAGAATCATAAGGAATGTTCTTCATTTGTTCCCGCTCAAGATCATTCTTTGGGAACTGGTCCAAATTGAACCTACGCCCTTCATAATGGGAACTATACTAGGTGAACAATCCTTCATCCAAAATTTCTCTAAAACTTTGTTGATATAGGTCTCTTAAGGCAAACCGAAAAGGCCTTGAAATCTTTCTTTATGTATCTTAATGCCAATGACATAAGTTGCATCACCCATATCCTTTATGTCAAAGTTTTCAAAGAGAAATTGTTTCACCTCATGTAGCAAACCCTTATCATTGGTTGCAAGTAAAATGTCATCCACATATAGAATAAGGAAACAAATCTTACTCCCATTGACTTTCTGATATATACATTGATCCATAATGTTCTCCATGAAACCAAATGAAGAGATAACATCATGAAACTTCATATACCACTAACGGGATGCTTGTTTCAATCCATATATGGATTTCTTAAGCTTGCATATTCACCACTACTAGAGGAAAATCCTTTTTGTTTTTTCATGTAAACCTCCTCCTGTAGATTTCCATTGAGAAATGTTGTTTTCACATCCATTTGTTCCAACTCTAAGTCAAAATGTGCAACTAATGTCATAATGATATGAAGAGAATCTTTCTTATATATAGGAGAAAAAGTCTCCTTGTTGTCAATTCCTTCATTTTGAGTGAATCCTTTAGCAATGAGTCTTGCTTTATATATTTCAATGTTGCCCAATGAATCCTTCTTTGTCTTGAAGACCCATTCACATCCAATGGCTTTTGCAACATCAAATAACTCAACAAGATTCTAGAATTCGTTAGATGTCATAGAATTCATCTCATATTTCATAGCATCATACCATAAATTTGACTTTTTGCAACTTATGGCTTGTGAAAACGTTTCAAGATCATTTTTGACTCCAATGTTGTAGTCCAATTCTTGTAGATACACATAATCACTAGGTATTATTGTTTTTCTTCCTCTGGTAGATTTCCTTAATGTTGCATCAACATTTTCCTGAGAATCATGTTGCTCAATTGGTTGTTCAACAATTTCTGGCGAATCTTAAACAATTTGATCTATTAGATTGTCAACAATTTGTGGAACTTCAATGATTGGTTGTCTATCACTTGTTTGAACTTGAGGGGCGTTGTGAATGACAATCAATCTATCACTTGAAGTGGATGGTTGAACATCAATATGATCTTTTTCAGAAACAATGTCCTGAAATCAATGGCTCCCATTAATCAAGTCATTCTCAAGAAACTTAGCATTTATTGACTTCACAATGCTAGTGTTGTGAGATGGATAGTAGAATCTATACCCTTTAGACTTTTCGACATATCCAATGAAATATGCACTAATGGTCCTTGGGTCTAGTTTATTTTCTTGTGAGTTGTAAACTCTTACTTCAGACGAGCATCCCCAAACGTGTATATGTCGCAAACTCGATTTCCAACATTTCTATAATTCAAATGGCGTTTTAGGGATAACCTTGTTGGAACTCGGTTCAATGTATACATTATCGTTTTAAGAGATTTAGTCCATAAGGATTCAAGAATCTTGAAGTTGCTACGCATACTCCTAATCATGTCCATTAATGTTGAGTTTCTTTTTTTAGCCGCACCATTCTGGTCTGGGGAACCAGACATGGTGTATTGAGCAACTATCCCATGCTCTTAAAGAAACTTCATAAAGGGACCAGTTGCTTATCCATCATTGGTGTATCTACCATAATATTCTCCACCTTTATCCGTTCTCATAATCTTTATTTGCTTTCCACATTGTTTCTCTATTTCAACCTTGAAAACTTTAAAGGCACCCAGTGCTTCATTCTTTTTATGAAACAAGTAGATATACATGTATCATGAGTAATCATCTATGAAGAAGATGAAGTATTTCGGACCATATGCGTCCATGTCTGGACAACAAATATCTGAATGTATGATTTCTAATATGTCTATGCTCCTCTTGGCACCCTTCATAGACTTGTTGGTATGTTTCCCCTTAATACAGTCCACACAAGTGTCAAAATCAGTAAAATTTAAAGTACTAAGTACTCCATAATTTACTAATCCCTTAATTCTTTGTATGGAGATATTTCCCAATCTCCAGTGCCACTACATAGAGGAATTTTCATTCATAACACATCGTTTTGTACCAGTGTGAACATGCATAGTGTTATTAGTGGTATCGTTTTGTAAATTGATAGAGAAAAGACCATAAGACAATGTACCATTTCCAACAAGATTAGATTTATAAAACAAACTGAAAGATGTCTCATAAAAACTAAAAGAATAACCCAAAAGTACAACTCTTGAAACTAAAATCAAATTCTTAGAGAAACTTGGAACATAAAATGTCTTTTCTAAATTTAAAATAAAACCACTACTTAAAACTAAATTGCATGTTCCAACAACTTCCACATGTGAACACATCTTGTTTCCTGAATAAATGCATTGCTCACTTGGCATTAGTTTACTTATTTTTTGCAAACCCTACAAGGTATTCGAAACATGGATTGTAGAACTAGAATCAATCCACCATGTGTTATAAATAACATCAACCATATTAGATTCATAACAAACAAATGAGATTGGTTTACCTTTCTTCTCAAGCCATTTCTGGAATTTGGTGCAACCCTTCTTCATATGCCCCTTCTTCTTGTAGAAAAAGCACCTATCGGCCTTCTTGATTCCACCTTGGGGCGGTATTTTACCTTTCCCTTTCTTTTTGGCCTGGTTATGATCCTTTCCTTCCATTGCCATCAATGCACTCTCACCCAATTTCATTTTCAGCCTTCCCTCCTCCTGAACACACATGGTCAGAAGCTCATTAATTGACCACTTATCCTTTATGTACTTATTATATTTATTTCATAAATTTGTGTGTATGATTTATTGTTTCATTATACATGCAATATTGAGTTGAATAATATTAGTACATTGATATTGAGTTTTGTGTACATATTGCTTATGGTTTCATGCAATTTATATAAGCTTTTCTTGTGAATTAATTAAATGTCAAGTGATATATCCATATAATTTTAATTAATTAAGGAGTAGCTACAACATCTTTAATTATGCAAAATTATATATTAAGTATTTTAGGATCACATATAGAAAAATGATATTACGGGTAATTAATTATATTTGATATACTCATTTCAAATTGGAACGAGCAAGGAGAGAATCCACAAGAAATTGAATTTTTTGAAATTTAGCTCAATTTCAAATTCGCTAAATTGCCATTTCAAATTCACTCTCCCAATTCAAAATTCATTTCTTATCCATATGACAAATTTTGAATTCAAGCCTTAAATGTCATATTCAACCTTCTAGATTTCTTGCAAATCCAATTCAAAATGCATCTTAGACATTTAGAATTCATAATATTCTCATATATATTTTTAAATATTTTATTGTAATATTTGGAATAAGTGGCTAATTAAAAGGCATCATGTTTTTTTTTTTTTTTTTAGGTTAGACTATATATATTGGAAGGAATAGTTCATAAAGGGAGATTTGTGACTCGTATTTTCAATTGTTTCTTTTATAAACTTAAGCTTTCTTTCATTTTTTTTTTCTTTGAAACCAAACATCAGTTTTGAAGAGAAATCCTCTACCATATATGTTTGGATAATTTTATGCGATTAAAAAAAAGTAGCATGAAAATGAAAAATCCAAAGGAGTGAATAACACATAAGGTATTGAATGATACAACAAAAACAAATTATAGTGTCATTGTTAAAATAATGATAACATTAGATCTAAAATTAGTAAAGGTAATGCTTGACATAAAATATTTGTATTTAGATATTTTGGTGACACTATTTTTGGATTTATAGTGTCGTTATTAAGAAAGTGACACCATAAGGTAGTAAAAATTTAAAATATGGTTATATATTAAGACTCTTTTAGAAAAGTGATAAGACAACGATAAGACTCTTTCAAAAAAGTGACAAGGTTAAAGTAAGTTCTTATATAAAAAACCTCTTTTTCCCATGTGACCACAACCCGAAAGTTCTCATAACTCCCTAACCACAATGACTTTGCTACATTTACACAACTAATCTTTGCTTCGAAACCCTAGAATTACCATCATTGACCTTCAAGTCCATCTCCATAATGTTGTCGGGAAAGTGCTCTAGTTGAGGAAGAGGAAGACATCACGAAACTTGGTTGATTCTAGCTCTGGTTACTTCAATCGAGTACAACTTCAATTTTGAATCACGACTAGGGTTTTTTCAAAAGCTATGTTTTAGGACCAAGTGACCTTCTCTTTCTCATGGTTCAGGTTACTCTATTTTATAATGTAAATGTAGATATTATTTAAAAATATTACACTATTTAATATTTAGTATTATAAGATATTATTCTCTTTAAAAATATAAATAATAAATGAAAAAAATAAAATATGTAAAACGGCAGGGTATGCTAGACCCGTGTTTGCCATGGCTCAGGCCCGGATCATGCCGAATCGGAGTTCTGGTGGGATGAAGTGTCCTATGCTTGTTTATCGGGTCACACTTTTGGACCCAGAAACGGGTAATTGGAGCGAGTTACCGTCGGTTCCTGGTTTTTCCGATGGGTTGCCGATGTTCTGGCAGCTGGTGGGAGTCGAGTCGGAGCTTGGGGTGGTGGGCGGGTGGGACCCGGATACATGGGAGATTTGGAGCTGTGTGTTTATTTACAATTTCGTGTCGGCAACGTGGCGGTGTATGTCGCGGGTGGGCAATGATGGTGAGAAGAAGGCATTGAGGTCGGCCTTGGTGTATGATGTGGCAAAGAATAAGTGGGCCATGCAGGTGAGGTGATGGCACTGCAGGACTCCAAATGGCAGACATTAGTCAAATTGCCAGCTGAGATTCGCCACATAGCTTACATGACAACATGGCAGCTGGGGAAGTTGTTAGTGATTGAGTCCTCAGAACTCTCTGTTTTGCCAAAACCATTCATCAACTCTCTTTTCAATCACAATTACAACAAGAAAAATCACCATTAACAACCTCAAATGTTAAAATCAATCCACAATGGGTGAAAGTTGAAACTTGTTTACATAACATAACATGACATTATGGACAACACACTTGGGAGAGGGATATCAAACTCCAGGAAGTATGCAGTGCTCTGGTATATGGACCAAAGCATCTGGCTCTGTTCAATTAGGTGAAGAAAGCAGAGAGCAAAGGCAACCCACAGAATCCAATTCCAGCCAGATCGAAACGAAAAGGATGCTGCAACCTTCCCAGCAGTCTGAGCACCATGAATATCAATGCTATGAGAATCAGCCCTTACGCCACCGTGACAGAACATATCAGAAACTCAGACCAGTAAGCAAGAAAACACAATCCAGCTCTCACCCAAATACCAAGGACATGGAAAAAGAGCAGCACAATCTATATGAAGAAGATCAAACCCGGCTGTTGCCACAACTGCTAGAACAAGCCCCAGCTCTGAATGCAGTAAAAGGACAAAAAGAAGAACTGATCAGAGCCAACTCATGAACAAGAGAAGAGAAATTACCCTTGTAAACACATCATACAATGCAAGAATTCTGAATGGAATATCTATTATTTAACTTGAAATTAATATAAGTTGAAACGAAGTTGATACTTCAAAACTGGGTATTCTGTTTCTGTTTATAGATTGAAATGAATCAAATAAATAAGTAAATAAATAATAAAATCACACAAGAAATAATATAGTTGAAAACTCTGCATTATTTTCAAGTGAAATGTGATCTAATTTTTAAATGATAGACCTCCTTCAAAGTGCCATTTGGGCAAACTTTTACAACAGTTATTCCAAAAGGGACACCTAGAATTGAATTGGGAAAAAAAATTTATATTTAAATATAGCATAAAAGATAATTAATACCTGAAAGACATATGGATATTAATTTGATATCGATTGTTCCTGCATATCATCCATGCCACCAATTTTGGTCTCCTCAGCATCTGTTAAATATACTTCAGCTTCATGGATTTGAAAATACGGAGTAAAAGAATGCTTGATAGTTTCATTATTCCACTCCAATTGATTCCACCAACTTGTCTCTCCTTTGATTTTCTTTAGATTGTTGTTTGAAGTGTTGGAATCGAATGGGAGGCTCCTTAGGCTTTTGCAATCATACACCTAGATGCTCTTCAATCTTGGCAACTTGTTGAGCTTCAGGTATTTGAGCCTTGAGAATATGTCCAATTTTTCCCCTACTCCATAACATATCACTTGTTCTATTGATTCACAATCTTCAACTTTAAGTTCTTCAAGATATGGAGCACAAACAAGACATGTTATGTTCAACAATTTCGAACAATGATCAATATATACCTCATGAAGGGCATAGAAGTAGTTCTCCCTTGCAGCAATGTAGTTTGGGAGAGTCACATCCATTTCTGTCCCTTCCCCTTCCCCTTCCACTTTAATTTTTATGTCTTTTAATTCATCGCAATCAGATATAAAAAGCCATTGCAAATGCTCCATTCTTTTCAAAAATGAAGATGATAGTTCAAGTGAGATCATATCCCCACATTTATCCAACTGGAATTGACTTATACACCTTTGCAATTTGTGACTACTCTTTAATTTGTTGAATGAAAGAGTAGTAAATATGGTGATACCTATATCATTGATGTAATTCAAGGACTCCAACTCATCCAACAAGCTTTCTTCAACTCCACTTAAAACATTGGTATTGCATATGCTGAACAACTTTAAAGATACGAGACCTGATATCAGTTCCTGTGGAATAATTAATTCAAGGAATACCATATCATCCAAAAGCAAAGTCATTAGGTTTTTCAAATTTGCAAGTTCAATAGGCAACTCTCTTATTTTTGTGGAAGACAAATTAAGATATCTCAAGGCACCCAATTTACCGATCCCTGTAGGTAACTCACTTAAATTTTCATTATCTGACAAATCCAAAACTCTTATTAGAGGCATAAATTGAAAGAATCCACTTGGAAATTTCTTCAACTTATCACAAGCTACAATTAAAGTCTCGAGATTAGGATACACCAATGGTTCTAGGAACTCCTCAACATTCTCATCCCATAATGACATCTTATTTGCTGTTTTCAAATCTAGAATTTCTTGGGATTCCTTCAGCCAAAAATCATCACTGTTTAATGAAAATTTATTCTTTTTCTTACCACATTCACTTTCTAACCATAAAACCATGTCATGGATCACATCATGCATCTTAACCCTTTTTTCTTTTGAACCGCAACTCTCCAACAAACATGCTTGCTTTAGTTTTTTAATAATTTTATACCCTTGATTACGCGCTTCATGTATGTCATGAACTTCACCCAAAAATCCCTCTCCTATCCAATATTCTATAAGGTTTTCATTAGAAATCTCCAAATCCTCAGGGAATAAGGAATAATATGTAAAACAAGACTTGATGACATTGTCAGGCAATCTATCATAACTGACTTTTAATCTATGAAACAATTCATCTTTCATACCTGAAATTTCAGCTGGAAATTTGCTCAAATCTTGTAGTACCTTTTCCCAATTTGAGGGGTCTTTCTCACCTACCATGGCTCGCCCAAGAGTAATCAAAGCAAGAGGTAAACCTTTGCACTCTTCAGCAACAATATTTGCAAGCCTCAGTATATGTGGATGAGACTTTAATGTTTCTTCTCCTACCTCCTTCTGAAACAAAGTCCAAGCAGCTTCTGATGACAAACACACCACTTCTATACTCTTGTGAGCTTTCATTTGGTGGCACACATCCTGTGATCGGGTTGTAAAAACTATCTTGGACTTATTTTGAGCATCGAGATGGGGAACCCCCATTTCTAGAAGATCAAGTCGCTCCCAGATGTCATCCAACAACAACACGAACTTCTTTGTTTTCAGAACTCTCAATATTTCGACAGCCTTCTCCTCCTTAGTGCTTCTAATTTCCCATATATCACGTGGGATTTTTAATTTATTCCAAATAACTTCCTGAATTTTTTCAATGTTGGACGGTTTTGACGCCACAACCCAAATCACAACTTCAAAATCAGTGGATGTAGTGAGGAAGTCGTTGTTGATTTTCTTCAAGAGGGTGGTTTTGCCCACACCCCCCATTCCATATATCCCACAATTCCCACTTGTGGATCTTTGAGACACCTACAGATCCTGTCATACGTCAATTCTGAGCCCACAATCTCCTCCATGGGCAGTTCATCTACTGGAGGACGAGGCAGCATGTCGGCTACAACATCGAAATGCCCTTTGCTGATTTGACCAGATACAGCAACGAGCTTTTCACTTACTGCCTTCCCAATCCTGTAGCTGGACCAACAATTCCTGGGACAGCATCCGAGACATCTTTTCTGGATTTCTTGATCGCCTCTTCGCAGAATTTCGTTGACTTCTTTCTCCATGTCTTCTACTTCACGTATCCAACCACCCACTTCCTTTCTGCGCTTCATCTGTTGTTGCTCTGCACGTTCAACCCCTGCCTTCACATCTTCATATAAGTTGTTCAGTTTTTCCATTTCTTTACTCAAGGCTTCAATATTTTTTTTCAGATCACGAATGTAGAGCGTATGCTTGGAGGTGTGATCATATAAGCATGGGACAAGATCCAAGATTGAGCTCAGGAACTCCATGGCTTTCGAGAAATCAAAGGAAAAAGGGATCGAATTATGTTCAGCCAAAGACAGAAGAAGGTGACAGTTTGCAGTTGTGGGAGCAGATGGATCACTTCCCTTTGTTAATTAAAAACTCTTGTTATATATATAATGTATAATTGCATCGTTTCTCCTCAAAAAATTAAATAAAGGGAATTGCAATCTGGAAGAAAAAGAGCTTGGATGAAGAAACTAATACTGGTTTGTAATACAATTATCTTGGGTGAATATGACCTTATTGGTGGGGCCTTCCACCCAGAATGAAGAAATTAAGAAATAGTGAAAAAGAGGGTCGTATCACTTGGGAAGTGGGGAAGCTTTGGATACCATTCTTGTAGTACTTACCGTGAGAAGAAGAGAATGATTGATTTGGAAATGGAGTATATATTCTGAGCTTGCTTCCATTTCACTGCCTACCATTGCATTCATGATCATAGAACAAAAATCCAGTAACAAACAACAACCCTTCTCTTGCTGTTCTAATCTGGACTGGACAACATGTATTCATCCATATTTTGTTTCCAGATCCCTACCCCCCAGCCAAAAAACGGAAAGGAAGTGAAACCCAAAAGAAAAGAATATTTCGCTTCATGAGTAGGTATATATCTTTTTCTTTACCACAAAGCCATCGCGCAGAATGTTCTTACTAGCATATGAAAATGCTTATTATTATTTCTTTATGAGCTTCCACCAATTAACTACAATTTAAATTAATATATACGTGTTATGCTTGCCTTCATCACCACTCCATTATACTTTAAATAATTCCGATTGGTGCATGGTGGCATTGAATTACAATTTTATTTCCAAATTTGGAATAATTCATCTCACTTCTACATGAGCTAAACCATGTTACATGATCTATTCTTCTTCTTCCACTTTTAATGATTTTTTTTAAATAAATGAGATGTGTTACAATTTGGTAACCCAAATTCTATTTGGTCTGACCTGTAAAACTTGTAGTGGTGTATATATATATGTGATGGTATATATGATTTAGGGGTATGCAGTAGCCGCTTATGCCTCTCACTTTTTATATCAATTTTTGACATAGTGATTTTTTTTTCTTTTGTCTTTTTCCATATAGGGTTTTTCACGTAAATCTATATGTTCTTATTTTCTTGTTGTCTATTCTCGTTTTTCCATAACAAAGGTGCTATTCCATTTTCCTTTTTTGAGGAATATCCTATCATCATAATCCATCACCCAACTTTTCTTTCACTAACTTGATACTAAAGCCCTTAAATTTCTTTATTTTGAAGTGTTTTAAAATATGTTACTCATATTTTTCCATTTATTTTATAGTCGCTTTATTATTTAATTTATGATAATTTTAGCTCAAAAGAAGTCATGAATTGTAAATAATTTTGGTTATGTATGGTTCTTGGAAAATTTGAGGGAAAATATAAGAGAAAGAAAATACAAAGGAAAAGTGAAGGAAAGAAAATTGAAGGAAAATTAAAAATATATTAAAACTCAATAAATTATTTTTATTTTCGATTTTAAACTCATTTTATGTATTTTAACTCATTGGTATAAATATTAAATAATTTTAAATTACATCAGTTTCAAACTAGTTTTAATTATATTTGATTTTCTTTAATATATTTTATAAGACAACCAAATATAAGAAAATCATTTTCCTTAGGTTATGCTTGATTCATGAGAACTAGTAGGGAAAGAAAAAAAAATGCTAAGGAAAATGGTTTTCTCATATTTGATTTTACTATGAAAAATATGAAAGAAGTTTAAATATAATTAAAATTATTAAAAACTTATATATTTTTAATCTATATATAGAAGAGTTAAATCCATGAAAGAAGTTTGAAGTAATATATAAAAATAATTTATTGCTTTTAAATTTATTTTTTATTTTCATTTACTTGTTTTTTTCCTTTTATGTTTCTTCTCTATTTTTTTTCCCTCACTTTTCCGTCAAACTTTTTGAGAACCAAATATAGCCTTAGTATTTTCTTCTTTCCTTAATATTTTTCGGGAACCAAACATAACTTTGCACCTAGTCTACCCCAAAGATCAAGTTTTTAATTATTTTAATATATTGATGGATAATTTTGCATTTCTCATACGCTTTATGTAGTTTGCAAATAAAAAATTGTTATGACATTAATATTAATTGTTCTCTTTCCATTTGTTCTAAGAATATTTTTCTTAAATATTGGAATAAATTAGTTATGAGATCTTTGGTTAATAGAATATTTGTTCAATCATTCTTGAAAACACTTCATATATGTGCAAATTCCATTGGAAGGAAAAGAATAGTTGATTTGGATAAGCAATACTATCCCCAGCAAATGATGAGGTGATATTCAACTTTCTACCAAGTTAGAAATCTTGGTCGTTCATTTTCATGGTTATTCTTAGAAAGTTGACATTTTATAACATACTGTTATAAAAAATAAAAATTCATTGAGGCTATGTTTATTCTTGGAAAAATTGAGAAAAAATGCAAAGGAAATAAAATAGAGAAGAAAAAAAAAAGTGAAAGAAAACAAAAAATAAATTTAAAGTTAGTAAATTATATTTATATATCACTTCAAATTCATTGTGTGTATTATAAATCTTTTGTATAAAGATTGAATAATTTTAAAATGCATACATTTATAACTAATTTTATTTATATTTTATTTTTTTCTTGTTTTTTCCTATGTAAAACCAAACATAAGAAAACTATTTTTCTTAATTTTATTTATTTATTCGTTTCTTAATACTTTCTAGGAACCAAACATAACCTTAAGAAAGGAATCTTAACCTCAAGTAACATATTTTAAGTGCTCAAAACTATTGTGCTAATGGAAGCTTTAATACAAATAATGTTAGTTCAAGAACACAAAAATAAAATAATCCATTTAAAGATACATGAAGTTTTAACGTGGTTCAATCAACTATGCCTACATTCACAGATGAGAGACAATCATTACGGTATATCATAGAGAAAGTCTACTATGTTCCTTACCTCACTACTAATCTAATTAGTGTTTCCAAATTCTATACCAACAATAACATCTTTTTTGAGTTTCATTCAAAGTTCTTTCTTGTCAAAGATTGAGTCTCAAGACAAGTTATTCTTCAAGGACAACTTAAGAATAGCTTATATGAATTCCCTCCTTTAACTGATGATACCTCTATAGTTTTCTATAGTCCTACAACGTCAAACACCACCTCTAGCCTTTGGCATTCCAGGTTTGGTCATCTAGTTGATGATATTTTGACAAAAGCGCTTAATTCGTGTAATATTGCTTATCACAGAAATAAACATGATGTTTATTCTACTTGTCAAGTTGCAAAGAGTCACAAATTACCCTTTTCTTTGTCAAATTCTAAAGTTTCTCATCCTCTTGCTTTAATTCACACTGATCTATGGGGACTTGCCCCAACTCCATTTATAACTGGTGCTCGATATTTTCTTTTATTTATTGATGACTTTTCCTAGTTTTCTTGGATATATTCTCTACATACAAAAGATCAAGCATTACCCACCTTATCAAATTCAAAATAATGATTATAAATCAATTTCCTTTCCACATTCAATGTTTGCAATTTGATGATGGTGGAGAATTCAAAACTTTCACTCCTTACTGTTCATGGGATTATACATAGATGCTCTTGTCCCTATACACTCCTAACCAAAACGGACGAGCTGAACGAAAGATGAGACATCGATCTAGTTGACACTGGTCGTGCCTTATTAGCCACAACTTCTTTACCATTACAATTTTGGCTTTATGCCTTTCATACAACTACTTACCTCACTAATTAGTTACTAACTAAAGTTCTTCAGTTTCAACCTCCTTTTCAAGTGTTGTTTAATAAAATTCCAAATTATCACCATCTTAAAGTGTTCGACTACTTGTGCTATCCATACCGTCACCTGTATAATAAACATAAACTTTGTTATCACTCCAGTGTGTGCGTTTCTAGGCTACAGTCCCACTCACAAAGGTTATTTGTGCTTTGATTTTAACTCCAACTGCATGTATATCACTCGACATGTGAAATTCCATGAGACAAAATTTCCATTCCAGAAGATTGTTAACACCACATCTGCATCTTCTTCTTATCAATTCATGTCCACTTTGGCCTTATTACCTATACCATTGTCTATTTCACCAACTCATACTTCACAGTTTTTAGTTCCTACATCCCAGCTTCCTCACTTGTCTAATTATGCTCATTCATGCCATTCTTCCCATAATTCAGCTTCCTTAATTCCCATACCCAACCATGTTCTAGTTTGTTTCACTGCATCTTCCAATTCTTTTCTTACTAATCCCTCGACACCACTCAACTCACACCCTATGATCACTTGGGCAAAAACTGGAATATTTAAAAAGAAGCTTCTTTTGGCTCACAAACCTAGTAAACCTCATTATTTCCAATAAGCCTCTAGGGCTCCAAATTGGGTTTCAGCCATGGAAATGGAATACAAAGCTCTCATACAGAACCATACCTGGTAGCTAGTTTCTCCTCCTACTCCTCCTCTTGTCCGGTGTGATGATCAAAGCATAGCTCATTTGGCTACTAACCCGATTTTTCATACTCAATCCAAACACATTGAACTAGACCTTCACTTCATCCGAGATCATGTTCTTCACAAAAATCTCAACATCCACTACATTCCAACCTATGATCAAATTGTTGACATTTTTACCAAGCACTTACCAAACTCTTAGTATCTTGGATTTAGAACCAAGCTCTCCATTGTTTCTCACCCTGTGAGCTTGAGGAGGGATGATAACTAAATAGAATGCACTCAAGCTTCAACTTTCCCAAATGAACTTGATCAAGAACTCAGCTCCCACTTAGTTACAACAACCCAGAGAAGTTAGAATAGTTGTGTAGGAGAGTTGTTAGTGTAACAACTAAATAAACTTGTATAAAAACCATGATACTACTATTATATTCATGAAATGAGATAGCAAAAACACTATTACAGTTCAGTTTCTTACATCGATTACATTATTAACCAATTTGAAATTAGCATCTCCATTTCGAATTTTAGGGGTTGACTTTGAATACATACCAAATTCGACTCCTAAGGTTTTAAAACCTAGTTTCTCCACTTCAAAACCAAGTTCAACACCTTCCTACACTTGTTCCCTTCATCTCCCATGCATTCCTTGGAGTATTTTGAAAATTATTTAGGAGGAGAGGTTTGTTGTGGAAGCAAAGATTTTCATTGAATTATATGATTTATACAAGAGTTTCCAAAAATTAAAAACATGATTAGAGGAAATAAAAATATGAATTTAGGAAGCAAAGAACATAATTTTGGGAATTGATTTTGTTGACAAAGGGGAGAGAATTTGTGTGATAACTTAGGTTGAACAATGTTTTGGAATCTCCTTTAACTTACAACTAGAAATTTCCTTTCTAATAGGAAAATTGTGCTTTGGACCTAATTGGGCCAAAAAATTGGCATTAGTCCATAAAACCTGCTCATTTAAGTCCAAGTCCTAGCAAAAGTATGAAAATTGAGAAAAAGGATATGAAACTTCAATATTTCCTGAAATGCCCTTTGTTGATTGTGAAAAAACAAAAACATAAAATCCAAAGTGAAAATCATGTCATAAACTTTTTTTTTTTTTAAAGATAAAAATAAAAATAAAACATTTCAAAATTAAAATTGAAAAATGTTTCTTTTTTTAATAAAAGTAGAAAAAAACATTTTTTTTAATAAAATCAAATTTCCCTTATTAATAAATTGGGTTTTTCTTTTAATAAATTATTATTTTTAAATAAATATTTTTTTAGAATTTGAAATCACATTTTTTTAAAATAAATTTGAACTTTTTTTCTCTTAATTTTTTTATAATTAATTTAAAATATTTTTTTAAGGATAAAACGGGGATACCTTTTTTTAAAAATAAATTGTTATGCTTTTCTAAATAAATTTGAGAGTTTTTTTTAAAAAAAACATAAATTAATTTTTTTTTATAAATATTTTCTAATTCAAATAGAAATTGGTTTTTGTAAAAAAAAAAAAAAAAAAAAAAAAAAAAAAAAAAAAAAAAAAAAGGAATATTGAAAGATATTTTGTAAATAACATTTTCTTCTATTTATTCAAATAAAAAATTAGGGTATTTTTCAAGTCATTGCCACATGTGCAACTAGCCAGTTTTTTTTTTTTTTTTTTTTTTAAATTTGATGTGTCATTTTCATGGGTATTTTTGTTTCTTATAATTTCATATCCTTCTTGTCAATTTTAAGGTCCAAGTAGGTGCAAAGTACAATTCTCTCATTTTCTTTCCGATTGATCATATTTCCTTATACATGCTCCCTCAAGCTGGTAGGGGAATGACAATGGAGACCCAACTTCGATTAGAGAGTAAAAAGAGTTTTTAAGTGCAACTAGCACCAATAAATATACAAAAACTGGTTGTGCTTCGTCTTGTAACAAAAATCATAATGTTGAGTGCCCTTGAGATACTTCAGAATTTGTTTAGCTGCCTTGAGGTGCACCAATTTTGTGTTGTTGAAGTGTTGACAAACATGATTGTCTGCATGAATGATATCAAGTTGAGTGAGCTTAGATACTATAATGTGCTATCAATGCTTTGATTATTGGCAACGTCAACTTGGTCGTGGTCTAAGTTAACCTCTTTTTCTTTTAGATTCATAGGAGTATTATTGGGTGAGCTTTCAGACATTCTAGTGCATTACAATAGGTCCTGAATGTACTTTAGACTGACAAAGAAAAATTTCTCCAGAAAATGGCTTCATCTCCACACCACAAGAAATTATCTCAAATCCACATGGTCCTAGATGGAGAACTCACTGCCAAGTCTCGTGATTAAAGTTGTGATAAACTTATCATTGTTTCTGGCAGTAAGAATGTCACCAATGCATATAAGGAAGAGATTGATGGTGATGGTGTTCGTTTTCTCCAAAAATGAAGAGGGACTAATCTGCCTTATTACAATAAAAACCAAGTTGAAGTAAAATTTGTGAAAGCTTGTCAAGCCAAGCATACAGAGCTTACTTCAAGTCATATAATGATTTCTTAAGAAGACAAATATAATAAAGAAATTTGGGATTAACATAACCCAAGGGCTGTTCCATATAAGCTGTCTCTTTAATATTATTATGCAAAAAGACATTCTTGACATTAAGTTGACGAGTTTTCCATTTAGAAGTGGTAGCCAAAGGGATCATAAGACTTATGGTTTTTAGTTTTAAAACTGGTTTGAATGTTTTGTCATAATCAATTCCAAACACTTGAGTGAAGCCTTTGGCAATGGATGGGGCCTTGAAACAATCAGTCAAATTGTCCTGTTTATACCTGATTCAATACACCCATTTGCATCCGACAACAATGTTATCTTAAGGACACAGAACAAGCTACCATGTTTCATTTTAATGGAAGCACTCAACTCTTCTTTCATGTCTTCAATCCATCTATTATCCTTGAAAGAAGATTTTAATGTTTTGGGCTTTTTGGGTATCATGTTTTGATCAGTAAAGAAAAAGGAATTTTAGAGAGCAACGACCGATCAGTCAACTCATGTTTTCATCTGGAGATCATCCAGTGAGTATTGCCTGTTTTTGTTGATGAAGTTTGGGTAATTAGTTGATGAGCTTCTCAATTTGGCATGCTGGTGGTTGATGTTGCATGAGTTTGAGTTACATTCTCCTATAGATTGAAAAATGGTAATTCCTTATGTGATTGATCAAGCCATTCATCTTTAGAAGTAAATTTTGTAAGGTCAAACTCTTGAGAAGAAGTCACCGATTGTTGAGAGACCTTGTAACGAAAGGATCTTCCATAAAAAACAATGTGTCTTGACATGAACACACGTTTTGTTTAGGCCTCCAAAAACCAATACCAATACCCCTTATGCATAGGACTTAACTTACCCAACAAAGACATAAGGGAAATATAATTTTGATAAGGGCTCTTATTTTAATAACAGAAGAAGGTAGTCCATTCTATAAGATAAACAGACGTAAGAATGACACATCAACCCATAAAGATAACGGTAAATTAGCAAGAAAAGTCATAGTCAACCCTGTGTCAACAATATGCCGATGCTTTCATTCAACCACCCTATCTGATTTCCGTGTTCCGGGACAAGAAATATTTAATTCAATGTCATAGGATTTAATGTGATCAAGCAAAAGATTTGAGCTAAACTCACCACCACCATCACGTTGGAAAATCTTCATATGCCTTTCAAATTGGTTCTCAACCAACCTTTGAAATCTTAGATTTCCTTTTCAACAGGTATAGCCAAGTAAATAATCTTGAATAGTCATAAACAAAGACAACATAAAATCTGAATTTTTTTATTTGAGTTAACCAGAGTAGGTCCCAAGAGATCATAGTGAACCTTATCAGGGCGAAACTTAGAAATTTTATTTGTGGAATTAAATGTTTGCTTACAATTCTCAACCCATTTAACTAGTACATAGGGAGGGTTTTGTAATTCAATGGGTAACATCAATGACCTATTTCTCCTCAACAGAAAAAAGGATCATTGGATTGGGATCACCAAGCCTTTTGTGCTAGAGAGTTTAGCCTTCTTATGCCCCTTCCCTATCATCTTTCAGTTTTGATCCTTTAACTAACTTGAAAAGTACAGTGGGATTTTTTTATTTTTTTATTTTTTATTTTTAATTCAATACAAGTTTAAAAAAAAAAAGAAGGAAATATGGAAAAAATTTAATTTAATTTAATTTAATTGCATATATAATTAGGGTTGGACAGAGTAATATTCAAACTTGACCTAGAACTTAAAAAACAAGTCTTTAAGCACTTTAGGCTTCTTCTGAACCCATTCTAATTGGTACGACATGGGATGAGTATACCACCAGAAAAAACTAGCCCATTATCATCCTTAACTCAAACTTCTTCCTATTACAAAAAATTACATTTGCTATTTATGATAGTTTAGCCGGAGAATGTAATCCTCTCATATTGCTAATGTACCTTTCATTGTGGATCTCAACAACTAATGTAAGCCAAAAAGTTTTGGAAAATACACACATTAACTTTAGTTAAAAGTAAATTTAACATAAGTTCTTTATTAATCATAAATAAGCTTAAGGTAATTTTTCTATTTATCAAAATTTACCAAGCTTAAGTTTAGCTGTAATGACCGGGTATTTTAGGTCACGTTGAAAATTCTAGTTTGAAAAGTCTTCTTTTGAGTGATGGTTGAAAAGTAAAAAAGAAAAGTGATTGGAGAACACGTGTTAATTTTGGATTGGTGAAATTCGATTTACTGTGTTGGTCAATTAGGCGAATTGAAAATTTTGTGTCACGTCAGCCTTATGGTAGAAAATTTCTTAGGATTTTAGAAATTGAAAATTTCCGAAAACGAAATGAAAACGAAAGTGAAAAGTGAATTAATTAAGTAAAAAATTAAATTAAATTTTCTTATTAATAAAATTGAAAAAAATTAAATTTTTGGGTTGGTGTTTAATAAATTAATTTGTGTTGTAAGAAAAAAATGAAAAATGAAATAAATTGGAAATGAACAATAAGCAAATGAAAATAAATAAATGAAAAGAAAATCAAAAGGTTGGATATTGGGCTTGGACTGTGGCTGGATTAAAGGGCCAAGAAAGTGGGCTTTTAAAAACCAAAAAAAAAAAAAGAAAAGGAAAAGGGGAAAGGAAGGAGAAAGTGGCAGAGAAGGAGACTCTCGCAAGACTGTGGAGAAATTTTTTTCTTGCCACCGGAACCTTGGCCAACCCTTTGGACGGCCAAATGACCTCCGTTTTGGCCCAAATTTTGAGGAGGTGTTCTACTCGACGAGAGGAATGATTCTACGATGGCCAATCGTGATTTTAATGGTTGCATTCTTGGATCTGTGGTAGGAGAACCTAACCCTAAAACTTTAATTAAATGTGTTTTTCATTGAAAAAAATTTGTAAATCTTATCATTATGAGTTAAGTAGGTAATGCTGATGTTGTAAGAATTTTTTTTTATGATTTGGAATTTTTGTAATTTTGGGAATTTATTTTTGGTTGATAAATAATTGTTTTGGGTTGTTAAAAATTATGGGAATCATTGGAAAATTCCGAAATTGTGGTATAATTTCAAATTTATTGATATGTGAATTTTTGAAAATTTCTTGGAATATTTTCGGAAATTTTATTGTGGAAAATGAATTATATTGGATTATTGAGATTGTTGGAATTGTTGAAATTGTTGGAATTATTGGGAAATTTTGGCATGATTGTAATTCCAATTATATTGGTGATACATATGAATGAGAGAAATTAACCTCATGGCATTCATTTGCTGATGGTTGTGTGAAGAAATGATAAAAATTGTGGAAAGTGTATGAAATGGAAAAAAAAAAAAAAAAATAGTGATGAAAAGTAAAAGCTCATGTGAGGCGAATTAAGAAGGGAGAGAGATCCCTAGGGTGAAAAACCCAAAAGTTTACCCTAGGAAGACTTCGAATGGGGAGTGTATTTGGGTGCAGACACGTATCCTTCGGTGAAAGCCCGAGAATGACGGTGCATTGTATGACTGTGTGTCACACGTTCATATGCATTTCATTTAATTGTTGAATATTGTGAAATTGTGTATAATTATAGAGATTAATTTATGTGGCTTGATCAATGTTGTTGAAATGTTTCTTTTGTGTTCTTTGGAACTTAGTAATCCCCATTAACCCCTTGGGTGTTAGGCACCCTACTGAGCAATGTGGAATGCTCACCTTTTCCTTTTTACATCTTTTTAGATGCAAATATCACTTCTAAGAATCCATAGGTGGGGTAAGGAGGGCTTCAGGATGCTCTTGGAGCGGCTTAGTGGAGTGTGTCGTATTTATTGTGTTTGTGGTATTGGGACTTGTTTTAATAAACAGTGAACTATGGATTTGTTGATTCGTGCCCAATTGGTGTCTCAGCTGATTTGTGTTCAGCTGGTGCTCCTTGATTGAGGGAGTAATCAACAAAATTTATTTCCTATAACACCATACACTAGGGTAGCAAAGAAAAAGCTACTATAGTATAGTGGCTCTAGGGTCGTTCACTGGGAATGATTAACAAGCAATCAATGATACCAATTCCAAGTGAATTGGTCTTGATTCATTTCATGGTTAGCTTAAGAAGTAAAACACAAACTTTGATTGGTAAAGGTTTAGACTTAAACTAACTAACATAACAGAAGTTTGGAATAATTTAGGAAGAAAAGCATTCCTTGGAGAGTTAGGTTCACTGGGGTGGTTCCTCATGCAAAAGACATAGCTCCGGTCAGATGGTTCATTTCCTCGCATTAGAGATTCAACTTATAGTCAATTCTCTAACCGGTGATGTACAGAGACTCCTTCAATTAGATTTCACTTTAATTCTCTCACTGATGCAACTTGCAATGGTTTAAGCCTCTCACTAAGCCTTAACCATTCAAGGTGATCTTTAACCTTGGATAACCCGTCAAAAGCTCGCAAGAGATAACTAATGGATGCCTCCTAGGAGTCCAAAAGCTTACCAAGTGTTGGCTATTCTAAAAAATCCTACCCTAAAGTCACCTACCAGAGGCTCGCAAGGGGTAAACTAGTGCATTTCCATGGTTGGAAATCACTTGCCTTACCAAGTGTTGGCCCAGGTGACTCCAAGGTGTTTTAAGTTAACCAAAAACATAGAAATCACTAAAGGATTTCACTTCCTCTTCATTAATAGCTAAAACCACAGAGCTTTGCATTCTTGCACTTGGAACCTTCCCCGGCAACCTTAGCTCCAAGGAATTAGTGGTTTAGTTACTCATTCTCTAGGGAAAACTCCTCAGAGAGTTCATAACTTAGTAAGAAAATGAAAATACAAAGTGAGAAGGTAAGGCAGTAGAAAGAAAATAGACTTTACTTGCTTACCCAAACGTTTACAGAAGGAACTCCTCTCCGAGAACAGGCTCCCGAGAGGTATATATATCAACATAATATAAAACTAATTGTTACAAAGATATTTAGTCTTTTTACTAACTTAAAAACTAAGGAATCATGTAATTGGTGGTTTACAAGGAGTATTTTGGGATTTAGACAACAAAAATCTAATGGAAAATATCTCCAAATGTCGGTAGCAAACTTCGGGAGGCTTCAGGAATCATTTCGCAGGAGAAAAATGGTGTTTGCGAAATTTCGCAGACACCCAAGAGGGCTGCGAAATTATTTCGCAACACCAAGCTATCTTCACAAGGCTGCGAAGTTAGCTTCCACCTTGAGGTTCCCAGCTCCCTTCTCGCGGCATGGTTCGTGCATCGTTAGAAGGAGAAACACCTTACTGTACAAAAATGCTGCGAAATCACTTCGCAACAAAAGGGTGATTTCGCAACACTTTGCAAAATGCTTCCTTCAGCTCGGAGTGATTGGCTTGTAATGGCTGTAACTTCCTCGTTTCAACTCCGAATTGCACACCGTTTGAAGCATTGGATTGTTGACTTCCTGAGCTTTGAAATGGTATATAGTATGCATCATTTGGACTTCAGAAAGTGCTCCAAAAGTGGCTGCTACAACTGTCATCAAGAATATGCTTTATGGCAGATTCTCTTTGCTTTTTCTCCTTGCAATCTGGATTCACTCTTGGCAAATGAATTCTAAGCTTTGCCCAAGATTCCTCATAGCTCTCCTCAGTCTTGACTTGCTTTGGTGATCAAAATACTATCAAAAACACCAAAACTTACACAAAGTGATCAAAATTGCTTTAAAGGATCCTTAACATGCCAATTGAGTTAAAAGGCCAAAACTACTACTCAAAAGTGTTTAAAAGGATTAATTATAGGCTATCAAATAGCACTTTTTGAGTAGTAATCACTCCCCCCAACCGACATATTGCTAGTCCCTTAGCAATATAGGAGAGAAAAATGAAAATAAATAGCAAACTAATCTAAAATTTACAACATCATGCTGATAGAAAATAATTCTCAAATGGCATGATGATCTAATTCTCACATGAAGCATTAAAGAAATACAAACCCAAATCTCAACAAGAGTCATAACACCTATGCTAAACACTGTCAATCAAGGGAGTGCATTATGCAAACTGAAGTTTTAAAACCATTTCCACTTTCTAAGAACCAAACTTTAATCTTCCACAAAAATCTATGTGTATTGGTTCCTTAGCTTCCGAGAATAATATGCTAAACTAGTCTCACCCCCCAACCTATCTCTTTTCAACACTTTAGCAAACTGACCAAAATCAATAAGAAAAGAACACACCTTTTTTTTTTTTTTTTTTTTTTTTCAAGGTAACTTTATGGGGTACTCTTTCTGACTTGTCCATGTAATGGGGGTCCATCGATGACTCCCAACCAATTAAGGTTTAGGGCACCAAGTTTTAAGGATCTTTCAACCACTAACTCCTCGGATTTTTCCCCGGACTTTTAAGAATGAATTTCTAATACCCAAGCATCTACCATATGCTAGCTCTACCTATTCACCCTTGTAACGAGCATTGAGGTCGATGACTCCCAACTAATTAAGGCTTAGGGCACCAGGCTTAAAAGATTTTCACCATATACCCCTCAGACCTTGCTTGGGTTTCAAGGCAAGCAAACAACTTTCTTTATTTCAAAGGCTCATTGGCCTTTTGCAGGGTGTTTCAATTTTTATCAAATGAGGTCAAATATACCAAGTCCCAAAATTATCCTAAGTCAAGAGGGAAATAGCTTTTCATCTTATAATCGGAATCTAATGTGCACAGTGTGTGAATAGCTTAAAGTGGAAGAACTCAATTCAATTTCAGTAGAAGTTTCAACAATTGAACCACTTTAGTAAGCATAATCCATACTCTAAGTCAAGTGAAAAACAACAGTTCAATTTCTCTTGGTTTAATTTGAAATTTTTTCCTCAAAATTCATGGAGAATAGAGTAACAAGAGTAAAAAGTAAAAACTATAACTAATTAACCAATATAATTGCAATACCAAAAAGATTTAGAATACTTCCTTCCTCATACCCCCCAACCGAACTGAGCATTGTCCTCAATGTGATTTGAGTGACTGTAATAAAAGGGAGGAAGTGGTACCTCCTTGCTGATATCAAATTCGAATATTGATTGGGGAAAACCACATGTTTCAAAAAGAATAGAATATGTGAGAAAAGGAAATAATAATAACTTAATGCTAATTTTTAACAAGAAATATTCAACTTGTATTACTTTGAGTTCATTTGATTACAATGCTAAGGACAAGTAACACAAGGAATCCCATATATAGTACCAAAATACTGGGACTTCATTTCAACTAAAAAAACAAACATGCATAAAAACATAAACAACAAATATATATAATGTCTGATTAGTGGGGTGGTGGTGCTAGGCAGAAGGATCTGCCTCCTCAGTAGGTGGATCAGCTGGGGCTTCGGGCTCTGGAGGATGAGACTCTGAAGGCTGAGAGTGTGGCTCTGGTGGAGTATCAGTGGAGGGCTCTACAGCTTGTGGCAGATCGAAATGGACTTGGAGCTGCCTTAAGATGGCAGCTTGTTGAGCCTGAGAGGCTAACATCTGCTCTTGGCACGCTTTGATGGTTGCCATCTCCTGAGTAAGATTGCTCTGAGAAGCTGTAAGAGTCTCCAATGCACGGCACAATTCTCGATATTCAGATATAGGAATGGCCATCCTCGGCTCAGCTGATGTGGATGGTTGAGATGAAGCAGGTGCAGCTGGTGGAGCTCTAGGAATGGCAGGAGTGGCAACTGTTATATCTTCAGGTCTATGTCTTCGGGATGCTCTCCTTGCAGCTGGCTGAGGCTGCCCAGGCTGATCAACTTTGTAGGCCGTCATGTTATTCCATTTATCTAGGGTAAATGGCTCACGGCAAATTCGCTTTCTCTCTAGTTGAGGCTCAGAGGGGTATCCCAGATGCTCCAACATTTGGCAAAGCAGCCTTGGGAAGAGGAGGGGAATACAATCTGCTCTTTGAAGCTTCTTCTTGTGCACCTTCTCTTCAAAATAGAGAAGGGCTGCCATGATCAGATGATGAGGCCCAAAGAAAAATCCTTCTGACATCTTGTAAAGAGCTTCCAAGAGGACTCCCCTTCTTTGGGTCCAATGCTGCAGGGGATATATATTATGGCGCAAAAAGGCATCAATCAAAAACATAACTGGAGGAAGCTCCCCCCTCAGCAGATGTGATCGATTTGCAGCTCCTCTGGAAAGGGTGCTCACCATCTCTAGCTCAGTAGGATTTGCCCAAGCTCTAAAATTATCGAATTGGGTTGGCTCAAAGGGAATTTGCAGGGCTTCAGCAATATGTCGTGCTCCCAATATACCATGTCTCCCATCAATAATAAAATGAATCAAGGTTGGATTCCTGACCTCTTTGGTTGTCATGGATTGGTAGAAATCCGTGACTACCCGGGGATAGAAAAAGTCTCTTGGAGCTAGAAGATGCTCCATATGGTACCTCCTCAGCAGCTGGAATGATTGGGCAAGCTCCGACCTCACTCTGAATGCTGCTAAGTCGAAGCAAAGCTCGGAATGGAATGCCCGAGTTCGACAATCCAAATTCCCCTCAATTGGGGGCTGAGGTAGCATTGGCCTCCGGATTACTTCTTCCAGAGCTACTTCAGCTGCAATTTGGGGCTCTGGAAGTGGCGCTTGAGGCTCCTGAGATTTTTCTTGCGGCACCAGAGATGGTACCGGCGACTGAACTGGCGAGGGAACTGGAGTTGCAAATGGAGAAGGATCTGGTGAGGATACCGGAGATTGAACCGGTGATGGCTCTGGGGATTGCTCAGGGGATTGCTCAGTCAAATCGATGGGTTCTAAGCTCTCGACCCTTGGCTTCTTTTGTAATGGTCGACCTCCGGACCTGGTTAAATATCGTCTTGTCGGCGGCTTTGGTGGCACGGGTTTCACCGGAGGAGGATTTGGCCTTGATGGCGAAGGCTCTGGAGCAGAACCTGGACTTGGCTCCTTTCGCAGACTCTTTTTGCGGTTCGAAGGAGATGAAGACTTAGCCCCTCGTGTTCGTGCCATTTTGGGCTATCGAACTTTGGCCGGCGTTGCTGATCGGAGAAGATGAACGGAGGCTCGGACGGCGTAGCTTGGTGAAGAAGACGAACAGGCTGCGAGAATGGTGCTCTGATTTTTGAAACCCTTTTCGCAGCTCAAATGATCGGTATAAATAGGAAAAACGGAAGCCTAAGGGTCAGTTTAAGTTTCGCAACAAAACGCCAATTTCGCAGCAAAATGCCATTTTCGCAGCAACTTCGCAGTGAGTTTCGCAGCTGCGAAATCGATGTTACTGTGCTGCGAAGTGGCACTCGTGTGCCAAATTCACTTTCGCAATTGCGAAATACCCTGCGGAATAGGACTTTTGGTGCGAAATCACGCTTTTCCACTTCGCAATGTGTTTCGTAGCTGCCAAATGGATGCCACTGTACTGCGAAGTGGCACTCGTGTGCCAAATTCACTTTCGCAGCTGCGAAATACCCTCGCAGAGACTTCTACAGTGTTGCGGAATGGTTTGGCAACAAAATGCTCATTTCGCAGAAGTTTCCTTCACCCTGCGAAATTTCGCAGAGCTCTGTTTTTCCTCTGTTTTTGCTCTGTTTCGGCTCCAATTTCGACCCAATTTTTTTTCTTTCAATCTCCTTGAAATTTCTTCCACCTGGGATCATTTAAAACAATTAAAACACACCTAAAAACATGATTTAAGATCAAAAACTAAGATCAAAAGTATGGAAACAACTTGAAAATTTACAAAATTTACAAAAATTTTGGACTGTGGTAAAACCACGTCTAGCAAACCCTTTTTCACTTAGGCTTTTTGAGGCTCAAGGAGGTTGATTGCCTCATTTTCTGATTTGAATGGCTCCATGAATGGCTTGAGACGATATCCATTGACTTTAAAGCTATCCTTGCCATTGGAATTCAATAATTCCACCACTCCATTGCCATATACTCGGTGAATAATGAACGGGCCAATCCACCTCGACTTGAGCTTCCCAGGAAAGATATGGAGTCTTGTGTCATACATCAAAACTCTTTGCCCTTCTTGAAATTCCTTGTTGGAGATGAGTTGATCATGCCACTTCTTCATCCTCTGTTTTGCAACTTTGGAATTGATATAAGCATTATTTCTTAATTCCTCCATCTCATTAAGGTCTAGAAATCTCTTTTCTCCTGCCTTGATCAAGTCCATATTCATCTTCTTTATTGCCCACCAAGCTTTGTATTCAACTTCCACAGGGAGATGACATGCTTTGCCATAGACAAGACGATAGGGAGACATCCCAAGAATAGTCTTATAAGCTGTTCTATATGCCCACAATGAATCATGAAGCCTAATAGACCAATCTTTTCTGTTGGAATTCACCACTTTCATCAAAATGTTCTTTATTTCCCTGTTAGCTAGCTCAACTTGCCCGGAAGTCTGAGGATGACAAGGTGTAGCCACCTTATGCTTTACTCCATACTTGGATAACAGAGCTTCAAAAGGTTTGTTGCAAAAATGAGCACCTCCATCACTGATTATGGCTTTGGGCACCCCAAATCTTGAGAAAATGTTCTCTTTAAGAAACTTGAGAACCACCCTGTGATCATTTTGCTTACAGGGGATTGCCTCAACCCATTTAGAAACATAATCCACCCCCACCAAGATGTAAGAATTACCAAAAGACATTGGGAAAGGTCCCATGAAGTCAATGCCCCATACATCAAATAACTCAACTATCAGAATGGGGTTCATAGGCATTTGATTTCTTTTTGTTAGCTTTCCAAGCCTTTGGCATCTATCACAATTTCTACACATGATGTGGGCATCTTTGAAAAGAGATGGCCAAGTAAACCCTGATTGCAATACCTTCATGGCTGTTTTCTGAGAGGCAAAGTGGCCTCCACATGCATTCTCATGACAATGAGATAGAATCCCTTGCTACTCATCTTCAGGGACACACTTCCTAATAATCTGATCTGCACAATACTTAAAGAGAAAGGGCTCTTCCCAATAATAAGCATGAATTTTAGCAAAGAAGTGTTTCCTGTCCTGTGCATTCCACTCACTTGGAATTTCTCCAGTTACTAAATAATTAGCAATATGAGCATACCAAGGAGTTTTCACTAGGAACATGAGTGATTCTTCAGGAAAATCATCATTGATAGGCAAGGGATGGGAATTATGTGCTATAACTAACCTTGACAAGTGGTCAGCTACTACATTCTCCACTCCTTTCTTATCTTTGATTTGAAGATCGAACTCTTGTAACAAAAGAATCCATCTAATCAACCTTGCTTTTGCATCTTGCTTTGTCAATAAATACTTCAAGGCTGAATGGTCAGTAAAGACTATAATGAAAGACCCCACTAAATAAGCTCAAAATTTGTCCAAAGCAAATACCACAGCTAACAATTCTTTCTCTGTAGTTGCGTAGTTCCTTTGGGCTTCATTTAGTGTTTTACTTGCATAGTAAATCACATAGGGTTTTCCATCTTCTCTTTGGCCAAGCACAGCTCCTATAGCAAAGTCACTGGCATCACACATCAATTCAAAAGGTAATTGCCAGTTAGGGGCTCTCACTATTAAAGTTGTTGTTAAAAATTTCTTCAGTTGATCAAAGCTATTCTGACACCTTTCATCCCATATAAACTTAGCATCCTTAGCTAACAGCTCACAAAGAGGTTTTGAAAGACTTGAAAAACCTTTTATAAACCTCCTATAGAACCCTGCATGGCCAAGGAACTGCCTTACTCCTTTTACAGTTGTTGGGGATGATAATTTGGCAATAAGCTCCACCTTTGCTTTATCAACTTCAATGCCTTTTTCAGAGATGATATGGCCAAGGACAATTCCTTGACGTACCATAAAATGGCATTTCTCCCAGTTGAGCACCAGGTCTTTTTCAATGCATCTATGAAGAACTACTTCCAAATTAACCAAGCATTCCTCAAATGTACCTCCATATACGGTGATGTCATCCATGAAAACCTCCATAATTCTCTCCACCATATCACTGAAAATACTCAACATACATCTTTGAAATGTAGCAGGTGCATTCCATAAACCAAAAGGCATTCTTCTATAAGCATATGTTCCAAATGGACATGTAAAAGTGGTCTTTTCCTGATCTGCCAAATCAATTTCAATATGAAAATACCCTGAATACCCATCCAAGAAACAATAGAATGGATGTCCAGAGACTCTCTCCAGCACTTGATCAATAAATGGCAATGGAAAATGATCTTTCCTAGTGACAGCATTTAGCTTTCTATAATCAATACACACCCTCCAACCTGATGTGAGGCGTGTAGTAATTTCTTCCCCTTCTTCATTTTGGATCACTGTGATCCCTGACTTCTTTGGTACCACTTGAGTAGGACTCACCCAAGGGCTATCAGAAATAGGGTAAATGATTCCTGCTTGAAGTAGCTTCAGCACTTCAGCTCGCACCACCTCTTGTAGATGAGGATTCAACCTTCTTTGAAATTGTCGAATTGGCTTTGCTTCCTCCTCCATATATATATGATGAGTACAAACTAAAGGACTAATGCCTTTCAAATCAGATATTTACCATCCTATTGCCTTCTTACACCTCCTGAGAACTTCCATTAAACCATCCTCTTGATGACTGGTCAAAGATGAAGATATCACAACAGGACATTGATTATTTTCTTCAAGGTATGTATATTTCAACTCGACAGGTAAAGGCTTCAGATTGAGTTTTGGAATTTCTTTTTCAACAGCTGCCTCCTCTTCTTCATTGAACAAAGTAGAATTTCTTCTATCTTTCTCCAACTTTGTAGAGTAGCTAGCCCAATAGGAGATTCAGAAAAACCTTCCTCAATATCCACAAGACTTTCATTCGACTTGTCTTGCATATGTTGATTGCAGTGCTCCTCCACCAAAGTATCAATTATACATAGCTCTTCTGGACCTTCTTCTTCTTCCGGAGTGATTTGCTTTTTAGACATATAGAAAATATTGAGATCCAGTGTCATGTTACCAAAAGTGAGTTGCATAAGCCCATTTCTACAATTAATGATTGCATTTGAAGTTGCAAGAAATGGCCTTCCAAGGATGATAGGAACTAAATTAGCTTCCTTTACAGTAGGATCTGTATCAAGAACAATAAAATCTACTGGATAGTAGAAATTATCTACTTGAACCAATACATCCTCAATTACCCCTCTTGGAATTTTCACTGATCTATCTGCCAGAGATAAAGTGATTGTTGTTGGCTTCAACTCTCCAAGGCCCAATTGCTTGTAGACGGAATATGGAAGCAAATTCACACTTGCTCCCAAATCTAACAAGGCTTTCTCCACTACCTTTCCTCCAATCATGATTGAAATGGTAGGACTTCCAGGGTCTTTGTACTTCAAAGGAGACTTACATTGTAAGATTGCACTTACTTGCTCAGTCAAGAAGGCTTTCTTGTTTACAGTCAACCCTCTCTTGATAGTACACAAGTCCTTTAGGAATTTTGCATACGTTGGAACTTGTTTGATCATATCCAGCAGTGGAATATTAACTTTCACTTGCCTCAATACTTCAAGGATTTCAGCTGCATTTCTAATCCCCTTTTTCCCATGTAATGCTTGAGGAAAAGGTGGAGAAGTTGATTTCTTCAGCATTTCTTCCTTCATAAGCTCATTCTCTGGAATTACTTTCCTTGTTGAATCAGAGTCCTTCTTTTCTTCACTGATCTCACTCTCTTTATCTTCCATGGCCTTCCCTTTCTTTATCTCTTCTTCTTTCTCAACATGTGGCTTGGGTGTTGGCTGCTCAATTTTCTTACCACTCCTTAGAGTGATCAAGGCTTTAACATCTTTCACCTGTGATGATTCTCCCTCTTGGCATTCCACTTCATGGACACCTTTGGGATTTTGATGAGGTTGAGAAGGAAATCTTCCCTTTTCTTGCAGTGTATTCAAATTTGTAAGCCTTGAAATTGAATATTGGATGTTGTCAAACTTTTGGTTCATATCATTTTGCATTCCATCCATCCTTTTATTCAACATACTCTCCACTCTATCAACTTTTTGATCGACTCGAGCATTGGTGGCTTCTTGCTTTTCAATAAAATCTCCCATTACCTTGCTGAGATTGGTTATTGCTTGTTCAATACTTGAAGTTTGCTGAGATGGTGGATCCGGCTGTTGATACTGAGTTGCTCTAGCCTTCCATGAGAAATTTGGATGATTCCTCCAACTTGAATTGTAGGTATTTCCATAAGGAGCATTATTATTGGGCCTAAATTGTCCAACAACATTTGCTTGATCTCTATACATTTCCCTTTCAGATGAAATTACAGGGCATTCCTCCACCAAATGTTCAAATGATTGACAATTGGGACACAGCTTCACTTGCACTGGTGCTTCAGCAACAGCTTGCACTTCATGTATTCTTTTCAGCTCCAGCTCCTCCAATCTTCTTGTCATAGCTGCCAACTTTGCTTTCATGTCATCATCTTCTTTTAAATTATACATCCCAGCCTTTGCATTGTAAGCATTCAACTGAGACTTCATCTTTCCCACTTCTCCTTTAGTTGGTTCATCCCATCCCCTTGAAACATCAGCTACATAGCTCAAGAAATCCATAGCTTCCTCTGGATTTTTGCTCATGAAATCTCCTCCACACATTGTCTCGAGGAGTTGCTTCATTGAGGAGGACATACCATTATAAAAATAGCTCACCAATAGCCAAGTATCAAAGCCATGGTGAGGACAAGCATTTGTAGCTTCCATGTATCTTTCCCAACACTCATAGAATTTCTCATTCTCTTTAGCTGAGAAATTTGAAATTTGCCTTTTCAAGCCATTTGTTCTATGAGTAGGAAAAAATTTCTTGAGGAATTCAGCTTGTAAATCAGTCCAAGAGCGGATACTCCTTGGCCTTAAAGAATTAAGCCAAATTTTGGCCTTATCCTTTAAAGTAAAAGGAAATAACTTAAGCCTCATCAAATCAATTGAAGCTCCTCCCTCTTGGAATGTATTACAAACTTCTTCAAATTCCTTGATGTGTGCATACGGATTCTCACTTTCCATCCCATGGAAAGTTGGTAGAAGTGGAACAAGATACGGTCTGATCACTAGCTGCTCTGTAGGGGGCACTATACATGATGGTGCACTCATACGAGGTGGATGCATACGGTCCCTCATTGATCTGAATTCATTGAGATTATCTTGATGACCTTGGTGACTATGCTGATCTTCAGGTGTAGCTTCCATGATATTCAAGATTACTTCCAATTCTCCTCTCTGAGGTGTATCACACTTAACAAGCCTTCCTCCACTGTCTCGTATCCACTTGGGATACACAACTAGTATCTACCTACAACTTAAATAAAAACAGAGGACAACAAGAGAAACAGGGCTACAACAGCAAAATTAAACTAGACTAAATTTTAAAAGATAAACTTAGATTGTAAATAAACAAAGAAAGAATGAAAATTAGTAAAGTGAAAGAAACTTTACCAACTTGTGATGAAAATCACAAGTGCTCAACAATGGTATCACTACAAACTTGACACTCATTCCCCGGCAACGACGCCATTTAATTCGTGCCCAATTGGTGTCTCAGCTGATTTGTGTTCAGCTGGTGCTCCTTGATTGAGGGAGTAATCAACAAAATTTATTTCCTATAACACCATACACTAGGGTAGCAAAGAAAAAGCTACTATAGTATAGTGGCTCTAGGGTCGTTCACTGGGAATGATTAACAAGCAATCAATGATACCAATTCCAAGTGAATTGGTCTTATTTCATTTCATGGTTAGCTTAAGAAGTAAAACACAAACTTTGATTGGTAAAGGTTTAGACTTAAACTAACTAACATAACAGAAGTTTGGAATAATTTAGGAAGAAAAGCATTCCTTGGAGAGTTAGGTTCACTGGGGTGGTTCCTCATGCAAAAGACATAGCTCCGGTCAGATGGTTCATTTCCTCGCATTAGAGATTCAACTTATAGTCAATTCTCTAACCGGTGATGTACAGAGACTCCTTCAATTAGATTTCACTTTAATTCTCTCACTGATGCAACTTGCAATGGTTTAAGCCTCTCACTAAGCCTTAACCATTCAAGGTGATCTTTAACCTTGGATAACCCGTCAAAAGCTCGCAAGAGATAACTAATGGATGCATCCTAGGAGTCCAAAAGCTTACCAAGTGTTGGCTATTCTAGAAAATCCTACCCTGAAGTCACCTACCAGAGGCTCGCAAGGGGTAAACTAGTGCATTTCCATGGTTGGAAATCACTTGCCTTACCAAGTGTTGGCCCAGGTGACTTCAAGGTGTTTTAAGTTAACTAAAAACATATAAATCACTAAAGGATTTCACTTCCTCTTCATTAATAGCTAAAACCACAGAGCTTTGCATTCTTGCACTTGGAACCTTCCCCGGCAACCTTAGCTCCAAGGAATTAGTGGTTTAGTTACTCATTCTCTGGGGAAAACTCCTCAGAGAGTTCATAACTTAGTAAGAAAATGAAAATACAAAGTGAGAAGGTAAGGCAGTAGAAAGAAAATAGACTTTACTTGCTTACCCAAACGTTTACAGAAGGAACTCCTCTCCGAGAACAGGCTCCCGAGAGGTATATATATCAACATAATATAAAACTAATTGTTACAAAGATATTTAGTCTTTTTACTAACTTAAAAACTAAGGAATCATGTAATTGGTGGTTTACAAGGAGTATTTTGGGATTTAGACAACAAAAATCTAATGGAAAATATCTCCAAATGTCGGTAGCAAACTTCGGGAGGCTTCAGGAATCATTTCGCAGGAGAAAAATGGTGTCTGCGAAATTTCGCAGACACCCAAGAGGGCTGCGAAATTATTTTGCAACACCAAGCTATCTTCACAAGGCTGCGAAGTTGGCTTCCACCTTGAGGTTCCCAGCTCCCTTCTCGCGGCATGGTTCGTGCATCGTCAGAAGGAGAAACACCTTACTGTACAAAAATGCTGCGAAATCACTTCGCAACAAAAGGGTGATTTCGCAACACTTTGCAAAATGCTTCCTTCAGCTCGGAGTGATTGGCTTGTAATGGCTGCAACTTCCTCGTTTCAACTCCGAATTGCACACCGTTTGAAGCATTGGATTGTTGACTTCCTGAGCTTTGAAATGGTATATAGAATGCATCATTTGGACTTCAGAAAGTGCTCCAAAAGTGGCTGCTACGACTGTCATCAAGAATATGCTTTATGGCAGATTCTCTTTGCTTTTTCTCCTTGCAATCTGGATTCACTCTTGGCAAATGAATTCTAAGCTTTGCCCAAGATTCCTCATAGCTCTCCTCAGTCTTGACTTGCTTTGGTGATCAAAATACTATCAAAAACACCAAAACTTACACAAAGTGATCAAAATTGCTTTAAAGGATCCTTAACATGCCAATTGAGTTAAAATGCCAAAACTACTACTCAAAAGTGTTTAAAAGGATTAATTATAGGCTATCAAATAGCACTTTTTGAGTAGTAATCATTTGTAATGAGACCCTAATTGTATTTATTGTGTTTGTGGTATTGGGACTTGTTTTAATAAACTGTGAACTATGGATTTGTAATGAGACCCTAATTTGATTAAGTTGTTTAACTATGAACTTTTATTTTTGGATTGTAATGATAATTAATATATCTTGTTGCTTTTTAGTAGTGTTTGGGATATTGTTAGTTTGTGAGAACTCTATTGTCATGTATGTGTAAAAAAAAAAAAATTAATTCAGGGTGTTTTAGTTTACTGCCAACGTGGAATAGGAGGAACCCTTAGGGTCAAACCTTTGACCTAGGGTCATGGACCAAATTTTGGGTCGCCCGAAATTTGGAGGTGAATTAAGAAAGAAGAAAGATCCCTAGGGTGACAGACCCAAAAGTTTACCCTAGGAAGACTCCTAATGGGGAGTGTCTTTGGGTGCGGACGCGTATCCTTCAGTGAAAGCTCGAGAATGACAGTGCATTGTATGACTGTGTGTCACACATTCATATGCATTTCATTTAATTGTTGAATATTGTGGAATTGCGTATAATTATAGAGATTAATTTATGTGGCTTGATCATTGTTGTTGAAATGCTTCTTTTGTATTCTTTGGAACTTAGTAATCCCCATTAACCTCTTGGGTGTTAGGCACCCTACTGAGCAATGTGGAATGCTCACCCTTTCCTTTTTACATCTTTTTAGATGCAGATATCACTCTTGAGAATCCACAGGTGGGGTAGGAAGGACTTTAGGACGCCCCTAGAGCAGCCTAGTGGAGCGTGTCATATTTATTGTGTTTGTGGTATTAGGACTTGTTTTAATAAACTGTGAACTATGGATTTGTAATGAGACACTAATTTGATTAAGTTGTTTAACTATGAACTTTTATTTTTGGATTGTGATGATAATTAATATATCTTATTGTTTTTCAGTAGTGTTTGGGATATTGTTAGTTGGTGAGAACTCTATTGTGATGTATGTGTAAAAAAATATATATACATATATATATTAATTCAAGGTGTTTTTGTTGATTGCCAACGTGGAAAAGGAGGAACCCCTAGGGTCAAACCTTTGACCTAGGGTCATGGGCCAAATTTTGGGTCGCCCGAAATTTGGAGGTGAATTAAGAAATGAGAGAGATCCTTAGGGTGAAAGACCCAAAAGTTTATCCCGGGAAGACTCCGAATGGGGAGTGTATTTGGGTGAGGACGAGTATCCTTCGGTGAAAGCTTGAGAATGACAGTGCATTGTATGACAATGACTGTGTGTCACACATTCATATGCATTTCATTTAATTGTTGAATATTATGGAATTGTGTATAATTATATAGATTAATTTATGTGGCTTGATCAATGTTGTTAAAATGCTTCTTTTGTGTTCTTTGGAACTTAGTAATCCCCATTAACCCCTTGGGTGTTAGGCATCCTACTGAGCAATGTGGAATGCTCACCTCTTCCTTTTTACATCTTTTTAGATGCAGATATCACTCTTGAGAATCCACAGGTGGGGCAGGGAGGACTTCAAGATGCCCCTGGAGCGACCTAGTGGAACGTGTTGTATTTATTGTGTTTGTGGTATTGCCACTTGTTTTAATAAACTGTGAACTATGGATTTGTAATGAGACCCTAATTTGATTAAGTTGTTTAACTATGAACTTTTATTTTTGGTCTGTAATGATAATTAATATATCTTGTTGCTTTTGAGTAGTATTTGGGATATTGTTAGTTGGTGAGAACTCTATTGTGATGTATGTGTGAAAAATAAAAAAATAAAAAAATAAAAAATTCAGGGTGTTTTGGTTGACTGTCAAAGTAGAATAGGAGGAACGCTTAGGGTTAAACCTTTGACTTGGGGTCATGGGCCAAAATTTGGGTCGTGACATTAGCAGTACAAATAGATATTCGAGTAGACCTTGAGATGGGCATGTCAATGGGATGTGTAAGCAACAACCTCAGTACTCTCTACGGAGGCCATAAACTCAAAAGTTTGTAGACTAAAAGACAATATTAGGATTAGCATATCTTGTATTGCATGATAGAGGGCAAATGTGGGAAATATGTGCTCAAAGAGTCAACTTCAGTGTCTTGTACTACTTCAATTTTGCATAAACCGCAGTCAATATAGACTTCTATATAACCGACTATGTTCCATGTCCAAGATCTGCCATGATACTTTCCAAATTGGTATCTTACATCCCAACGATCTGTTATACAATTAATACATAAAATGTGAAATTCATTTACAGATAAAGCTGTCAATTGCTTTTACATGTCGTCAAGAAGAATATATAATAAAAACACACCAACTTATTGTTTGTACATAGATCTTAATCAATCAAAATAGACCTAGCAGATATCATTCCTTAAATCTTAAGTGTTTGAATAAAGCTAGCAATAGAGATTCTAGTCCTTTCAGTATTAAGGGCAACCCTATGTACCACACCCTTGTACAAGCCATTGCTTAGCACCTCAAGATGATCACCCACATGAACTTGTAGGGCACTGTCAAGTTTTAGGACTGCCCTCCATGTGCCATCATTTCTGTCCATGATTTCAAGGCCTTGGGAGCTCTGGAGAAGGATGGTGAAGCAACTATAGTCTGAATGCGGTGGCAACCCTAGCGCAAGTTCAGGTTTAGGGCATGCTGGGTAACAGTTGATAGCCATGACTTGCATGCCTTCCTCCATTTTGTTGTTTAGATAGGTCGGTCCAATTCCCAAGCTTTCAGTGATAGCTGTGGTTAATTCCAGGGCCAGTTTCCTCACGTCTGTTGCATACTTTCCCATGTTTTCTCTGAATTATACAACATTCAGGCAAAAATTTCTCTTAGAGAAATTACAATGTTATTAGGAAACAGCAACGTACGCATCCTCTTATGTTTTTACTAAAGTATATCAATTATAATTAATGAGCTAGCTAGTTGAATGAAGATACCTGTAATTAGCTGGACTTTTAGGCCATAATTCAACCCAATCTTTCAAGGGATGTGCATAATGTTTAAGGAAGATCCTCCAAAACTGGACCTTGTCTATGCCATCCTTCAAGCTTGTTCCATACCTCACTGGTTTGTGCACATCATTGGACATAAATTCTAGCTTCTTTTCCATTGGTAAATTGAAAAAATCAAAGGCTGAGGACAGGGCTCCATCCAGCACTGATTGGCATACCCCATGGTTGATAATCTTGTGTACATTGAAAACCATGAGAAAAGCTTTAGTACAGGAATAGAATATGCTTAAATGATCATTAATTTTTTCATAAATCTAGGCATGTAAATTAGCGGACCACCCTGGTAGTCCAAGCCAGGCTCTGTAGAGTCTGAGACTTTGAGCATGTACAGGCCAGGCCCGGCTTAGGGCCAGGACCAAGTTTGGTCTGACAGCTTTAATGCTAAGGTTGGGCTGGCCACACAACCCACAACCCAGAAGAGATTTAGGTCGGTTGAGCCTTTTGTGCACATCTATCTATTTAGACTAGTACTGTTATCAGATTTATCATATATCATTTTGTCACATTAATTGATTCTAAAATCTAACAACTTACTTGAAAGAAGCCAAGGCCGCGACTGGCACTTCCAATATCTTTTATGATGTGAGATCTTTCTCCGGGGTCATGTAAACCAGCTAAATCAACAACAGGCACATTAGTTGTCTCTGGAGTCAAATTGGATCGTTGTGGAGGTGGAACCACATAACAGTCTGGGACGTATGACAAGCCCTTATCTTGTGCACTTTTCCCTATTGGGAATGAGCTTGAAGTGTCACCGTCTTCCATTAGCAAACAAGAAGTTGAAAGACAATAGAAGGACAAGGCTAGGAGGGAGCTCTCAACAAGAGAAAAATGGTTTAAAACAAATGTATTCATAGATATTTATAGGCAATTCTCACATGGTTTGATGTGGCTACCGATAGCGTTAGTGCTTTGTATCGAGACCATAGTCTCAAAAAGACAAAATAGATTCTTAAGAGCAAAGGTATTGCATATATATCTGCTCCTCATTGTATCAGGACACAATCTATTTTCCATAGTAGAGTGTATAGCTGGTTTTGTCTTGTCAGGCTCAATTTTTGCTGCTTATAATTCCAGTATATTCTCTTGTTTGCGGCGTATAGATGCTGGAACAACTATTGCATTGAATCCACCTTCATTTACATGATGGCATACTTTTTGGTTATGACGGACATTACTCTTTTCCTCGTCACACATTTTTTGGTTAATTTGTTCATGGTCATATTGGAATGCTGAATGGTGCTTAAAAAATTTAAATTAAATTACATGTCATGCATTTCATGAATTTGTATTAGTTTGAAAGTTTTGAATGTAATTCACCTAAAAAATAAATAGGCATCACATGGTTTCTTGGATCATGACATGAACAAAACTGGCAGTTCTTAATCCCCAAAGTCTAGTAGGATTCCTGCATAAGAGACGGCCACACTCTTGAGGCATAGGATTTTGGATGGTGAATTGAATAATGTATACAGCAGCCAAGTTCTTTTGACTTTTTCCCGTTGAAATACACTTTTAGAGATCTAATAATATATTCTCTTTTAAATTCAATAAAATAATTATTACATATCATAAATTAATAAAATATTAGTGGTTAGATCGCAAAATATCAAATGAAAATTCCATAAAAAAATAAATGTAAAATGAAAATTGATCATACTCGTAAAAATATTATAAGTTGAGTTTTTTTGGCTTATTGGCCATGTCAAAAATTGGCCTAAAATATGTATTATCTCTACTGTGCAGCCTAACTCGCCTATTGAGACTCACTAATGTATTCATAAAATATACAAAATATATATTGATTAGACACAATTATAAAACTGCATTTACCAAATGAGATATTGTGATACAATGATGACTACAATTTTTTATCCATGTTCAATGTTAAAGTCTGAATCGGTTTTGTTGCTTTTTACAGAGGATTTCGGGTTAGAACCCTCTACAACATTTTATTTTTTATTCATTGAATGATCAATTTGTCCTTATTATATTTTCAAGCCTCTTATAATATAGGGTTTCATTTTAGAAACAAAAAATAGAGTGTGGTCGCAATTAAGAGGAGAGTGAGTCTTTAATATTATAACCATAATTTTTATTTGATCAATGAATTTGTTAGTGTTAATGTACTCTGTGGATGTAGGAATCACATTTAATCAAATCATATTATAAATTTCTCGTGTTTTCTTTATTTCTCGTGTCTGGTTTGATTAACAGAAATACAGTTAGGTTGATTAAAATGTAACATACAGAGGAAATGTGAGTAAATATCTCATATGAAACAGAGCTAAGTTGCTTTTACCAAAGATTTTCAGGAGCTTTATATTTTTTTAGGTATTAGTCAAAGCATGAGAACAGATTTTGCATTAGCTTTCTAAAACAAGTTTCACCTGATTCCTACAAGTGTAGAATGAAATACCAATTTTTGGAACAACATAGTAGAGGTTAAGCCTATGGGTTAATTTATTTGCAAGTCTGTAACACTACTTTTAAATCCTACACAAGTAGTAGCTGCCGAGTTACTGAAGCGTTATTGTACATAAGCAGCTACCAACGTTCCACGAGGCAGCTGCATTGGGTGCCACCTCTTTTAATCTTCTAGTAGCTGCCTTAGATGCTGCCAGCTTGACTCTTGAGGCTTCGGCAAAGGACACCTAGCAGCTATGTGCTGCTGGCCTCCCACAACCAAGCAGCTGCCCAAATCCAACCGACCTAGGGAAAGGATAAAGACAAGAACAAAAGAAAATCTTGTTCTCTCCTGCAAGATGAGGGAAACCTCTAATAGCAGGAAACAGGATCTCAAAGAAAAAGAAAGCACATTAATTGGGAGGAATGGTTCGAGAACAAAGGAGAACAAAAATAATATATGGACTTATTAAGGATTTATGTGCTTGTCCATTGCAGGTAGAGAAGTTTTGGTTCCATAGATCGAGGTTGAATTTCCTTTTCCATCAAATTTTAGATAAATGACTAGTTCTTCAATACTCCATTTAACTTCAATTTAGGTGATTTTGTTTTGATTGATGCTTTATTTCTCTTGAGTTTCATTAATAGTTCATTGGGGAGCAGTGATTTTCTATGTTTGGAAAACTAGGAGTTGGTGTGGTTCTTGTTGATTTCATGTTGTGGAAAACTATGAGAAACATTTATGATTATGTGGGATAGTTGGGAGGGATTAAGATATATGTTGCATCTTTGTTGTTCTCGAAAAACCGATGACTTATATTTCTTTCCCAGTGACGTATTTTCTCAGAACTGTAGGTGTTGTATAGTGGTTTTGGTATGAATTTGTCTTTCTTTGTTGAAGCTTGATGTATACTAATAAATTTACTTGATTAATGTTATTACATTTATGCCATGCTTTCAAAACAAAGTGATATTGATTATGCATGTAGATGAATCGTTACAAGGGACTAGGTTTCTAGCCGTGGCCAGTGAGGGTGGCTAAAGAGAAAAACAGCTTGAGTATAATTTTTCTATGGATATAAGAGACCACGGTAAAGTGTGACCATATGTAGGTGGTCTAGATAAATCCTACAGTTGATGATACCATGGGTATAGGGTTCTTCCAAAACTAAAGGTGAATAGCTGAGGAGGATTTGTAGCCACAAATTGGCATAGTCATTCCAATTTGGCATTCGAATTTTGCATAGCCATTTCCATTTTTAGCAGCCAAGGAAACAACTAATTTTTAGCATTCTTCTGCCTATCTTTGCATAGGCATTTAAGCCTTCTCACAAATTCGCAAACGCATGCAAATCTCCCCTTCAATATGCTAAAATTTGCACGGCCCCGGCCCCTGCCTAGATGCGCATAGGTCTTCAAACCATCATTTATCACCTTTGCATGGGCATGTGAATCCACATTTTTGCAAGCTGAAATCTTTTCTTGCTGTGTACATTCGAATGGGCATTCAAAATGCTATTTGAAACCTTCCTAGTTGCCTTATCTTCTTCCATTTTTCAGCTGCCAAATGCACCAAATGGCCTTCCAATGCATGCTAAGCTTATCTATTCTACATCCGTTATTCTGGAGGCTGCCTTGACTCCAATTGCCTTGAAAACAAAACTAAAGTTATGATAAAAATACTAAAAAAGTATTGGTAGTATCAAAACTTGAGCTTAGAAACAAACATGATATAAAAGCTATATTTACAACACAGAAGTGCTCATAAAAACATGATTTTCAGTATCATTTCATTATTAACATATGTTGATCAGTATCCAATGTCTTATGTGCATCCCGTTATTGCTAAGCTTGAAGTCTTCCAGGGCATATATTCGTGGGCTCAGACTGAGGATACTGATAGAGTGTGTTTATGGTTGAGAGCAACTGTTATGTCTGAGTACTCATGTGAAGAGCTTTGCTACTTGTAAATATAGATGCTGCTGAGGTGGTCTTTATGCATTAAGTTCACAAGAATAATTCTTCTACTAACTTTTTTGGAGTTCTCAAAAAAAAAAATTTGGAAAATGTTGAAGCCAGTCTAGAAGTTCTTGTTACTGAACTAGACCAGTACTGGCCCCTTCTCTCTCTCTTTCTCTCTTTCTACAATAACAGAGCAGACATTATATACAAGCAGAAAATACACATCATAACCAACTGTACACGTGGAGCTAAATGACTAGAGAGAAAATTATATCCTAACTAATTACATCTTTTGGCTTAACACTAGAAATTCAAACATCGATGGATGTTCTTCATTTGAGTATAATAAAGACATGCCAACTTATTATTTGCACATCGGTACTATTGAAAAACTAATTTAAACCTAGTAGACATCATTCGCCTTAATCTTGAGTGTTTCAATAAAACTCTGCCCTTCCCCAATATTATTGGCTGAGAGAAACTTGAGAAAATCCCTAAAGCTGCTTGCCTTGTAACCCTTAGGATGCTGCTCATCTACAAGCTCTTCGGCAGTCTCCATCTTCTCATCCATGCCCAAACTGTGAAAACTTGCAACAGAGATTCTAGTCCTTTCACCATTAAGGGTAGCCCTATGTACCACACTCTTGTACAAGCCATTACTTAGTACCTGAAGATGATCTCCCAGATGAACTTCTAGGGCACCCTCAAGTTTTGGAACTGCCAACCACGTGCCATCATCAGCGTCCATGATTTCTAGGCCTTGGGAACTCTGGAGAAGGATGGTTAAGCAACTGTAGTCTGAATGCGGTGGCAACCCTAGTGCAAGTTCCGGCTGAGGGCATGCTGGGTAACAGTTGGCAGCCATGACTTGCATACCCTCCTCCATTTTGTTGTCTAGATATGCAGGTCCTATGCCCAAGCTTTCAGTTATAGCTCCCGTTAATTCCAGGGCTAGTTTCCTCAATTCTACGGCATATTTTCCCATGTTTTCTCTGAAATTTGTAACATTTAGACAAAGCAATTATGCAAGGTAGAGTATTGCAATGTATGTGTTCATTAATTTTGAAACATCAGAAACTATTATAGATATTGCACCTACTTGTGTAATAACTAATGTATATGAAGTATAATTTAATGAGCTATTTGAATGAAAGTACCTGTAATTAGCTGGATTTTTAGGCCATGATTCAATCCAATCTTTCAAGGGATGTGCATAATGTTTAAGGAAGATCCTCCAAAACTGCACCTTTTCAAGTCCATCCTTCAAACTTGTTGCATACCTCACTGGTTTGAATACGTCAGTTGACTTCAGTTTCAGTCTCTCCTCCATTGGCAAGTCAAAAAACTGAAAAGCTGAAGACAGTGCTCCATCCAGCAATGATTGGCATATCCCATGGTTGATAATCTTATGTATATCAAAGACCATGCGGGAAAAGGTTTAGTGAAAAGAAGAGAATACGCTTAACTGAAATGATCATGAATCATTTTGATAAGTTTAGGCATGTAAATCAGTGCACCCTGGTAGTTCAAGCCAGACTCTATAGGGTCTCAAGCTGGGTCAGGCCATGCTCCGACCATAGGGCCACACAGCCCACAACCCGGAAGAGATTTAGGTTGGTTGATCCTTCTGTACTCATCTATATATTGACAAGTACTGTTGGCCGGCTTAACATACATCATTGGCACATTACATCCAAAACCTAACAACTTACTTGGAAGAAACCAAGGCGGAGACAAGCACTCCCAATATCTTTTATGACACGAGATCTTTCTTTTGGGTCATGTAAACCAGATAAATCGACAACAGGCACATTAGTTGTCTCTGAAGTCAAATTCGACCGTTGTGAAGCTGGAACAACATAACAACCTGGGACGTAAGACAAACCCTTCTCTTGCGCACTTTTCCCTGTCGGGAATGAACTTGAAGTGTTGCCGTCTTCCATTAGAAAACAAGAAGTAGAAAGACAATAGAAGGACAAAGCTAGAAGGGAGCTTTCAACAAGAGAAAAATGGTTTGTCACGGACAAATGACACCTGTGTATTTATAAGTTCTCAAAGGAACATAGAATTGTTCATGTGGTATGTAGACCACAGTTTCAAACAGAGCAGAGACTAAAAGGCCAATAGTTTCCAAAGAGATAAGGGTATCTATTTGATCTGCTGCCCATTGTCTCAAGACACCATCTCTTTTTCATTCTAGAAAGTAGCTCGTTTTGTCTTGTAATGTTTACATTTTGCGACTGTGCATCTATTTATATATAAACTTTCATGGGACAAAGTTGCATCAGATGAGTTCACCATCTCCCTTTTTGTGGAAAAGATCAACACCGGCTCCAGATTCATCTGGAGTATTCTTTATCTTGTTTGACAAACTATTTCTTTAATGGTTTAGAAGTCTTTAAGTTTTTCAAAGTTATTCACATTGGGATAATAAAAAATAAATGGACACCACATGGCTTCTTGGATCATGACGTGAACAAAAATGGCCATTTCTCGGATTGTATGCATTCAAGGGGAAGTACGTAGCCGAGGCGAGTCAAATCTACTTTTTGGATGTACCAACAATTGGCACTACTACCTAAATGTGGTCTGCCGCAATGAAATATAGACATCATGCGACGGAGTATGTTTCATTGAACAAGTTCAATACTTTTGGGTCCATATTCAGTCTCAAAACGACATTCCATGCCTTCATCAAGTTACCCAAATGATACCGAAAAGGTTTCCTTCTATTATTTGTAGATTTTCTAGACGTGTAAATTGTCTTTTTTTTTGTCATGCTAGAGACCATAAAGCTGACTAGCCCGCAGTGCATATGGATTACGTTGGATCAGTTCAATATCCGTTGTTTATGCCAAGGATGGATATTGGGTTCAGATTCATTTACAAAATTACATACTTTCACCTTCAAATAAAGAAAATAAATAAATGGACAACACAAGGGTTCTTGGACCGTGACATGAGCAAAACTGACCAGTCTCCTCACTCTTGAATCATCAAAATTTGGATAGTGACTTTAAATCCATCTTATGTAAGATAATTTAACCTGTGGTAGATCATTAAGAACTTGATAATTTATGTCTTGATATATATTGGAGATTGAATGCAGTCCAAAAATCTTCCAATAAATTAGTATTATTAATTTATTGCAGCCGTGGTTGGAAGTCAAGGGGATTTTAGAGAAGAAAGCACCTGACGGCTAACCGGTAGATATGGTTAGCAATATTGTCAGTACCCTGAAGGAATACCATATAAAGTCTCAAAAGATAATGATCCACACATTGTATGAGGACAAGCATCAGAGTTGCATCCATATATTGGAGGTGTGTTTCCAAAGTGGGTCACTTTGAATTTGTCTTGTACTTATTAAAAGCTGTGTAAGCCACAATGCGACATACACTTCTTGTAACTGGTTTGATTTCTATGGGTCAAGATTCACTTTTAGAAAGTGAGATTCCATGGATTTTAAGGCAACTCTCTGTTGGTTTATGGCATCATCACATGAAACTGAACGATGAAAAGTTTCACCATGATTTCACGTTTTAGATTGTAGTTGTTGGAAATAATAGTTTAACACCAGGGCAACCGAAATCTAAAAATGCATAGGCAAATAATCACTGGGGATAAAAATGCATACAGAACAAAAATCTAAAAATGAAAAACTGAAATCTAAACAGGAAAGCTTATCGAGATTGGTTGATGTGTGATACACCGAGGTAACAAGAAAAGAAAGAACTAAATAGATTCAATCCTTGGCTAAGGGATACAGATTCAATCACCATACAAAGTAGTCCACAAGGGATATAGAGTTATCAGACAATCATCCAAAGCCTCTGCTCATCCTCAATCAGCTTTCTCTCTTTTTGACTTCCAATTTTGATAACTTGGAACAACCCTCCAAACAAGAACGACTTACAAAATTATAGTCTCTAGGTAAAAAGTAACAAGTCTAACTCATCAGATCAGAAATTCCACTGTAATATACCTAAGAAGTAGGACTTTTCCGATTCTCGAGTAGCACTGGACAGCTGGACCTATCTATGGAAAACTGAACATAACTTGCTCTATAGAACTCCAATTGAAGGTGGTGTTTGTTTTTTTGATTTTTTTTTTAAAGTAATTTCTTTTCAAAATTTAGGTTGTTTGTTTTTCTACTTTTTCATGACTTATTATAAACTTTTTACTGAATACAAAAAAAAAAAAAAAAACAAAAATATGCAACTTTTTCTAAATAGAAAAAATAACATATTGGTTTTTTTTTTTTTTTTTTACTTTTTAATACTTAATATAAATAAAATACTATAAAAACAAACAATATAATATTTAACACTATTAAGCATTAAGGTTCTATTTAGAAATAAGTAAAAAAAAAAAAAAAACACCACCGAACTCTCCTAAATTGAATTTGAATCTTAAATCAAAGATCTGTAATGTGGTATATAGTATATAGAGGAATTTTCCTTATCCCAATATCAGATTTACCATGAAAATACCCCTATAAAAGGTAGTTTCTTCCTCCCCTTCATCTCATATAATTAGATACTTATATGTCAATTTGTGTAACCATTTATCTTAAAGTAGATTTCTCTTCCTCTAAGATTATATCTCAATATAACAGGGTGAGCAATGACGATCTATCTCTAGGGCACAACAAACTACTATCTATGATGGTGCACTCCAACCATGAGCAGTAACATGGGTATTGAAGAGCGTTCCTCCACAAAATAGAAGATTGAACTTTAGGAAAGGAGGTTGCAAAATAGTTGTAGTAGATGGAGCCTTTCCATATTTCATAATACGGCTACAGCTCTTTTTTGGCTAGGTTTTCCTCTTTGATTTTTCACTATGATGGTTATTTTTTTCTAAAGGAGTTTAAAGAATGTCTTTTTTTAATTACTTAATCACCAAACTGGTTGCAACAGAAGGAGATGGTGCAAAATATTCTCTTAAAGACAAAGAACATGTCAAAAATCAACTACTAAAATTGTTTAGTACTTGGCCCCTTTTAAATTAAAATAAAAATGTAATTGAGGCTAAAATGTGTTAAACCAATTCGAGAAAAAAGTAACCCTATTTTGGTGCACCCGAAAGGGCCCAAACTCAGGAAAGAGAGGTGGAGGGGGTAATGATTTCCAGATTCGGTCTCCCCAAAATTTCACTCGGTGGGCTTGGACTTCATGCACTCATAGACCTCCACACAATCTCTCCATGAGGGAAGCAAGTAAGAGTCAATAAAAACTACTTTTTGGCTTGCATTAATTCCACATCTTCGAACTATCACCATGGACTGCTTATGTCAACAGATTAAAAAAAGAGTATGATGTTTAGAGTTGAAAGTATCTAATGCATCAAAATAGGTATCTTTAAGCTACAAATCGTCCTTAGGATGAAGAGTTGTGAACCACAAAATGTTGGTGAAAAATAAATTTTCTATGAAGCAATGATTCTTACTATGGAGGAACCTTGATCCACATCGTTTTATCTTCTCATAGGCTCTAGCAAGTGTTTTGTGTCATGCAATTAAACGCACCACTGGTAAGGAATGGGTATCTATTAACAGTATGTACTCTTCCTCAACTGTTGCAAAATATATATGCACACGATCTACATTATAGGTATGAACTCATATATAAATAAATGATTGTGCACAACACATTTAACAAGTAAATTGTTATTTACTCATATGCACCCACTTCTTCGGATATCCATTCATGCAAGCTAGGTTACGATTGATACTCATGACTTTATACTAGACACCAATCTCACCCTCTTTATTTCTTATTCAATTTGTATTGTTAAAGGATTTGTCAAATCCAACTCTTACTTTAGAAAATACTAGTTATGATCCTTGTTCGAAAGCTATTGGTGCATAATATTATGCCTGAGGTGTGTATGTTTCTTATTTTCATTATATATATTGTCATTAGCCTTGGCTATTATAGCACGACTATCGCAAGGCATGGACAATAATGGTGCTAGTCTTGTCCATGGAAAGATATATGTTAAAAGGCTTTCAAGCCACTCAACCTCAAAATTTTCCTTCTCTAAGGGAATAAATTCACCTCCATAGTAAATAGACTAAGGCAACTTTTTATGTTACTACTTTCAAATATGTATGCCAAAGTCCAATATCCCCAAATATATTTCTTGGTGAATCGTGTGTCAAATCATAAGGAGATGACCTTAGGGATGCAGGAGAAATGGAAATATATGAAAGATGAATTAATGAAAATGTTTGACGTAAACTCTTTATCTTAACTACTTGAAAAATCATGAAATTATGAATTTTGTTGAAAACAAAGGAGAACCTTGAGCAAACTAGGTAGAAGTTGAATAAAAAAGACTTTCAAAATAGAGGAGGATTATGTGATCCCTTGGGCTCCCTTATTTCTTGAAATGGCCCTCAATTAACTTATTATCGCTGATATTATATAAAGGTGTTTCAGTTGGATAATTTTCAACACAAACCATTTTATTCAAACTCAATGTGTCGCACTTGTGAATTAGACCTTGCTATATTGTTATACTTGAAGCTCCCACCACTAATTTGGTTGTCAAATCATAGAATTAGGGATTTAACAATAGTTGTTTCCAATCCAAATGGCTCTCAATCATTTAGCACTTAAGATATGTGCAAATGGGTCTCTAGACTTCAATTTCCAAACATAAAAGTGCTTGTTGGTTTCTTTTCAATGGTTGGGTATGTAACAAATGGTTAGAATGCTATGAAAGTGTCAAGTCCCCAAGTGCAAGGTTAATATATTATAATATTTGATAAGAATCAGGTGTTGCTTAATTTCTCTTAGGGGTTAATAGTCATGGAGAAATGATGAGGTAATGCAGGGTGTCTAGGATAAGGTTCTTCAAAAAAATGTGGGTATCTAAATAAAATATGATTGAAAAAGTCACATTCAACCAAAGCAGAAAATAGGGGGCATACGTTTAAAAAAAAAAAAAAAGGAGATTTGAGATTTTTGGAAGAAGGTGAGACTCAAGATAAGCCAAGAAGGCACATGAAAGATGAGAAACAAAGACTGTGAGGATGGTTAAGGGGAATGCAATCATGTGAAATATTTAATTAGTTAGAGTAAGAATTCATAATGAAAAAGCAATATGATTAAAGTTAAAGGAAATCAGCATTGAGTTTGAATGGAATTTTGGGAAGTTTCTTGTGGTTTTTCTGCTACAAGTCACAAATGGATTTGGTGCTTCAAAAGTCAGGAATCCAACACTTCAAAGATTTCTCAAATTACAATTAAAATGAGGAAGATATAATCAATTGAAGCAAAGCTACATAAAGGATAATGCTAAATTTGAAATTGATATATGCAATTCCAGATGGGTTTTTGGCAATTTCAAAGTTTAAACAAGAAAAAGGAATGTAAGAAGCAGATTGGCAGAAGCTCAATTTGAATTCAAAAGTTTTAAGAAAGACAAGAAGACACAAGCTGAATATGAAATGCTCGATCATTTCTTGTTCAGCCCCTACCACTTGGAGATTAATACAAATAGTATCCCAATTTCGACTTATGAATACAAAATCATTTCAAATTCCACCTCAATTTTGAATTTGAGGTTGCCATGCTAGAATCAAGCCTCCATCCGTTTCAAATGTACTCATTTTCAGCTCCATCCAATTCAAAAAGGACCTTTAACATTTAATTCTCGAAATATTCCTTTATTTTAGTACACTGTGTTGTAATTTTTTTTTTGAATAAGTGATCAATTAGAAGGTGACACATGTTAAGGTAATGCAATACTATTTAAACTCTCTTAGTTTTAGCATTTAGAGAGAATTTTTTTTAGAGAAGACATTGAAGACTTTGGTTTTCTTCTCTTCTTGCATTTAATTTAGTTGGTGTTTTTAGTTTCTTTTGATTCAATAATGTTTTTTTTTTGGTCTTTTTTTTACTTCTTCTATGGATTACGTGTTGACAGCACCTCCATGAGAGTCTAAAAGTCATCATTTGTTGTAAAGCCTAAAAACCTATGTTTAGAGATTAGGAGGAGCAATGGGTAATTAAATAATTAAACAATAAGATTAATGAATGAGTTAAAGAATAAATAATGAATTTTTAATACTCTCTAATATTTGTTTGTATTAGGAGATGATACAGTAGTATACTAGTCAATGCTAGCGATTCTTGGTAAATTTTGATCATTAGTTATCTTAGTTCTTTATATCGTTTTTTATCCTATAACAAATCCATGAGAGTTGGGAGGATGGAGAAGTCAACATCTAAACCTAAGTTAAATTTCATTCATTCAATGGTAATTAAGAGTTTAAAATAAAAGGACCGAAAAATTAGGTTTGGATGCAACTTTGAGATCATAGAACTTGGATTGATCTTAAATGACCAAAGATCCTAAAAATCTTGAGAGCATTGAAATTGAGCCCCTTTTTTTTTTTCTCTTAATGTTAATGAATCTAAATTTTCAAAGGAATAATCCAAAAGCTCCTTAGTGACATTTAAAAAATGCAGTTGTATTTTATAATAGCCCTAAACAATGCAGATTTGGTTAGCACTCAATATAACACATTTTAAACACTACACCTATATGTCTAAATACACAACAACATACACATCTAAATTCAGACCTCAACAACCTCAATCATGTATTAAATAGAAATTCATTGCAGTTCCTAAGATAGAATCCATTCAAATGCTATACTTCTACACATGAACCATATTATCAAACCTTATGTAGTACAAATTGAGCATTATTTTTCTATCACTCAAACAAACTCATCCATTCATGCACATAATCCCAATTTGAACTCTTACAACTTTTTAAACGTGTTCAAAATAGGCATTCCCCTTGAGTGGTTTTTGTTTGTTTTTTATTTAATGTTGAATGCAATTTATTTTTGGGCTTTAGATGTTTGTTTTTAATTTTTCTTTTACTTATTACTTATTTTAAAAAAAATAAAAATTGACTGAATATAAACATCCAAAACATTTAACTTTTTGTTGAATGCTAAAAATAACTTTTTAAAACAACCAAAATATAATCTCAACATAGCCCTCATCCTATTAATACTTAGCATAAATAAAATAATAAAAATAAATAAATTAAGATTGTGAGAGTTTAGCTAGGTTGGCAATTCCGGACAAAATTCCTAAGTGTCCCCTAACTCAGTTTTCCAATTCCTTTTCGAACTACTTGACTTTAAAGATTAAGACTTTAAGAGGCTGAGGTATGTAGCCGAGTGTGTGGTAATTAAATGTGAATCAACCCTGTATTTCATCTTTAAAAGAGTTAAGAAATGTGGGAGAAATGTTTTTTTAATGAAAGACTTTTGTTCCCTTGTTCTTGGATCGATCCAGGTGCAAGTGCATATTGATCCAACTAACTTGTTTTTAAAATCAATTTTCAGCCTTTGAATTAAGGGCTTCATTCTTATTTAAAATCAAAATTTTCCCATTTCTAGAAGTTGTGAGAGCAGCAGCCATGAGAGAGCTTTTCTTTCCTCCCCATTTTGAGGGTGTTTGCCTCCTAAGAAAATCCCATAAGTTTTCCAAGAATTTTTTTTTGGGTTTTTTGAAAATAAATATGGGTTGATTTCTGAAACATTCAACTCTCATGCTCTTGGTTTTGTGCAAAAACTCATTTTCTTCTTGTGTGAATTCAAGAAGAGGCCGAGATCGAGTTTGGTGCGAACTTCAAATGTGCTCCGAAAGAAGAATGTGAGAAGCTAAAAGTGAAGATACTAGTCAAGTGGTCCAGGAAGGGTTGGTTGACTTGAGTTAGGTAAAACCTTGTATTTAGTTTTTATTTTTCATAGTGGATATTTTCTATCGATAGTAGGCCCATGGTTTTTTTATCTCTTTGGAGATTTTCCACGTAAATTTATGGTGTCTCATTGTATCTTTTTCTCTTCTTAGTATCAGTTTTCAGTTTCAGTAATTTATTATAATTTTGATTGTCTACTATTTGATTGAATGATGAAGAAAAATGACTATGAATTATCTTTGAAGTTGTTTCTAATTGTTGATCATTGACATTTTGAGGTACATTACCCGCTCTCATCCATCTTCGCTTCGATCTTATTTTTATTTGAATTTAGTTTAAATTGATTTGAGTTTGGGAGTGTTGGATCATTTGCATGTGAATTGCATTTTAATATTGTTGGGGAGTGTTATTGCATTCATATATGCATGTGGTTTATAATTTGTATTTTTGAGAATGTGTGAAGCGAAGAAAAATATTCAAAAAGTTTCAAGATTTGCTAATTTAAGTTGAGATTTTTTTTTTTTTTTTCCAAATCGGTTAAAACACCTATTCAACACCCTTCCCACTCCTCCTCCTAGGTGAATTCCACTATTGATATTCACCTTTTCAAAGTTCTATTTAAATTTAAGGAAAAAACAAATGCCACCTTAATCCCTAGCCTTTGAATTACCTACAGACGGCCACATGTCAAAAATCATCCACTGAAAAGTATGAATTCCATATTACACAACCACAACGCCATATTTCACTAAAAATGAATAAACCCTAAAATCATGTTTCCAATGGAAATGAAAAACACAAGTTTTAGTACATACCTTATCAACCTATGATCTGCAAACAAAAATCCAGAAATTGGCATGCAAATGCTCATAAATAAAAAACACCAGTTATCAAATGCAAAGGAGGCTCAAAATATTCCAATGTTCATCACGATTGGCTTTATATAATATGAAATGAAGGAAATAAATTCAGCGTGTAAATAACTTAGACAATGGACAGTTTAAAAGAAATATCAAAGTTTTATTAAAAAAGGAAAACCATTTATCGAAATTTTGACACTGGAACAAGTGGCTATTGACTTATTTTGATACCAAAGTCCTTCATCGAAAATGGTATCAAAATTTGGATACCCAATTTTTTGTACATTTGCATAACTCTAGGCATATCGAATTTTCGATATCCTATGAATGACAAGGTTTGGAGTCCACCAATTCTAGCACATCTCAAACCATACTTTGCAAAAGAAATTTCAATTAAAATTAATTAAAAAAATTGATGGATTCATCATCTTTTTGCAAAATTACAGCCAATGTTGAATTTTTTATATAAGGAAATGCAAAAAACCAATTCTACAATGCTTTTTTACAATTTGGCTTCCATTCATTATCAAGCAAAGCTTTTCTCAAGAATTGATGAAGATGTTACCAAATCAATACTAACCTTCATATGGCCTAGAATCCTCCATACCTCATCCTTAGAACCTTAGAACACTGCTTCTCTTCTTCAAATCTCAAGCAATTCTTGCAAAAATAAACTTGAAAAATCATTATAAAAGTTTGTATCTCAAAACTAAGCAAGCAACAAAAGAGAATCAAAAGAAAAATAAAACATCCTAATATATATACATGGAATGAGATAAACCTCATTGCTTACCTCAACTTAGCGATGAGGCAAAATCAAATCTAATCAACTCCAATCCTCTAAAAAAAATAACAAATAGTATTAACCACTTGTAATTTGTCTCCAAAGATGGAAAATAAAAATAATAATGATTACTAAATTATATAAAGAAAACAAATACTCTATCTATTATCTTCTAATGCTACTATTCATAAAAAAAGATTGTAAATAATTTCACAATTAAAACTGAAATCAAAAGTAAAACAAGATCTAATACTAACATTTCCTCGAGCTCATATTTATTCAAGTTTATACATATATACATACATACATACATATATATATATATATATATAATTGATATTATTATTATTATTCTTTTGTATCTTCCAATATATCAATCTAAATGCTTCATTAACTTTGGGATGCTAGTTCTATATTTTTTTCATGTGATGCATGGTTGGTCTTGCTATAAAGTGATTTTAAAACTTTACATACTTAAATAACCTCCAATGTTAAGTAAATTATGCCAAAGTCACACAGTTCATATTTTTTTCTTTGCAGCATTCTAGGCATTTCTAAGTGCTTTTAACATGAAAATTAATGTGAATATTCTAATCTCCATTAAGATAATAATTTTGACCTCCAAACTGTGACAAAGCACAACACTTAAATAGGCATCCAAAATATCTTCTTTTTTTTTTTTAACCAAGTTATTGGAGGTGAGCTCCATGCAAAATTTGGGTTTCAAATAAGATCATTTATATATCTTAAAATAGGCCTAATTCATATTTCAAAGCCATATTTATAAATAAATTCAAGATAAATTTTCTTATCCAGTGTGGATATTTGTTTATAATATTCTTTAGCAAACATTATAAACTTAGCATAATTTCTCTGGATTTCAATGAAGAAAAATACTGAAATCTCGAAGCATGCGAGTTTATTCTTCAATGAGTTTCCTTCATAAATGTGTTAGAACATACATAAACTAAATCTAACAGCTTTACAAAAAGAATTAAGCAAACCCATCTTAAACAACATGTTGTAAAACAGTATGAATTATGAGGTCTAACATACTTATTTTATGAAATCAATACAAATGAATACAAAATCAGTGATATCTAGTTTGTAATTGGATAACATCACATAAAAACAAAAACTCATTTACCAATGTTATAACGGAAGCCAAGCTTAGCCTTCTTCAATCGGTGCTTAATAATATTAGAAATAAGTCACAAATCTATAATAATATGTCCATATTAGAAAATTTAGCAAAGCTGTTTTAAATGTAATTGAATGGTAATGAAAAGCAAAAGATGACCTGTTGATGATATTTTCTTGTAATCACGTAGGTTATTGTTGGAGTCCAAGTTCAATGCTCTATCTCATTTCCAAACGTGAAATTTTCGAATATTTATCAAATATTAATGAGTGAATTTTATAGAAGTAATGAACAATTTTTTTAAAAAAAAATCGATTAATTCAAAGTGGATACTCCATATAAAAAAAATGATAAAAACAACAATAGGACAATATTAAAATTGATTCTAAAATATAATAATAAGGTAGTACTTAGATGATTTAAGGTAGTACCTATATCATTATAAAGTGGTACGTCAAAAATATTACCTTTGACCAAAAAGTGTATGACATGTTAATTATTTTTAGATTGTTACTTGAAATTTGTATTTTATAAATTTAAGTTATTATATTTATAGTTTTTTTCATAGGAATGTATGGAAACACATGAATTTAAAAGTACGAAAGACATGATTGGATATATGCATAATTATTTTCATTAAAAAATATTTATAATTTCATTTGTTAATTTATATATTTTTATTTAATTACTATATAAAAGATACTAAGAAAAGCTTTACAAAAATATTATTCCACCTCTAATAGAATTTGAAAATAAGATAATTAATATTTATTTCTTTATTAAATTTGTATTCTTAATGTTTCATTTTTTAAAGGGGGTAAATTAAGCTATATATACATAAATGACTAGTGGGAAGCCAAGGTTTAGGATTAACAATATAGTCTCCCCATCCTTTGAGTCTCACATGTTTCGGCCCAAAATTCGCCGAAATTGACCAAAACTTTAACCCTTAATCCTTTCTCATATTTCTCCATCGTTTGTTCTCCTTTTCACTATATGTAGCTCTGAATCTTCGAAGGATCCTGTACATGTTTTTCACATTAATTCTACATTTTGGTAAATATGGGTTCGAACTTGGTGGTATTTATTTTTTTTTAGTTTTTTGTTGAAAATAACTTGATTTCAAATTTTAGATCGTTTTATTTTTTTAGTTTTTTATTAACTTATTGATAGTTTCTTAAATTTTTTACTAGATAGAAAAAACCAAAATATATATTTTTTTTATACTAAAAAATAATATATTGGTATTTCTTTACTTTTTAATACTTAATAGTCATAAAATATAGAAAAAAAACAAATGACTTAATATTTAACATTGTTAAACGGTGTTTAGATTTAAGTTATGTTTACAATTAACTAAAACAACAAACATTACATTACTTGGATTTATGCTATTTTTGTAGGCTAAGAGCTTTGTAGTACTCAATGATAACCCAATCCATTCCCATTTTCTAAGGCCCAAGTTAAGTTTGGGTTAGGCCATGGATGATTGAGTTGTACACGAGTTGAATGGGTGTTCAGGTTGTATTGATCAAATTTGAGTTGGTTACAATTGATCATGCCGGTAATCATGAACTTTTAAATTTTATTTTTTATACACTTATACTAGAATTTAAATAGTAAATAACACATCATTTTGAAATATTAAAAAAATATATTTACCCTTCTAAAAATTAATATACAACATAATTAAATTTCACTTTTTTTTTTCTTTTAAGATAATTTGAAAGGATGTAAAGAAAATACTGGTATATATAGCACTAGAAATTATGAAAATTATGAAAATTTAAATCAAGTTTTAAGATAATTATTTGAAAGGATGTAAATAAAATATTGGTATATAGAGTACTATAAATTTTGAAAATTATGAAATATTAAATCAAATTCAAATTAGGTTTGAATTATCCAAACCTTTTATTGTAATCCAACATGATTTGAGTTTTGATTCAGAAAATTCAACTGAAATTCAACCCCAGTTTTAAAAATACTAATCGCTAAAAACCCTTTATTCAATTTGGTGCCCAACAAACCAACTACTACCCATTGTGAATAACTACGGTCCCCGCCATGATCCTATAGGTAATGATTATAATAGAAAATATGTTAAAATTTTCTTTTATATTTCCCATGTGTTTTTATCGGTATCATCACTGAGCAGCCAGCACTTAACCAAACCAAAGAAAGAAGAGGGAAAACGGTCCAAAAAGTGTTGGAAAGAGTAGCAATGCTTGGAAACAGATGATTTTGATTTTAAATATTCTCATTACCACTTCGGCGGCGGAGACCAACGGCCACGTTTATCAGGATAATATGAAAGAGAAGCTCGGGATACCATAGCATCATGGCGCCCAGAAGCCCCAAATCTCAGCATGAAGCCTCGTCCAAAAGGCTGAGAGAAATGGGTGAAGATAGAATCAGCAATTTGCCAGACTCCGTCATCTCCCACATCTTTTCATTTCTCCCAACTAAAACTGCTGTACGTACCAGTGTACTTTCAAAAACATGGGAACTCAAGTGGACATTAACACCAACCCTCGTCTTCGAGGACCTTCTCTATTGGGATAGAGACACTAGAGATTTCACTCGTTTCATCAGTCGAACCCTCCTTCTCCACAACTCTAGTATTAAGATCAAGAATTTGTTCATTGACATGGACTACGAGAAGGACCCTTATCTCGACAGTTGCCTCAACTTGTGGCTTCAATTTGTCAGAACCAGAGACGTAGAAGAGCTGAGTCTACAATTTGATGACGGAACCTTCCTTGACTCTCCGTGGAGTATTTTCGATGATGGCCCGGAAGGCTATTTGTTACCTCAATGTCTCTACACCCATCCTTCAATAAAACGCTTGACTACTAATTACTGTGTTGTTGGTCCTTCTCGGGTAGTTTTTTGGCCTTCCCTCAAGAGCTTATCATTGAGGTTAGCAGTTGTGAGTGAGGACACGCTTCAAAAAATTTTACTGGGCAGCTCTTCTTTAGAGTTCTTAATGTTGGAACATTGTGAGTTTGGTTTTGATAGGCTTGACATTTGTTCTGCAAGTCTGCAAAATTTGGTGATCCATTCTGTTTTGGAGCCTACAACTGGAGACAAGTTTGATGTGTTGCAAATTTCGGCTCCTAATCTTCTGTTTCTGGAAATTTCGGGGCATTACTATCAGAGAAAGTTCCAGTTATTGGATGTATCATCTTTGGTTGATGCGTGGTTTGATTTTGATCTATTTGTTGATGATGGAAATTTCCACTATTCTGTTGAAGAGTATGTTAAAAAGAAGACACAAGAAAGGAGAGAAAATCTCAAAAAGTACAGCAGCATGTTAAGAGAACTTCTTGAAAAGGTTGCACATGTTGAGAAACTTACTCTAGGGCCTTGGTGTATTATGGTATCATTTCTTCACCCTATCCCTTGATTTTAAATATTTCTTTCCTTCCACTGTTCGTCTCTATTTTCTTTTCCATATTTTTCCTCAAATTTTCTGGAATGAAATGGAGCCTTAAGTTTGATATATGCACAACCTCCTCCTGATTTATACACTGGAGAGCCTTTATGCTAATGTTTTCAGACTTCAAATTAATTAATTTCAAGAGATGTTTACAATATTATTTTAATTTTGTGTTCTTGTTCTTCTTTCTTTGATTTGCAAAGGTACTATCGGTGTTGGAGGTAAAAATCATGCCTTCTTTAACCTCAAAGTGCAAATATCTAACTCTAAAAACTTTGGCTTCAAAGTCGAGCCTCCCAGGAATAGCAAACGTGCTAGAAAGTTTACCAGAACTAGAGAAATTGTATATAAAGAACGCAAGCAGTGCCCCTTCTAGTCACTCTGCAAATGAACTGGATGAAATACTCATGCACATGATGTCGTCTCACAGCTTAAAGGTTCGTTTTACTTCTCCTCTCATAGTTATCCTTTCTTTAGTGGGTCTTGCTATTTTCATCGTAATGATAAGCAGAAGTCGTTTGATGTTGAGTCACTTGAACATGCACTAACACACTATCTATCAAAATTTAGTGGAAAATTTTTCATCTTGATTTCTTCTTTATATGTAGATCAACTTTCATCCAGACTTTTCTGCCTTTTGCAATTTTGAAAAAAAGTATGGCTCGACATCAGAGGAGAGAAGCTCACAATGGTTGCTGAAACACCTTGACACTGTCAAAATTATGTTTTTCCACAAACCTGGTCATATGAAAAACCTTGTGGCTCCCCTTGTTCAGTTTCTCCTCAAGAATGCAGCAGTGCTGAAGCAAGTACTTATTTCCAAGAGAGAAGCTCCACCGTTTCTTTATTAAGCTTTACAGGATATACTCATAGGATGGCAATTTTCTTAAAAATGTAGCAGCGCTAAAGTAGACGTATATCTACAAGTGAAAGGGAGGACAACCATTTCTGAGCTAAGCGTTAGAACATATTCTCATGATATAATAGTTCAATTAGTGTAACCCTCTTGGCTTTTTTGTTCTTGTGTTAGATTCTAGTAATCAAGTTTTAAATTTCAAAGCAAAGAGTTTTAAGTGATCCATTTTTTTATTTGGTTTGCTATATAATGTAACAATTGCATATATGGGATATAATTTGGGAGAAAATCTTTTCATTACTACTCGAAGTGTGAGAAATGCTTTTAAACCAATAGCAAATCACATGGTACAAACAAAGAAATTTTGGGGCTAACAATTAGAGTTGTTTCTTCTCTTTCCTGGTCCATTCTTGGTATGTCATGAATTCACAATAGTGTAATTAAAAATAAAGATAAAAATATAATTTTTACTATAGAAAAGCATAAAATTTTGTTTTTGAACTTTTTCCCCTCTTAAAATATGACAAACTATGATGAGGCAAATCCTCTTTGATGACACATCTCTTTTTATTTGTTTATCCTCCTCTAATAGCAATTACTTCATCAAAATGAGGATTTATTTTTATAAATTCTAATATCATTGTCAAAAATAAAGGAAAATTATAATAATTAGTAGTAATTAAAAATCTCAAAATTTTAATCATTGTGTATATATGAGAACTGAGTAGTTTTCAATTGGTATTTTATTTGATTTTCATTTTGAGCAAAATATTTAATTGAAAAAAAAAAGCTTTAAATACATTTTTTCATTATTTGTAATCATGAAGACTCCTCATACATACTTTTTCACACCCATAACATAAAACTTCACACTTCTAAGATTTCATAAAAATTCATTTTGTCTAATCTTCACTAACATGCCATAGAGTTTATAAAAGAATGGAATATGTGTTTCCTATTTTTCTTATAAAGCTAAAATAGAAATTAATATGAGTTTGGTAGCACATTGCTTTGGTTGGTTCCTATTATGACAATTTATATTTTAAAAATAACAACCCAAAAAAGCAAACACATTTACCACAAATATATTGCAAAAGCACATCAAAATAAAATCTTTTGAGAATTTCATGAACCATTCTTTTATTTACTTGATCCAATGAGAAACAAATATCCTGAAAAAGCACTTCATGACATATTCCCTAAGTTTTTTTTTTTTTATCTCATATGACCTTAATTTTCTTACATTATATACTGGGTTTGGACCTCCACGCACTTTGTGATTCATTCCATTGGTTTCTCTTCCCTTATGACTTTTTTCTTCTGTTCTGTATTGGATTTGGATGTGCCTCCAGTCACGTGTCTTGGTACTTCATGATACATTCCACAAGTGCCCCTTCCCATATGACCTTAACTTTCTTTCATCATTATGTATTAGATTTGCACTTGCAAGCACTTCATGATACATTTCATATTTATCCTTTGCTTGGTTGTGTTAGAAAATATTTTCTCAACTTCCTCTAGAGCTTGCATATTGAAATTATGATTGCAATTTTAGTATTTCTCTAACGTTTTCCTATTTGCAGACATTTCTTCAAAGTTTTGGCATGACTTCTAAAACAAAGGCATAATGTAATCCTTTGGTACCTCATATGAAACTTAGTGTAGAGATGTCTCCTTAGATGAAGAAGTCAATTAAGTACATCAATACAGTTCCATATGCTAAAGCCATTGGATGATTGATGTATGCATGCCATGGTTTGTAGTAGGCTTGATATTTCACATGTTATCATTATGGTCGGTAAATATACACATAATCTAGGGAAAATACAATGACGATTTATTATCGGCATAATTGATGTTGGAATAGCATTTCAAGAAGGAAGTTTAAGACAAGTTATAGGTTTTGTGGATTTAAACAATGCTAAGGTCCTTGATAAGTAAGTCTACTACACTTTATGTATTTACACTATCAAGTGGACCCATTTGTTGGTAAAATATATGACAATGATAAAAGCTTTCAAGGAAACTATTTGGTTGTATGTTTTGGTTGAGGATTTAGGATTCAAGCAAGAGCAAATTTTAATTTATTGTGATAGTAAAAAAAAATCATACATTTGGGCAAGAATCAAATTCGTCACTCTCAAACGAAGCATATTGATGTTAAATTTCATTCTGTTAGAGAGATTCTAAAAAAAAAAAAAAATAAATTAAAAAGATGATGTCTTACTTTAAAACATTGTTATGATAGATAATCAAATTGATATGTTGACAAAGACAGTTTTTGAGGTCAAGTTCAATAATTGCTTAGACTTGATATATGTTTAGAGAATATGAGTACCCTTGGGTGTATGTGGTTGCAAGATCTTTAAAGATGTTTGGTTAGCTTCAAATCCCACCAAGGTGGAAATTGTTGAATGTGGCTTTATTTGAGTTATTAATCAACTCAATATTACATGACAAATTTTGGGGCTTTTAATATTATAACGAGATAATTTTGCATGAAAAAATTTGGGACCTTAATATTTGAACTAGATTTTTAGTTCAAGGTTGACAAATAAAAATACTACAGTTACCACATATATACATACATACATGGGATATAACTTATATTCTCTCAGTAAGTTTTTCTATTATTGAAATTTCTATGAATATTGTCAAGAAAAAACCTAAAACCTATGATAAAGAGTACTTTGTAATTGTTCTTTACTCTTTTGATATGTTTAACGGATGATCTTATTGCTACCATGGATATAATAAGAACACTGTCAAACCAAGTAAATTGTTAGCATCTTCTACAAATTTGTCTTTATTCTTTTATATTTTGTTTTCACTAATAATTTCACAGATCTGTTTTGTTTCCAAACAACACCTTAGACAACTACCTAGGATAACAAGACCCTCCTACCCTTTCCTCTAGAATTTTTATCTCACTCTATTGTTGTTTTTAGTGAAAAACTCTCTAAATAAAACTTAAGGCAATGAGAATATATACGAAGTAAAGAAGTGGTTAATGCGTGTATTATGAGTTTTATCTTTATTGGAGAATAGTTGTAAAGCGTGTGATAATCAAAACTTTCTTTTACAACTTTTTTATTTTCCTTCTTACTAAAACCATTAGCGGCTTGTGGACCCGCATTTTTCACGTGCGTCCCCACTCGATCGGCGAGACTCGCTTTTATTTGTGAAAAATTGATTTTTGGAAAAGTCGGAGTCGCCACTTATTTTATTTTTATTTTAAAGGGAAAATAAAACAAGAAAGAAAAACCCTAAAAAAGTGACTCCATAATTTTTGGAAAAAGCATGTCTTTGAAAAACCCGAGTCTAAGTCCGGGGATCAGGTTACCTATTGGGAAGGTACCTTTAAAAGGTAGCACCCCTCTAAGCCCTCTAAAGGTCTCTACTAACAAAGTTAAGGGAAGTGTGGCCATTAATCAGTTAATTATGGATACCTAAGTAGGCTAGGTGATTTCAAATATTGCATGCCTAAAGAGAAAACAAACCATAAGAGAGAGTCGAAGTGCGTACCTAAATGGCTTCTCAAGCGCTATCATGAAACATAAGAAATTAGTTTGGAAATATGACACAACATTTGTTTTATCTAAGCAAATCAAGCATATATCAAAACACCCAAAAATCACATCATGTATGGATATAGTCATCAATAACGCATGTGTCCATGGAATTCTCAAAAATAGGTGTGAAGGAGCGTACCTGGATGGCGAGCTAAAACGCTACTATGGGAAACAAGATTGCTTAATAATAGGTGCATAATAATCTCACGTATCTCAAAGAGAAAGCACAATTAATCAAATGTCAAACAAACACTATTGAAGAGGATATCATGAATGTCGGGCCCCCACCAAAGCCCTAATTAATTTCGCACGAGTTGATTCCATAAATTCCATGACTTGGAATTATGGAGTTTGTTCGTGCTTGAGAAAATCGGAAAAATCGAGAAAATGGTTGAAAATAAAAATAAATAATAAAATAAAAAAATAGTGAAAACTTGTGCCAGAAGGAAAATGGCAGCAAAAGGGTGTTGAAATCTGGATTTTATTGCCTAGAGAAGGTCTAAAGATGATTCTCTAAAATCAGGATTATTTGGATGAAAACGATTTTGAAAACACAATTCAAAACACGTAAAATCATGAGGAAAACAAGAGGGGTGAGAAGGGAAGAGAGTAGTGTGCACCGAACTGGTCATGGCGAGTGGGGTTTGGGGGTTTGGCTGTGACTGCGTTGCTGGTGGTTATAGGCGCTGCTGTCATTTTCTCTGAATTTTTCCCTCTACTCTCTCGTATGCATTTAAGTGCTTTACATCACTGTGTTCTTGAGCTTTTCCCCATTTCTTCTTATACCTTGACCTGCCACCTCTGCTGGTGTGTTCTGTTGAACTAAGTAAACTTGCTGGCGCGTTCTGTTGAACTGAGTGACACTATGTCTGCTCTCAAATTTAAATCCTTTAACCTTATCCATCAATAGGGATGCCTGAATTTCAGGAGCCCGCAACTCATTCGGCAATGCTGAGGGAAATGGCGTTGTAAATGTTGCTTGAGGAGAAGGCTGCTGTGGAGGATGTTTTATTATATCCTTGCTGACATATTGACATGGCGTGAGATGATACACCAGCAATTTGAGTAGTTTGTGGTCAGCCCAATTGAGGTTGCTTTCAAACTTTCGCTACAAAAAAAGAAGATCGAAGATGACGAAATCCATGTGAATCGCTCAACGGTTCTGGCAGCGAATGAGGATTGGACATGCAGATTCTGGAGACAGTGACTTGAAGCTTCTTGCGAATCTGTAGCAAGTTTAATCAGACCACTCTTGAGGGCAACTTCTTTCTTCAAACAAAGTCATGCATTCCAGAGTACGCAGCTTTCCTCTTTCTGAAGTACAGAGCATGCCTAAGATCTATGTTTGGGGGCAAAATGTTTTCGTAATCTGCATGGGATTGCGCTTTATTGCTTACAAAAACATCATTGAATCTCACCATTCCAGAATGGCACATAAACAGTAGCGGACTTTGATGTTATCTTCATTCAGCTGTTAAGTGACCATCATTAGTCTTGTTTCTATCTTTTAGAACATATACAGGGATGTGCCTTAGGAAGTTCTGCATTGCTTGCATCTCGCTTGACCTTTTGCTCAATAATTCAACCTGAGTACGGGGTTGAGACATCTGGGTTGCAAAGGTGACTATGGACTGTACATTCGCTTGTTTCTCTTCCCACTATTTTCTGAATCAAATTACCTGCTGCTGTATCTATTGAAGCTGTAGCCTCATCTAACAATCTCTCAAAAGGCATAAATATCAGATTCTTCAACTATGCTATTCTCAGATCACCTCAGCAGTATAAGGGGTTCTATGCATTTAGGAACCATCAGCAATGCTTGGATTTTTGGGATATTATACAGAACAAAGCAAAGTTGTGCGACATTTCCCTTTGATTATGAAGATGAAGTCGAAGATGGCAAAATTTTGTAAAGACTTTCAAGGGGATTCCCTCCACGTTTGTCATCAAAGATGCTTTTTGACGAATTTCCCATAGTCAACTTGATTAAGGCAACAAGAACAACTTTTTGCTTACTCTATGATGCAGTATTAAGCATGTCAAACAATGAGTGAGCCACCTGCTTAGCTGACTTAAAATCTCTGATATTCTCAACATCGAGAGGCTCAAGTGAAGCTCTACTGAATATAACATTTCTTGACTCCAAATGTAACACAGTTATCAGTTGATTCACGGAATTGATTGATGCTTCGCAATGAAGAAAATCAGGACTGCTAAATAGTATTTTCAACAATTCAGACACTATGGCCTTAGAAGGGTCTTGAGGGCTTAAAGACAAGTACTTGGTTAGAGCACCCAATGCTCCAGCTTCAGCCATGATCAGTTTGTTCGCATCAGACATTAGTTCAAGTGGTTTGGCACCTTCCCTCACATGCATCTCAGAATGAGCCTTCATACACTCCCAGTAGAAATAGTTTCAGAATCTGCATTTATTATAGTGGCTTTAGTTTCGATGTCGTCTTTTGAGAGAGTCATTCTCTACCAAAATCACAATCTAAGCAATCGTCAAGCATTAGGTTGGAATTTCCGTCACAAATTAATTTCTTGTTAGCATCATTAGTAATCTTCAGCAATCAAGCTCACTGAATCGTCTCCTGAGTACCCATGACAGAAGAAAGCTGATCATTCATGGCACCCAAGACTGAGCCATGGTGATAACTATTTAAAGTAGTGTTTGAATTAGCTGATCCGTCAAGACTTTGATGGGATGATACATTCCTGATGGGTTAAGTGTCATCAGTTGACATGGTACTATTGCTTACAAAAAATTATGAGCCCAGGTTCTTCTTCCTGCTATTGTCCAATTCTGTAGGAGTAATCTGGTCTTTTCCAGTTTATTAAGCTCCATCATGCCTGCCTCAAGAAGGGCCTTTGGCGTATATGTCAGTAAGTTCAAGTCTGGACAGTGTCCTAGTAAACAGATGCCTTCCCTGATCTCTATCAGTATGCATCCTCTGATTAGGATTGATTTCTGGACTGATCTGATCAAAGATCCTCGAACTGTTTAAAGTCCCATGATTCTTTTGGCTTTGAGAGTCTTCTCTGGTTTTCCTTGCTCAAGTAATCAAGCAAATTGCCCCACATGAATAGAAGATGCTACAAGTTTAGCAGTGCATTTTTCATCAGTATTCAAATCAAACATTGGAATTTTCTGTAGGTTGGCGGAATTGTTGGCAATTTCGACATCATATATTGCAGCAAGGCCGAAATTCTGACTTACACTTCTAAGTGTTCCAGAGAACTTAGTCATGTCTGCCTCCTATGTCATCTCTTGATAAATCTGGTTCTCTTCAAATGCTTCCGAAGGTTGAAATTAGTACCCTTGTTCGTCTCAAGGAAACAAACCGAGAGGTTTGGACAGTAGGATCTGCACTTTCTCCACAGAACTGGAGCACCTTTTCAGAAGTCCCTTCTTTGGTCTCAGCAAAAGACTTTAGAGCTTCAACAAGAAAAGTAAGAAACTCTTTGGCCAGATGCAATCGTCTTGCTGTGGTCTTTTTGCATTTGAAAACATGTCCTGGAGTAAAGCTTCTCTGGTCAAATCAGGTCTTCGTCCAAAAAGCTCTTGTACAGGGCATTCGAGAATTCAACTGCTTCAAGTCTCTTTAGTATATAACAATCAGCCAAGGCTAAAAATAAAATAAAATTGCATCACCTGATGTTCCTTTCCCCAAGGTTAAGATCTCCAGATTCCTTAAAGAAGACATTGCTGTCATAACCAGCGAGTGAATTGAAGGAGCACCAAAAAAATATTCACTTCAGTGGCATTCGGATATCTACGACACATATCCTCAAACTGTTCTTCAGATATGTTCTGATTTTCGAGATTCAGACACCTCCAGAAGTCTTCATGAGAACTACCAGCTCGCCACTACTTACAGACTGTAGCAGCTCGACGAAGATTAATATAGTCCAAGAAAAGGAAACCATGTGCAATAAGTCATCTGTACGATCCATCCGAACTTCTAAATGTTCCATTTTTGAAGTACTAAATCCATCTCCTTCTTTGTCTCTCCCACTGGCAGTGCAGCTATGGACAGATAGTTTGATGCAGTAGGCTTATCATCCTTCATAAGAGTTGCCATCAATTTACCCCGTTGGGTTCTCATCCCAATAGTAGTCACAAGCATTTTGCAAGACCCATCCTGAATTTTAGTTCTGAACAAGAGAAAAAGGATTCTCAGAATTCACATGAACCGTCTCACTTTCTCCTGTCAAACTGAACTCATTTATCGACAAAGAAAAATCCCAAAACAAAAAGTCTATCAGCTGGGACCTGATCTCCAATGGAAAGATGAACAATATCACCTAGAATTAGATCATATACTGATATCTTTTGCCTCTGTCCACTTCTAGTAACTTGAGCTGTCTTTTCCTTCTCTGTGTCCAAATCTTTGAACTGCAAAGATTGTCTATAATCACTTATAGCGGTGACACATACAACAAGCAGAACACTTGCAACGATTCCAAGTCCATTTTGTGCACCCTTTGGCCATCCCTTCATCATTATACTAATAAGAAAAGACACAAAGGCACAAATAGCAAGTATCATAATGGTCATACCATGGAGGACTTCCCACACAAAAAACCCAGAAACCAAGGACTTTGGTTTAAGTGAATTCATTAATTCCATAAATTTCCTTTCTTTTATTCAACAGATCATCAGCCATAGGAATACCATCGGTGGTTGACGTGGAGAGCTTCTCTGCAATACCCTGAACCTTACCATGAATTTTAAGCCTTTTAGTCATGACTTTCCACAATTGATCCCAACTCATCAGCACAAATTTGAAAACCTGCAGCTGTTACTTCCTCAGGTGCAATGTAGTCACTGGACAAACCATGAATAAACTGAAGTGCGGCCTGTGAAACTAGAACTGCTACTCTAAACTTCTCCTCATTGGAACGTCGAATAGTTTGAGCTTCGAATCACTTGCTGAGATTAGCAGTGAAACGGGACCTTCGCTTAGGTTTTTAACAACCCAGCGAAGCTTTCTCCGTGTGAGCTTTAGGTGGACCTGAAGCCTGAGCTTCCAGAATTGCTTGGTTAGCTGTCTCATAATAACCAGCTGAGCGGCAGAGCTTTGCATATTGAAGCCAGCAATCACCAACTTGAGCACCAAGACCGCTTGCACCAAGAACCAATCTTTGTAAAGCCAGAAGTGACTCTCTTGCCCAAAGGGATGGCTGTGTAAATCTGAGCTGATCTCCCCAATTTTCCATCATTTTTGTAAATCTCAGATCAGCCAAATCAATTGATTTCAGCAACAGCTAGAAGAGCAATCAGAGCTCGTTTGGACAGAGCAATTTTCTCAGCAACTGAGAATTGGTCTTTCTTTATCAGGGCCTGAGGAATTTTCACAACATCCATGTCAAAGGAAGCATTATTCTCAGAGCTGCTGCAAAGTAAACCTTCCTTGTCAGTCCCATCAAGGTACTCATCCATCAATTCCCACTTGCTAAGCCTCCATGCTGCCTAAACACCTTGTATGCACCAAGTTTTCTTGTATTTATGAATTTTAGCTATTAAACCATCCACGTGAATAACCATAGTCTGAAAGTGGCACATGTCAGTAAACAATTAAGAACATCTGAATGCCTCTGTACTGAGGTAGGCTCCATCTGCAAAGCCTGCTCTGAAGAAGTTAAAACTTCTGCCCAGTTTCCTGCTTTCTTGTTGATTAGAAAGCTGGTCTTGCAAACTTAATGACGTGTGCAAACATGCTAGGCCAGATAGACCATCAGGCTCATCCAAACCACTGTATATTTTCATGAGGTATCTTCATCCTCTCTCTAAAATTCTGGTGCTTCTCTCTTTTAAGTGGTCGATACTCTTCTTTCCAATGGTGATTCTCGCTCCATGGTTACCCACATTGCACATATCCCGAAATCACTACATTCCGTGTAATAAGGTTCTTATGGGGCATTTTATCAAACAACTTCCGAGCAAAGGTAAAGATCTCCCATCTTGGCACATGCATTGACCATTACAATCTGATACACCAAATTTGGCTCACAAATTGATGAAAACATCCATTAGCAAGCAGCCAAACCACCCAATTCCTGCATACATATAAACTAACCACTTTGAACATATGAGTCATACTCGAACCCACTTTTCAGAACGGCACCCTGTACAAACGAATTGATCCCATGCATCAATAGCTGAGCGGAGGTACGAACCCAGAAGGTGAAAGTGTAGTTATCAGAGACCAAATAACCAGCAGAAAGATCCTCTATTTCCAGAACCATGCTTCTCAATCTGTCCTTAATCTGCATATCCTTAACAAGCGAATAAACAGCCGACAAGCTAGAATTTTGAAACGTTTGTTCTCTTTGCTGAATCTCATGACTGCATGCCCAAGCTTTGGAATCACCCCCATATAAAGAATTGATGGCCATAGGACGGATAGGAAGAAAAGCAAAAACAAGTATGGTAGAGAATAGCGGAAACGATGGGAAAACAGACATGGGAGATTAAAAGAAAATAAAGCCACATCTCATAATTTTTCAATAGGCTCTGGTTAGTGGGAATAGGCACAGAGATATATGCTTCCGAAGGCATTAATGACATCCAAAATCAAAACAAGGCAAACAGGCAAGTAACCAATCTCAACAAAGTAAATTGTGGCCCTTTTCGTCCACACAAAAATCAACAAAACAATTATATATTCAGGAATCGAACTCACGGAAAAAAAATCAAATATAGGTAAGAATTCCGAAAGCAACGAGGTGCATACCTGGACAGCTTTGGTTGCAATGGCTCGGCTTCTGGCTATCTTTTCTCTTCCTTCTGAGGACAATTCCCAGATAAAAATCCTCTTTTTTGCTTGTTCTTTCTTCCTCCTCCTCCCTCTCTAGACTCCAATACGTGCTCTGCCCCCAAGAAAAATCCTCCCTTAATAAAAAAAAAACTCCCCTTTTCTCCTTCCTCTCTCACGTATATATACGCCTTTCCCTAAAACTAAATCTCCCTAAAAAAAAGGCCAAATCTCCTATTTTCTCTCTTCTTTTCTCCTTATCCTTTTTTAAATCTTCCAATTCAAAAACAATCTTCCCAACTTCAAATTCTCCTCCAAAACCTTCCAAGGAGAGTCCCACTTTCCTTAAACTCCAATGGTAAGTTTCCTTGCAAAAACATGAAATTTTAGAAGTTAAATAATTGCATGAATAGATAAATAAGTAAATAAATTAGAAAATGGTAAAAATAATAAATAAATAAATAAGTTGAGGAAAATAATATAAAGAGGAAAACGAAATAAAATAAAATAAAATAAAACAAATTAACAAAAAAAATGGGCCCTACGAGCCATGCAAACACGCAAGTCAAATAAGTCACGCTAAAAATGTCCAAATGGGTCAAGTGTGCCTAAATGGGCCTATGATGAGACTAAGCGGGCCTAGGGTGGTGCCTAATGGGCCAAGTGTATCTAAAGGCTATCCTAAAAAAACAAGAAAAGCCTAAGTCTAAATTAGGGCTGCCAAGGGTCACGATAAGGGATCAAATAATCCCTTAACCAAAGTCTCCAAGGTGACTCAGAAAAAGGTAAGTCGTACGAGTAGTAATGGGCCACCAAGGAACTACCGTGGAGCACTGGAAGTGGATTTAAAGACATGTGCTAAAAGGGCAAAATTGAGGGTCTACACGGCTAAGTTCAAGATTCAAGGTGACAGAAAGTTGAGACATTCCATTTGTTCTACTCTTAGTACAAAGGGAACCTCATTACCTTATAATTTAATTGACTTGTTCATCTTAACGCCAAGCTTAAGCTTAGTGAGATGATGAACCAAGCTCCACATTCTTACTGCTATCACTAAGGCCTAAACTGGGAGTTAATATTTGAGTAATAGCTGGTGTAGAAAGTCTTTTAATTGCATCACTTAAGTTAGTATATAGGAGGCTAGCTTAACTCAATTGAGGGGCAACATTTTCACATTAGGGATTTAGGTAAAGGTAATCAGTTTAACTTAGGATTGACAACTTCCATAGGTGAATTCTTGAGGACGATACTTGGAGTTCTACAAAAGTTGTCATAACTTTTTCTCTAATTTTTCTTGGTTAGAATTGTTACACAAAAATGCTTAGTATATTGAACAATAGAGAATCACAAGTAAGAAACTAGTGTTGTTGGGGGATTGATAACCCCTATAATTCGGATAAAGTAAATCGTTTTGTTATAGAACTATTAGTTTGTTAGGTTTTTGTTTTTTTTTTTATGAACCTATAGTTGTTTTTCCTTTTATTAGTTGCTTGCATCTTTATTTAGTATTTTCCAATTTTTCTTATTTTAGTTATTTTATTTTATCTATTGTTTCCTTAATTTTATGTTTAGTTGGGAGAGAGACTTGTGACATAAACTTCAAAGAACAAGTAATTGTAACCAAATATGGATAATATCAATGAAGTTAACAGTAGCAAGGGTGTTTGAGTACAAGTCCATGAGGAAGCATCGGAATCCTTTGAGTATAAGTACACCCTCATGCTTTGCCATACCTTAAAACCAGAATCATGTAAACATTGACATCTTAGATCAATGCACAACATAAGTAACAACAATTTAATTCTTTACGATTAAAATACTAACCTTTAAGTTTAGATATTTCCAAACCTTAAATTCTAAGTATTGAAGATGATCTCAAAGACCAAAGACCTTCCATCCAATCACTTTTGAATGGCTTTAGGCACTATAGTAGAATGACTATTCTTCCTTAGGGATAGTGGCTTGAGTTTTTATTCTCTTAGGGAAAATGAAAGAATAAAATATCAAGTCTTTAACCCTTAATCCTAAGAGGGTCTATATAGACCACTAGTAGGCTTCAGTGATTGAGGCCCATCATAAGCTTAGATCACTTAATCTATCTTATGGGTCCTATTTAATTAATTAGCCATAATAGACTTCAATTAATTAAATAGCCTAAGTAGAGACCAAAAGAACATAATCATAAGCACTTGTGTGTACTTGTACACACTTATGCTCTTGCAAAAAGTACTTAAGTTCTTATTCTTATGCACCATTATGCACTCTAGTGATTAAAAGAAAATTCCATAAAAGAATGTAAGATTGAGTGAGGACCACTAAGATCGATATAAAAATATTGGCTCCCCCATAATGTAATTTTGAAGTTAACTCAACCTTCCACTAAAGATAGTCAACTACACTTTAGTATTGTATGACATTGAATTAAAATCAAATTAATTAATTTCTTGGGTTCGTAACCTACTATTCACAACATGCAAGTTCCTCACAAACTTTTTTCCATAATCTAATAATAGTTATCAACCTTCATGATTACCTCTCAATCCTTAGTTATAAGATCCTTCTATATTATGTTCATCAACTAAGATAATATTATCCATAAAGGATGTATGTCAAATTCTAATGAAGGAAGTGCTATGCCATAGACTATATGATCAGAGATCCTTAGAATTAATCAAAGAGATATATTGTCTTAAACTCATGAAATATTATGGTGTCTTTATTGAAAATATTCATTACTCTACCTACCTAAACAACTAGTCACCTAATCCATAAGGAATATATGATCACTTTAAGATCTTACTTATAGGTCAAAGTAATTGATAACATTAGCACTAGCCTAATGTTCTCTTAAGACAAAATAGCTTGGATAAGTCATGACAATTCGCTAGTCATCAGTCAAGACTCTCCATAGGTCCTGTTTAATATGTAACCTTACACACTAGTTTACTCACTATAGGAAAATGATCTCAATGACTAAGACAAGTCATCCCACCAATTAGAAGGTAGAACACTTTGGCTTCTAATGGATTTCCCATGTCCATGAACTAGTTGTGAACAAACTCATCAACTTGTAAAGAACTCATAATTTGGATCTTTTGTACAAATACTAATGCACACTTAAGACATATATAATACAAGTCATTAGGCTAGAATCCACAAACATATCATTATGCATAATAATATGGTAAATGGAAAAGTGATATCTATAAAATAACATCTGAATGTGACTTCTTGTCAATGCTCTCTAGTACTAGCTCTTTAGTAGGACGCAAGACTTTCAAGTTTGTTTGAATTTTGAGAATTTGAGTCAAGGTGGAGATTGTTGACAAGTGTTTTAAACTCTATTTTTGAATCAATTGAAAAGTCATTGATAGTTTCCTAATAGAATATATTCTTGTAAAGGAGTTTTTTTTTATTATTATAAAGGAAATATCCTATTATGATAAAATTTGTTTTCCTTAAATTATTATTATTAGTAGTAGTAGTAGTACTTTATTTTACAATTTTTTTGCAAATATTTTTAACTAAAATATATTGAAGATAGAAAAGAATAAAGATGAAAAGGAAAAAGAAATATGAAAAAAAAAAAAAAAAGGTAAACACAAGTTAGACGAAGCATCAGTTTCCTCTCCAAATCAATGCTTTTTAATGAGTAGTTAAGATTGCACCATGGGATCCCAGGTTCATTAGGTACTAAAGCAAACCAAATCGGATGCATCATGATAAACTGCCAGCAAGCATGCCAATACATAATATAAATCCAATACAAAATGGGAAAAAAAAGGTCATTTGAGGAGTGCTAATAATGCTAGCGATATTTAACTTCAAATTGTTATTATAGGTTCATGTTGACAACCTTCTACGCCTTATTCACTCGATGACAAAGAACCATCATCCATATTCATAAATCACCTTAACCTACCAAAGGCAAATTCATCCTGATTCAAGACATAGTCATTATGTCAATACAATCACTAGACTTTAGTGCACGTGGTTGTAGCTTAACCCACTCTGTAGCTAGTACATTAACAGCTAAACTCTTCCACCAAGTTCTCTTTTCTACTCATTCCAAAAATTTATCTCAAGTTTTGATTTTTAGACAAAATATTATTATGTAAATTAAAATTAAAAGTCCTTAAATTGAATACAAATTTGCAATTACTCACTGCCCATATATTATTATATTTTTCCTTCTGTTTCTATCTTCATATCAAAATTTATAAAAGTAATCCTCATGCTGAGGAAGTGATTTCTACTATAGGAGAAACAAATTAGAAAAACAAATCTGCCTCATTATAGAAGACTTCCTTCAGAATTACCAAACCATGTGTGAACGCTACATTATATACCAAACCAACAAATCCAAAAGGATTTTTTAAAACCCTCTTAGATTTAAAATTTGACTAGGAAACTAAATAACAAAACAAAAATTACTTAGGATTTTTTGCGATTTGAAGTTTGAATAATAGAATCTAATAAAAGGACATAAAATCTTAGAGGATTACATAAAACCCTTTGAGATCTAAAATTTTAAAAAATTGAACCTTGTGATTCAAAATGTATAGATTTAGTTCTTAATGTTGGGCATCTTTGGATTAAAATTCTCAAGAGTCTCTTTCTAGTGTTCTTCAAATTTAGCCTATAAATAGATGCAATGGTTACCATTCCACCCAAACCCAAAATTAGTAAATCTTCTACAACATCATGGGGAAAGTTTCCCAATTGTTGATGATTATCTTCCTTACTCTCATCATACATTCCTATTCAGAAACTATTCATAAGATGGGAAGTGGCTTTAATGGAATGTATGGCATGTATCGTGAAGTACCTGGTGGTCCAGATCCATTACATAACGGAAGGAAAGGTAAGATGGGAAAGGACACATATGGAACGTATCGTGAAGTGCCTGGAGGTCCAGATCCATTACACAATGGAAGGAAAGGTCAGATGGGAGAGGGCACATATGGAACGTATCAGGAGGTGTCGGGTGGTCCAAATCCATCACATAACGGACAGAAAGCAGGTCAGATGGGAAAGGACATGTATGGAGTGTATCGTGAAGTGCCTGGTGGTCCAAATCCATTGCATAACGGATGGAAAGGTCAGACGGGAAAGGACTCCTACGGAATGTATCGTGAAGTACCTGGAGGTCCAGATCCATTACATAATGGAAGGAAAGGTTATATGGGATCAAAAACATAAGGAATGTATCATGAAGTGGCTAGAGATCGAGATCCTTTGCGTACCTCTTAGCATGTTTGTTTCTTACATGATCAAGTAAATAAAATAATGGTTTGTGAAATTCTCAAAAAAAAAATATTTTGGTGTGCTTGTGCAATATATTTGTGTGCTAAATGAGTTTTGTTTTCTCGATTCTCACTTTAAAAATACATTTTATTTATTTATTTTTTATTTTTTTATAATAGAGACCAACAAAAACAATGTGTTATTTTTGTTAATGAAGATTAGACAAAACAAATTTTTATAAAATCTTATTAGTGAAGAGCATTGCTAATACGTTTTTTTTCCCCCAATTTTACATACCTTTTACATACCGGGAAATAGACGTTATATTTTAGTTTTTCTTTATGAATATGAGAAGTCTCCTTTATAATTACAAATAATTAGAAAAAAATATTCAAAAGGTTTTTTTTTTTGGTATGAAGCTTTTTGTTTTGAAATGACAATTAGATAAAATCCTGATTTTACTTAATTCACATATATTCTAAAATCTTGAGATTTTTAGAATTATTAGGCAATATGAAATCTTATATTCATTTTTATAGTAAAAGTTGTCAAAAGAAATTTTATACTTTTCTATAGTAAAAATTAAGGGCATCTTTGGTAACTATTTCCAAAAACAATTTTGAAAAATAGTTTTTGAAAATTGTTTTTTGATTTAAAAACAAAAGTTTGTTTGAAATCCTAAAATGTTTTTAATATTTTTAAATATGTTTTAAAAATAATTTTTATATCTAGTTTTTTATTTTTAATCATTTTATATTTTTGTATAATTATTTGTTAAAATAAGTGAAAATAACTAAAAAATGTTCTTTGAAAATACTCTAAATAAATTTTTGTTAAGTGTGTTTTTTTTTTTTTTTTGTATTTTTTTGTATTTTTTTGTTATGAAGAACAAAAAAAACTATTCTAAAAAATAGTTTGCAAATAGGGCTTACATTTTTATCTTTATTTCTAATTAAATTTCTTTGTACCATGTAATTTGTTATTAATTTAAAATTATTTCTTATACTTCAAGTAGTAATGAAATTTTTTTCTTCCAAATTATTTCTCACATGCATGGATATCGCATTATATAGCAAACCAAATCCATAAGGATTACTTAAAACTCTCTAAGATTTAAAATACAATAATCAAATAATAGAACAAAAAAGTTAAAAAGGATTACTAAAAATTTTGAATACTAGAATCTAATAAAAGAACAAAATGTCCAAGAGTTATAAAATATATCTACAAGTACTTAGAGGTTTAAAGGTCTAGATCAACCACATAATGAAAGGAGAGGTCAAATGGGAAAGGATACTTATGGAATCATCATGAAGTGCCTAGAATTCCAAATCCAATATGTAATGGAAGAAAATGACATATAGGAAGGGACACCAATGACTTGTATAGAAAATTGCCTGGAGGTCCATATCCAATATATATCATCGATGATAGGTCCAACGGGAAAGAACACTTGTAGAATGTATATAGAATTTCTCACAGGTTTATATCTAGTATATCAATGGAGTAAAGATTCAGTTTGTGTTTTTCTTTTATGCCAAAAACAATTGGAATCATGCTGAAAAATCAAATTTCGATTTGCCTTAATTTTATTCATGATGAATCAAATTAAAATATATAAAATGGGAGGGTTATGAAAGATAGATTATAAACAAAATATAAAATGGATAAAAAGGAACAAAGATGGAGAAATATCTAGAAGAATTGTTCCCTTTGGATCCAATCTTAGCATAAAATAGAATCTCTTTTCAAGTAAACACAATCGTACTTTGTTGAATTCTAGATCTCAAAACAATATTAGCCTTAATTCATCCCAAAATCCAATAAAAAAAACCACGAACCATACCTCAAGAGCAAGTATTCAATGTGTTCAAGAGCATCATTCATGTCTTAGCAAGAGGGATTTTTAGAAAATTGTTTCCTCAAATGCAGAGATCCATCGATCTAGGAATGGGGATTGTCAATCACCATGAAGGGGTGCCCTCTTATCTTCGATCTTCACCTCAAAACACTCCTCTTCCATAAGAAGAACTTTAGCCAATCATGGAGAATGCGACCTTCATCTCATGTTTGGTTGCTGAGAAAGTAAGAGAAAAATGATATGGAGGGAAAAGTAAATTTTATATTCAAACTAGTCAAAGGTCAATTGTTCAAAAGATCTCCTAAAATGAGGTCTAAAAAGATTTCTCAACTAATTTCTACAAACCTATTTACAATAGAACCATGTCCACATGGTAAAATCATACAATGTTACCTAATCAAACCATCTAAGCATCCATGTTAGAACCTATCTAAAATAAGCATAATGTAAAAATTACTCAAGAAGATCGATTCATATAGCTGGATCCAATTACAATATTGGATCATAGGGTAATCAAAAGAAACAATTAGGTTGTGACACAAGTGTTCATGACATGGTCAAACTCATTCATAAAGGATGCCACTTGAGAGGTCTTACATGAGTTACAAAAACTTTATCCTCAGTTTCACCCTTGTGGGCAAGACTGGTATGGAGTGGGAAGGGATGTAACAACCAAGAAAATCAGGTCACAGTTAGAGCATAATTTGAGGTGGTTGTTATGTGTTAATCATCAATCATGTTATCCTTAATTTTAATGTATGTATTATTAAATAAGACCAATAGAATATACACAATTGTTTTCAAAATTACACTACTAAACAAGCTCTTATATTCATGCATTATTAATAATAAGAAAAAAAAATCAATCAAATTATATACACAAGAGAATACTCATTGAAAAACGGGAAAAGAATAAATAAAAAATTCTATATAAACGTGTTTATTTTGTTGTAGATTGTGTTAACATTTTTAAAAATTGTAACACTATTTTTGAAATGTTAATATTTTAAAAAAATTTCAATTACATGTGACATCAATCTTTATGTTAATTTTTTAACAAAATAGTCTTGACAAAGTCTCTTATGTGCAATGTCTTGTATCAACAGTTATATAGACAAACAATATATACGTTATAGAAAACAATATTTAAAAATTAACTAGATTAAGTTGTAGCTTTCTATTAATTTGGGTTTCTTATTAGTACAATAATAGACAATCCATTTAGTCTGGTGCTTGTTATAACCCTAATTGATTAAGGAAAAAAATTTGTAAAAAATTAACAAAAAAAAAAAATTATATTTGGTACATATATAGATGACCACTATAGTTAATAATTTGCCAACAAAAGGAAACTAAAGAAAGCAAAGCATGAAAATGACATATTAACTTATTTTTGTTCCCACTATTTTAAACATGAGAAAATGTCATCCATTTAATTAGAAAATTAAACGAAATTTAAACATACTTATTGTCACTTTTATATATAAGTGTGTATCTCTACTTAACACCTTACTATGTTGTTTTTTTTTTTCAAATGTACCAAAATATAAATTGGTATCAATATCACAGTTTTTTTATCGTCTATTTTGATTATGATAATTAAAAATATTTTCATCAATGAATCTTACATTCATTTTACAGACAAAAATTATGAGGTAGGTCAAATGGTTAAAATGTTATACTAGTGTTTGAAAATATCAACCACATGATGTACCATTTACATAAATGGATATATAGTGGTCCACCTTGGATTGACTAAATCAATTCCATGTTATAGTAAGGCTAACAATACCATGCAAAAATATTATAATAACATGCATAGATAAAATTCAAGTTAGGATATTGAAAAATGACAAAAAGCAATTTGGGAGATTATAAAGTTGTTGTTAACATAAACATGAGAAAATTTCACCCTTTTGGTTAAAAAGCCAAAGGAAACTTAAACATGTAGTCACTTTTATTTATAGGTGTGTATCTCGCTCACTCCTAAGTGTTTCTTTATTTTTATTTTTTTTAATTGTACCAAAAAAAATGTAAATTGGTATCAATCTCACAGTTTTCTAATCCACTATATTGATTATGATAATTTTTTCATCAATAGATCTTACATTCATTATAAATAAATAAAAATTATTGGTTAAGTCATATAATTAAAATAAGATTTTTCTAAATGGAATAATCAAACTAAATGAAAATCAAACAAAAAAAAAATTGACACTTAAACCTATACAGATCGATGTACTTTTTTTTTGTGAACTTCATTAAAAAAAAATATAGATTGATCTTAAACTTCATTAAAAATGACTTTGATCTCGATATATATTAAGTCAACAAGACTTCCATTGTTTATTAGCATAATGGTGTACCTCATATATTAGTTGATCACCATGTAATCATTGAAGTTAAGTTAACTATACTCCAATATATATAATTAGTTACAATTTGAATATTTCTAACTAACAATAACCTATTTTAAATTTATAAATGTGTTATGTTGAAAAAACAAAAAATAATGCGGTATGTGATTAGGGATGGCAATGGGGCGGGTTTCGGACAGGTTGCCCCCATCCCAACCCCGCCCCGTTTATTTGAAACAATTCTCATCCCCATCCCATTTAAAAAATTAAACGGGATGGGGCGGGGTGAGCTGGCAGGTATGATAAATTCTCATATCCGCCTCGTTTAACTTTTTTTTTTAATTTTAGTTTTTTTTTTTAAATTACTTTTAAAATTTTTAATTATATTAAAATAAATATAGTTTATAAATAATTAAATAATTATATTTTTTTATAACTTATTTTATTAAAAATAATAAAATAAAAATTAAATTAATTTAATTTAAATTTTAAATTAAATTTAATTTAAAATTTAATTTTATATATAATAATGGTGGGGCGGGGCGATACCTGAACCTGCCCTGAGTTTTTTAAAAAATTCTCAAATTCGTCTCAAACTAGTTTATTAAAATTAAACCTCGTCCCATTAGGGGCGGGACAAGGCAGGTACCCAAAAAGACCCGCCCCATTGCCATTCCTATATGTGACCTTCATTTTATATTAATTTATGTAAACTTTTACAAGATTAAAGATATCATTATACAAAATATATATGTATATGGTTAAAAAATGGATTTGAAATTTATCATGAAATGGTATAAATGTACTAATCAATTCTAAGTCTTTTTCATGATAAAAGACATGCTTTCGGAGTTCATAGTAGTCAGCCAAGCACAAAGCCGCTAAGCTCAACAATACCTTCAACAAGTTTTACATTTTGTCAAAAAAAAATAATAATAATAACCATGAAGATATTAAGTTTTAATTATGAAGATATTCTTGTAGTAAAAATAGGTTTTTTTTTATCATGATTTTAATTTTGGTGACAAAAACTAACTTTTTGTCGATATGAACTTTCGTGTTTGTGGTGAAGAACTATATTTAATTAGGATATTTATTTCTTACAACTATTTTCTTTATATATATATATATATATATATAAGATTTTACTGTGAAGTTTTTGTTAATGGCATAGTCCATATTTAAGCACATCTATTTGAAATAATAGCTTTTAATTAATTTTTTAATGTAAGATTTATAAATTTGTGAATTTTTTTAACTAATTAAGGTATTTTTTTTATTCATTTTTTGTATCAAGTTCTTTTTCATCAATTTTTACTGTTAAATTTATATGTACAAAAAGTTGCAATTAGATGGCACATCTATTCATGGTAAATTTTTTTTTTTTATATAGGCCTTTAGTATGAATATTGGTGTGCATATCAAAAGTTATATCTTACAAAACCTTATATTTCTTGAGAAGGTTCTACCCAGGGAAATACTCTTTAATTTAGTTGGTCGTGACCAAGAAACCACCCATTTCACATGGTGGGTCGGGAATGCCTAACTTATCAATTTATTTGGTAAACTACTTAGGACTCATGTAGCTCATGTTGAATTAATTGTATTCTAGGCAAAGCAATGAACCTATTTTGAAGTAGCTCATTTATAGTTATTCTTAAATAATATTAAATAAATTAATACTTTCCAAGATTTGTTACCAAATTCATGTTTTGGTGAAAATATACTACATATAATGAGAAAAATAATTTTTTTTTCTTGGTAACTTTCTTTTTTACTCAGTTATATATGTTTAAATCTATTTTATTATAATAACATTAATTAATAAGACATAATTTGAATAGCACTTAAATAGCATAAAATTGTTTGTTTAAATTTATGTTGATTATTTTTTATTTAGTAATCACACATGTTGGTTTCAAATGAAAAATATATATATATTGTTTTTATATTTTTTTAATTATAAAATTATTTTAAAAATAAAATTTTAATAATTGAGGACAACTAATGCATTTTTTAATTCAATTTTACTAGGGAAAGAGATGAGAAGATAGGGTGTTTTCATAAAAAGAAATTGTTTAAAAAAAAAGTTAAATTATTAACAAGTATCAAAAAATGTAATTAACGACTTAAAGAAGACATTTTCTTTCCATTTAAGGTGATTTCAATCCTATCTTACATAATTTATACATAAAATAAATTATATTATCCAAAGTCTTCTTATAATAACAATTTCAAAATTTGTACTAATAAATTTTAAAATAATATGTATTTCTTATTATATTTTTCTAATATATGCTAATGTTATTAATTCAATTGGTTATCACTCTACCCAAACCAATTTAATTCTAATTTCATGAGTTGAATCAACCTTGAGATAGTAAATGCCTTGAAACCTAATTTAACACACACAGTTGGGTGCCAAAAAAGTATGCAACTGAATGCATGTATTTCACACTTTAAAAAAATACTATTTGAATGAAGATAAGGGTATTGTGTTGAAAGTTGGTAAATAAATCATTTCTAAGATACATAGGAGTAGGAAATGTGTGACATGCATGACATGAGATACACTATCCTAACAAGTAACAAAAAAGTATGAAGGTGTGAGTTGTGATAGGCTTGATTTACTTTTAACATTTGAGGTTGCTATAAATTTGAAAGAATCATCAATTAGAACAGTAACAAATATATATATATATATATATATATATATATATATATATAATCTGTACAATATGAAGGTGAGAAGGCATGTATTTTGGTATATTGGATGTTGGAGGATGCCAAAAAGCATAAATTCCCCAGTCTGATTGAAAAAATGAGATAGCATATATTAATGAGCACCACCATTATTCACCTATAAACTCATCTAATATTAAAGGCATCAAACCATAATTTTAGGGGCGGAGATAGGAAAGTGGTTGAGGGGGGGGGGGGGGTATTATATGGAATTTATACATTGCAAGGGGAAGAATAACATTAAACTTTTAATATAGCTTGGTGGTAAGGTAGATAATTACCAAAAAAAAATTAAGGTTATGAGATTCAATTCCCACTAACAAAATCTTAAGGGTGCAATTATTGTCTTTCCAAATATCATCAAAATGTCTTAATTATGTGCTTTCACTATGCTTTCATTGTGCAAGTGGGTGCTACAACATGATAACACTCTTATTAATAAGGCAAGTGAATTTCATCTTAATGAAATTAAATTTCAAAAATAGGATTGGTAAATTGTTAGCATTTTCCAATATAATGATTTCCTTAGGTCTAAATCAATTGCAAAATCTATTAAAAAATAAATATGGGGAAATGAGACTAACCACACTAGCAATAAATATCAATTTATTTTAAGCATTTGTAATATGATTTTTCTAAACAATCATGGGTTTTCTTTATATATATATATTAGCTAGTTAGAAAGGAGTTGTAGCTTTTATGTTTAAATCTTTTAAGAAACTGGTACGACATAAATATCATCTTTAAAAAATTATCATTGTAAAATTCTAATGACAATTTTACCAAAGGAAATAAATGATAACAATTTTGAACTATGTGAAATTGACTATGCATCAAAACCAATTCAAAATTTTAATAATATAGGTTTTGGAAACCAAAATTAATATAGATAATAGTTTATCATACAAATATATATATATATATATATATATATATATATATATATATATATATATATATATATATATTCTATTACTTGGTAGTTATATGCTTTAAAATTAATTAAATTTCCTATTTTTTCTAATTGTGCTTGGACAATACCATATTAATAGAGTTTTACCATGCACTTTGCTTAATTTGATTGAAGAAAAGGATAACAATAAAATAACAATCCTCGCAAAGATTTAAAAAGACTTATCTCACACATAATTAGTCAAATTAGATTTATACAATATGTTCTTTTTACTAATAAGACAAAGCATACCCAAAGAACAACTAGTTATATAAGTGATCTCGTCGTGATATCAAGTCATACTAATTACTTACATTTTCTTTTTTTTCTTTTTTTTTTTAAAATTTTTGAGTTTGATGAAAAATAGGAACGAAAGAAAATCTGATATAATTTTTAAAACCAGATTTCAAACATCCTTTGTTTAAAAGAGTAAAAGCACTTATATATATATATATATAGACTTGATTTTATTTTTTGCATGGGTTTTATTTTTATTCTTTAGAATATTAAACTAAAAAATAAATTTTTTTATTTAATTGTGATATAGATAAATAAGGCATGGAAAAGATTGTACGCATTCTTGATATTAAAAAAGAGAAAAAAAAACTTTATATGAAAAAATAATGGAAATTATTATTTAAATCAAATTCGAAAAAAAAAAAGTTACTATTTACATCTTTGTTATAGCTTATTTTTATAAAATTCTAAGAAGATCTACACACTATGTAGACCCTCTAAAATAGAAATTAAGGAAAGCAAAAATAAAGACAAGTCAAACCTAATCAATTTTTCCTTAGCACCATTATTCATTTTCCTTTTCTTTTTGCTAATAATCACATAAAAGAAGTTGACTAATTTCATTGTAGCATTTTCTCAAATGTTTTACATTATAAAACCTTTTGTTTTATTGACTACAACAACCTATATTGTTCGCTCACCTATTTTTTGCACAAATCCCTTTATCAAATCCATCCATTCACTTAGTCCTTCAAATTATATTGCCATACATGCCACAAAATTTAAATATTTTTTAATCCAAAATAATTCCATAACAAACTAGACGCATAAAATAATGCATACTCTTCTCCCTTTTTATGATTGACCTATATCTATTAAAGGATAAAAATTATTATTCAAAAGTTATTATAATAATGAATTTTATATTAATAATTAATTATAATTACATTTTTTTTATAAATTATAAAAATGAATTTCATTGGTCACACTTCTTAATAGAATAGAATAACTTTAAGTTCAATTAAAATAAATTATTTAAACTCAAAATTGAGTTACAAAGTATGTGGCATGCTCAATTGAATTTTCAAGGTCAGCTTTTTAGAACTATTGCTCATAAAAATGTGAACTGTGTGAAATGCTTAAAATGAGATATGAACTTTTAAGAAAAAAAATATGAATCTTGTGACATGGCATTCATAGTCATTTATTCAACACTGAACATTGCATTAAATTTAAACAATTCAGAAATTACTAGAAAGATATCATGCAAAAATCTAATAACATGTAACTACTATAATGTTACAAAAAATTAATGTAGTTTTGTGATGTTGGAGGATACCAAAAACTTAATTGAAATGTTGAACAACTAAGAATCAAATGGTCGCATGTTATTGTGCCATAAGTAATAAAGACCAAAAATTGTGTCTGATACATGGAGATATTAGAATCATATACCATTATTTAGAATAATTTACACTTATCTTTACATTTTAAGTTTGTGTGCAATAGATCTATAAGAACATGTTGGTAAACTTCATTTTATCAATCACTTAGATTTCAAATTTGAATGAGAAATGAAAGATTTTGTAAGTTAAACTTTTGTGAAAATTAACTTCTTTTTCTAAAGAAATCCTAAATTTATATAGCTATACTTATTTTGAATTTTACTCTTTCTCTTCATCAAAATTATATGCAGTGCACTAGTATACACTTGGTTACCCTATCAAAGATATGAAATAAAATTTGTATTCACAAAAATACAAGTAACAAGGGTGCATTTTTTTTTTTTTATTATTATTTTTACTACATACTTAGATGGCAAGTAAACAAAAAGAAACAATAAAAATTGAACTCTTATTATTGGATTGTTTATGGTTTATTTAAAATGTTTGTCCATAATTATTTATAGCATTTCCTTAACACAATGAAATAATTTTTAAGATAATTTTACTACTAAAGTTGTGTAAGATTAAAACATGAAACCTACATAAAAAAGCAAAATACAATTTGGTCTTGAGATTAATTTGGGAGTGGAATGGTTGTATTTTCTTTTGTTGTAGATTTTTTATGAGTTTTTGAAAGGTGAATCTCAATAATGGACTACACCAAAAAGGGGGGTAAATAGGAGTAGAACTAAAAAAATTTCCCAACAAAGATTACCTAACCTTAGAATTCATCAATGTTAAATAAACTTCTCTTCCAACAATTTTTCAACAAAACATAACATCCACAAGTAAGTATGTATACATCAACACTCTCCCAAAAATTTATAAATGCAATTCACATGCAAATGCTTCAACACTCCTTAAAATTAATTCAAAAGAACACTTATCTCCTTAATCATTTCAATTTACTACAAGATATCATTAATGAACAGAAAAATTATTGAAGATATTCCATGGATAATTACACTTATTTAAGCTTATATATCTTCCATTCATCATATATTCTCAAGTAACCAATGATATAAATAACTGAGAAAAAAAAAGTAGAGAATGAGAGAAATAGATAATGACGTCAAATTTTAACGTGGAAAACTTCGAAGAGATCAAAAACCACGACCTACAACTGATCGAAAACATCCACTATGAAGAACAAAAACTGAATACAAGGTTTTACCTAGCTCAAACCTATCAATCCTTCCTAAATCACTTGACTAGTACCTTCCACTTTTAGCTTCTCACCTTCTTCTTCTGAAGCACACTTAAAGTCCACACCAAGCTCAATCTTAGCCTCTTCTTGAATCCACACAAGAAGAAATTGAGTTTTTACCTAAACCCAAATAGATTAGAAATTGAGAGATGAATGAATGAAGAATCAACTGATTTTTTCCTCAAGAAAATCCATTGAAAATAGTTTGGAAAACAATAGGAAAGTTGGATTTTCTTGGCAACCAAACACCTTAAAATAGGATATCATGAGAAGAAAACCAATGAGGATGGTTGTAGTTGTGTCTCTCTTCCTCCAGCATAGGAAGCAAATTTTGGGTTTTTAAATGAAAGAAGCCCTTAATCCAACGGATGAGATTTCATTAAAAAAGTGTAAGTTGGATCGATCTACCACTACACCTGGATCAATCCAGAAACAGGGGGACAAAAGTCTTTTAGCAAAAAATATTTCTCCCAACTTTCTTAACTCTTTTAAAGATGAAAAATAGGGTTGATTCACTTCATTTAACACACACTCAGCTACAAACTTTAGCCTCTTAGCAAAATCTTAATCTTCAAGGGTCAATTAGTCTAAAAGGAAATTGGAAAATCGAGTTAGGGGACACTTAGGAATTTTGTCTGGAATTGCCAACCTAGTTAAACACTCACAATCTCCTTCTTTGGCAGTTCTAGGACAAAACCCTTTATAACACAAATGAGTACAAGTAAGTAAGCCCCACCCACTCTCATACAAGGCCACTCACTTACCAACTCAAACTCACAACCTAGGTACTACAAAACCTGCAAATGAAGCTCACAAACAAAACAATTAGTAGCACTTGTGTAACGCAATTGAATATACATAATATATCAAAAAGTATATCCAAAAAGTCCAATGTATATTCAAATCCAAATGAGACAAGATCACATATCAACATATATATCAAAATATCCAATATCCAAAATAATCATCAACATGTAGATATCTAATCACCAAAATAATGATTATAATGTCTTTCCTTCTTATTGCCCCAGAAAGAGACAAAGGGCCACAATTTCCCATTTTATATCCAAGAAAAAAAGACAAAGGGATGACAATTCAATAGTCGGATATCTAACATACAAATCAACAAACATCCACATTTTAGCAAAATGTCAAATACCTAAAAATCAAGTATCACAAGTCACCAAGTTTCCATATCAACATCCAAAAAAAAAAAAAAGGGATACAAGCAACTCCCTCTAACTCCCATCACAAGATATAAGAATCTCCCCCGAAATCTCATCACATGGTTTCATTTAAAAACTTCCAAAAAATGCTCTATCACCATGAAAATAGATTCCAAGCATGAAAATGTAAAGAGAACACTCACAATGAGCAAATAAAGCCTAGGATTAACATTGCTAGAAACCAAGAACAATCCAAGGAAAAAGGAAACTCCAAGTAGAAAATCTCATGTGAGAGGATTCCACAAAAAGAAATTAAGCATCTAGATGAAGCTAATGGTGGAGAGAAAAATGGACAAACCGAACACCCAAGGTTGCCGAAGAAGATAACTTAAGCTAAGAAACCCATGGATGAGCCACTCTAGAAAAAAATGAAACCCAATGAAACATTGATGTAGAGATTTTCGATGTTGAAAAGAATGATGATAGAGAAAGACTTCGTTAAAGTGAATTCTGACAACCGTGACAATTGAAGCATGTGCAATGAAGGAGAGAAAAAGAAGATGATGAAGACCCTCTTTGATAGATTTTGAAATTAGGGCTTAATTGAGAATGGAAGAGGGGCTTTTAAAGATTGGAGATTTTGATTTTTTCAATTTTTTTTACATGGAATGACAATTTTACCCCTCAAACCCTCTTTTAAAAAACACATAAAACCAAGGACAAAATGAGAATTTTCTTCACTAAGAGATAAGTGGTATCGATCTTGGTGGATGAATCTAGGTTTCATTCAAGATTTCTCAGTGGAAAAAATAGTGCAACTTAATTGCAGGAAACTTTCATAGAAATTTCTAAGTGTTGGAGCCAAGTGGTATCGATTTGGTGGATCGATCCACATTTTGTTCAAAGGTTCTCAGTCACAAGACTGTGCACACAGTGGATTGATTTACAAATTCAGCAGATCAATCAACACCCTACTGAAAAATGACTTAGGCAAAAACTGACGAGAAAACACAAAAAACACACCAACAAGCTTTCTAAAAATTGAAAATTGATCCACCAAGGCAAAGAAACATTAGGATGACACACTTATTGTCCCATCAATGAGTTATTATTGAATCATATTGATAAAAAATGCTACCAAGATCTTAACTTTAGACAAAATTAATAAACATAGTGATTGATGAACCTTCCAAATTTATCATATGAATAGGTGAGCAACAAATGATTATCAACTTAAGCTAAAACAAAAAACTCACTCATGACACCATAAAATAGTGAGAATGTTAATTTCCTTCCACTTATGAATATATATCCATCCATGAGGCAAAACTCATTTTCAAGACATTCTTCCTTCCTAAAGAAATTCAAGATAATGTTCCAAGAAGTCAATTTGCACCTCTCTTGGCCGGATTTCTGTTTAACACAACCCATTTACATCCCTTTAACAAAGTTTATACCTCATTTTTTTTTCATATTTAGTATTGAAATGATTATAAAGATATAGACTTTACCCTTAGGATCAATTTTTGACTTGAGGAACACTAAGGAAGCCTTTACAACATAACAACATAAGGGATGTCCCAATCTTGCAATAGAGACTTTTCACACTTGAAACATTGCCAAGGAGCCATAGCCATTACAGGAAACTTAATATTTTTCTTTTTCTTTTCTTTTCATTTCCATTTTTTTTAAACTAGTCTCAAAAAGAGGGCAAACAATCAAGGAACGATCATCTCAACCACTCAATGAATTTCCAGGTGACTTTACTCACTCTTTAATGTTCATTAAATAGGTATAAGTTTAGATTTAGACTTTAAAGAGCATTATTCACTATTTATGCAATCACATGGTTCAACAATGAGCTTTTACTCACTTAAAAGAAATGATGCTAACCTTTTTTAGTTTATCTAACCAAATCAAAATAGCAAAGACTCAATCAAGCCATAGAGATAAAACCATCTTGAAGCTTTTAAGATCATTATGCGCCAATCTAACTTTCAAACAACATGAATAAGCATGTCACTCACATGAACTCAATAATTATGATGAAAAGCAAATGAAAGATAGAGAAAAAAATGAGCCAAGACAAAAATAAAATCACCACAAGGACACTTTGGAACTGAGAAGACACCTAGGACTCAAAAATATGCATGAAGGAAGTCCTAGACAAGTTCTAAAGACAGTTAATAAAGAGTATATAAACCTATGGGGCTTCTAAGTGATTCAAACCTAGAAGTGTCCAAAGGTTTAGCAACATTGTTAACAATTTGACCCTCTATAGGGAAAAGCTCTAGTGAAACAACCTTTTCTTCTACCAAGTCTTGAATGAAGTGATGCTTAATGTCCACATGTTTTGATCTAGAATGAAGAACATGGTTCTTTTTCATTTTGCAACAATATATGTTGCAACAAGTGATTAACACATGCAATTTTAGAACTTCCACACACGAGAGAAGAGGATGAAGGAGATTTTTGACTAACAACATAGCAATTATCACAAGTTCTCAAGCCAATCATCACACATGCATCATTCAAGTCAAACACCTTGCAAAAATTTTGTGAAAATTGAACATTGAACTCATTCTCACATAATTGGCTTATGCTAATTAAGTTAGTCTTTAAACCTTCAACATATAAGACCTTTTCAAGATGAGGAATGTCAAGGACACAAATGGTACCTTTGTCTTTCACTTTAGCCACATTACCATGTCTAAATGTCACATTTCCTCCATTAAATTCAATGAATGAAGTGAACAAAGATTTATTTCCAGTCATGATGTGAACATCCACTATCAAGATACCATAAGTGTGTCTCACTAGCTCTAAGTGCGATATGGACAATAAGACACTTCAACTCATTCTTTTTCACCCAAATTTGTTTCACATTTGATACTTTTATCTTTTCATTCAAAGTGTTTCCTTTCAACTCACCATAATGAGGGATCTTTAAGCTCTTCTTAGACACTTTCTTATTTTCATTCAACAACCTATTCTTCGAAGTATGACATTCATTCATTAGGTTGGTCAACTTCCTTTGAAAATTATCGAACAATCTTGCATAATATCTGTCGAAAGCGTGTCCCATTTTTCCATAATGAGTGCAATGAAACTTGATTTGAGAATGAGTTTTCTTAGGACATTTTTTTTTACAAGGCTTAGCAAAAAATTTTTTACCACTACTTGGAGTAGCATTTCCATTGACAAATTCTAAGCCTCTTTTATCAAAAGATTTATGCCTTGAATTGATCAACTCATTAAGTCTCTTAGAGCTAGGATGTGACTCCTCCTTCGTAAGACTTAACTCATCCTTGAACATTTGATTTTCACTTTTCAATACTTCACTTCCAAATGTTCATTTTCAAGAAATGTAATTTTGTCAAGCAAAGCCTTGTTTTTCTCCCTTCAAAACATCAATCTCATTTATTAAATTTTTCTTAGAATCCTTCCACTTGACTTGTTCTTGTTTAAGGCTTAAGCACTCCTTATACAAAGTCTCATATGTTGTGTCAAAAATCATGTCATTATCATTGGAGTCACTTGACTCACAAGACTCTTAAGACCTCTTTCTTGAGTGGTTTCTCATTGACACTTGCAACAAAGGCTATGAAGTTAGTGTATTCCTCACTTCCATTGGATTTTTTTCACTTCATTGATTAGACTTGGAGTCACTCCAAGTAACTTCCATGGCCTTCTTATCATTTTTCTTTGAGGGACATTCAAATGCATAGTGACCCTTTCCCCCACATTTAAAACACTCAATTTTCAACTCTTTTTTCACATATTTCTCCATATTTTTCTCTTTTCCAATTGATTTCCTCCATTTTTTTTACCATCATTAGATTCTTTCTTGGATTTTTTAAATTTCATGTATTCTTTGAATTTTTTAGCAAACTTAGTAAGCTCTCCCTCCAACATTTTTTCATCATCCTCACTTTCAAAACTTAGGGACTCTTCTTTAATAGCTTTTAACGCAATTCCCTTAGCTTTCCTAGGTGATACAAGGGTCATCTTAAAGGTTTGGAGAAAACCTACAAGTTTATCTATCTTCAAGGAATCCACATCCTTAGACTCTTCAATGGCGTTGACCTTAGCTCTAAACCTCTCTGGAAGATATCATAAAATTTTTCTAACCACCTTAGAGTTAGAGATGGGTTCACTTAGATTGAAGTTATAATTCACTATATCCATCAATTTTGCAGGAAATTCTCCAAAAGTTTCATGATTATCTATCTTAATGGTCTTAAACCTAGATGTCAACATTTGAAGCTCGGACACTTTCATGACATTAGTTCCTTCATGAGTCACTTGGAGGATATCCCAAGCCTCCTTAGCTAAAGTGCATGTAGCAATAATACAGAATTCATCCGTACTAATGACACTGAAGATGGAGTACATGGCTCTAGCATTATTCTCACTTGCTTCATTTTCACTTTTATTCCATTCGAATTTAGGTTTGATAATATTTATTGGTCTACCTTATCTATTCAACACCTTAGGTGGAGACCAACCAAATTCAACGGCATTCCAAACTTTTTCACTTTGTATTTTGAGAAAATATTGCATTTTCACTTTCCAATGAGAGTAATTTTCGCCGGTTAAGAATGGTGGTCTCCCCATGGAAGCTCTCTCTTGATGAGGTTCCATAATTGAGATTCAATGAATGAAAAATGATTTTTGCTTTCAAAACCTGCTCTGATACCAATTGAAAGGTAAACCTCAATAATGGACTACACCTAGAGGGGGTTGAATAGGTGTTGAACTAAAAAAAATTTCCAACAAAGATTACCTAACCTTAGAATTTCTCAATGTCAATAAACTTCTCTTCCAACAATTTTTCAACAAAGCATAACATCCACAAGCAAGTATGTATGCACCAACACTCTCCCAACAATTTATAAATGCAATTCACATGCAAATGCTTCAACACTCCTCAAAATTAATTCAAAAGAACAATTATCTCCTTAACTCATTTCAATTTATTAAAGATATCATTAACCAAAATGAACAGAAAAATTATTGAAGATATTCCATGGATAATTACACTTATATCAGCTCATATATCTATTCATCATATATGCCCAAGTAACCAATGATATAAAAAGCTAAAAATAAATCAAAGAGTAGAGAATGAGAGAAAGAGACAATGACACCAAATTTTAACATGGAAAACCTTCGAAGAGATCAAAAACCACGGGCCTACAACAGATCAAAAATATCCACTATGAAGAACAAAACTGAACACAAGGTTTTACCTAACTAAAGACTACCAATCCTTCCTGGACTACTTTACTAGTACCTTCCACTTTCAGTTTGTCACCTTCATCTTCCGAAGCATACTTAGAGTCTATACCAAGCTCGATCTTAGCCTTTCCTTGAATCCACACAAGAAGAAATTAGGTTTTACTCAAACCCAAATAGATTAGATATTGAGAGATGAATGAATGAATGAAGAATCAACCCATTTTTTCCTCAAGAAAATTCATTAAAAACAATTTGAAAAATAATTGGAAAGTTGGATTTTCTTGGCAACCAAACACCCCAAAATAGGAGAGGAGATGAGAACCAAAGGGCGTGGTTGCATTTGTGTCTCTCTCTTTCTCCAACATAGGAAGCAAATTTTGTCTTTTTAAATGAAGGAAGCCCTTGATCCAACATATGAGATTTCATAAAAAAAAGGTGCAAGTCGGATCGATCTACCCCTGCACCTGGATCAATCTAGAAACAAGGGAACAAAAGCTTTTTAGCAAAAAATATTTTTCCCAACTTTCTTAACTCTTTTAAAGATGAAAAATAGGGTTGATTCACTTCATTCAACACTCTTGGCTAGAAACCTCGGCCTCTTAGTAAAGTCTTAATCTTCAAGAGTCAAGTAGTCCAAAAAGGAATTGGAAAACCGAGTTAGGGGACACTTAGGAATTTTGTCCAGAATTGTCAACCTAGCTAAACACTCGCAATTTTGTTGTCTCGTATGAAAGTTAGGAGTTTTAATTGTTATTAAATCATAATTATTATATATTTATTTATTTATTGTGTCTTTGCATATGGTTGAGAAATGCCTGAATTTCCAAACAAACCATTGCCAGAAAGTCTTCTATGTTAATTTCATAAATAGTCAACTAAAAAAAGAGTATATCAATGTTGGACACCTTTTATATAGTTCATGTTATTTTCTTTGTCAATACAAAAGGTTAACATTGCAAACAATTTATTTATTATTATTATTATTTTTTGCACAATAACATGTGTTTTTTCTTTAAAAAAACAATTTAAAAAAATGTTAATTATGAATCTATTTTTGAAAATACAATATTTTAAATTTATGGCAAATTTTCCTTGGAAAAAATTATTTTAAGAATAAATGTATGAAATATATTTATATTAAAATTATATTTTAAAAATATGATTTCTCCTTATAATTATTCATGTCAAAATCATCTTTTGAAAAGATAATTTTAATACACATTTATAAATTACCCTTATACTAAAATCTCATTTTGAAAGACAACTTGTACATGTAAAGTTATTTTTTAAAACGATATTCAAAGGATCATTTCTGCAAACTATTTTTAAAAAATTTAAATAATATTATTTAAATAAAAAATCCATTACAAGCATGTTATCGTTACTACGCTCATTTTTTTTAACGTCATGTTGAGGTTGAGTGGAGTATTGATCTTTGTGCACTCTGTGATATTAACCTTCCAACCACCTTCCAAGATAATGGTTGGGAGCCCATTGCTTCACTCCATGGGGAGGCATACCCCCATTATGATCGGATGTTCCATGCGAACATCCATTTTGTGGTTAGTGGAGTCATATTTTGTGTCTCCATGTATGGACAGACTTCTATGGTTTCCACTTGTTCTATTCAATTAGCCCTTCATTTGCTTCCTCTAACTGGTCAAGTTCCATCCTTCTCCCTTGAGATTCAAGCACTCACTCGGTTGAAGTTTGTCTCAATGCCTGTTTCTCTTTATGGCGAGCCACACCCTATGCTAGTGTATATCTCTGTTGTTGACTTTACCAAGTCACCATGGGTCCTCACCACATATCTTTCCTATTCCTTCTATCCTACCATCCATAGGACTCAAATTTGGCATTTGGTTGTTTGTTTTATCCACGCCATTCTAAGTAGCAATTTGACATCGCCCAAGTGATTCTCGATAGTATGACCCCCTATTGTGACCTTACTGCTCGCACTAGGAGCCTTCCGTTTGCACTGCTTATATTTTAAATTCCCGTTGACCTCAACTTTGACCTGGATTGGACCTTGGCTACACTAGGACCCCAAGCTCTTGATGCGAGCTCCTAGTTTAAAGACTACAACTATGTTTATGATTTGATTGTTCCACTAAGTGCAGCTTAGTAGGGTGTCGTTGCTCATCAAGATGCAACTTCCTAGGCAGCCACTGCTTGGGAGGTTGCGGAGAAGGAGGCAGAGATTTGTGCCATTAAGTAAGATCCTTCCACCCAGTAGGCCAACTTTCCGGAGCCCACTCTATTCGGGCGTCATAGTAGAGGCCGTGGGGGATTGTCTCGTTCCTTTGCTGGTCCTGCCCCTCCCTCTGATGTCTTTCAATTCCAGGATGGACTTTTTGGATCTGCTTCACCTGCAGGTGGATGCTTTGAGTACACACATTAATGACCATCATTCCTCTCTCTCCACCTGCTTGGACATTCAAGAAAGGGATCTTTGTTCCCTTTCTTTTTATGTGCTTCTTGATCTATTCTTTCTCTTTGTCATATTTCATGACAAAAAGGAGGAGATAATGAGGATTGCTTCATTGTTTTAATATTTATTTGCATAATCACATGTATGACCTACATTCTTGATTTAGTTTTCCATTATCTTGATTTGATCATATTGTTTGTATCTTTTTCCATACGCTACTTTACCTTGGGTATTTGTGATTGATGTGTGCAGGTTAGAAATATTGATATATCTTGTTGTATTTAGATACATCGTACTATTCTCTGCATATGGTAGGATGATTAGGTTTAGACTAAGTATTATTGATTGTTACATAAACTCCAGTTGAGAGTTTTAGGGGTTTATGTAATCATGTTGTATCACAAAATTGCTAAAGGGGAGATTGTTAGGGCATTAGACTTTCATATTGTTTGTTGACAATTTTTTTCATTTCAATTTTGACATAGGGTCCTTTTTACATGGTGACTTACTCTCCATTAAAAATCCGTTACCAATTAAATACAACAAGATATATCAATACTTCTAACCTGCACATGGTAAAACTATGTATCATGATCTCATATAGTGGATTTTTTATTTGAGGTCTTAGACTCCATGGTTTTTTATTTCCACCATTAGTGTAGGGGTTTTCTACATAAAAACCTTTTATCTCATTTTGTGTTAGATTGTTATTGCTTATTTCTAATTTCTTACAAGGGCTAATTGACTTAAAGATGATTAAATCATTCTCAAAGGATTAATTGGATTAAAAAAATTCAACCCTTATATTAAAATTTTTTAAATACACCCATCACTCCCCCTTTTGGGTGTTACCCTATTGGAATATTGGTTAATTTTTCACATATCATGCATATAGTTGTAGCTAGCCACTTACCATTCCCATATCACTTAGAATTGTAGTCATGATCATTGATTAGTTGTGCCTATAATTGACCTATAATCACAAAAATATTGGTGATCATCACTATAGGATATTGATAGTTTGTTGGCAACCATATGTTATTGTGGCACATTTTGAATCTTTAGTCATGGTCATCGACTTCTATGAAAAACCCTTCTTGTTGTGGAAGATAGCTCATGTGAGAATAAACCAAAAACAAACGAAATTAAGTTTTAATTTGTTAGAGTGTATGATATACATTGTATACTTAAATTATATAAGTAGGCAAATTATGGTTGTTCAATATGGTATCATGATATCAAAGCCTTGTTTGATGAGAAATCAAGTGTTTGAACTCACCATTGTATGTTTATTTACCCTATTTATTAATCCCATAAGTCAACAATGGAAGCTATATATGAGGGAAGCTATTAGAGTGCACAATATATTGTGCACCCAAATCCTAAAAGTTTAAGATTTTAGGAAAATTGATTGTTCAACAATTCTAACCTAAAGCATGGAGAAACTAAAGACAAACAAAACCCCAAGAATAGAATTATGAGCAAAGGGATTTGGAATAAAGGAAGCCTCTCTCCAATTGTCAAATAGAGTATTTATAACCCCTTCAAGGCTGCCCTAACTTTAGTGATGTTTCATGATATAATATAAAGCAGAGTGTTTCAAATAGCGAGTATGAGTTAAAACATGCTTACTTGGTATATGAGCCTACGTTGTGTGGATTTCTACTCTTTTCATGCTTAGGTGAATCTATAATTCCTAAATTAGAACTACCACTACTCAAAAATTTCGACACATTTAGTTGGAGCTAATTATAATCTCGGATCCTAGAATAATCAAAAGAAATAATTGGGCTATGACATAAGTGTTCATGCAATGGTCATACTGATTCTCAAAGAATGCCACTTGGGAGGTCTTGTATCAGTTACAAAAACTTCACCCTCAATTTCAGCATTGAGGGCAAGACTGTTTTAGAGAGGGAAGGAATGTAACAACCAAGAAAATCAAGCTATAATTAGAACACAATTTAAAGAGGTTATTATGTGTCAATCATCAATCATGTTATCTTTAATTTTAGACTCTGTATTTTAAATGAGGCCACTAGAATAATCTTGATATATGTTACCTTTCAAATAGTGTTGTAAATTTTTAATAACAATTGTTTGTTTTAAAAAGCAAAAAATTGTTTTCAAAATAACACTACTAAACAAGCTCTTATATTCATGCATTATTAGTTACAATAAAATCATTGTAACATAAGATGGAGGATGTAGGAAAGTATAAGAAAGGTTAGAAATGTAATAGAAAAAAATAATAATAATCTATCAAATTATGTAGACAAGTGAATACTCATTGCAAAAAAAAAAAAAAAAAAAACAAAAAAAAAAAAAAGAAAGAAAGAAAGAAAAGAAAAAAAATCCATCAAATTATAAGAACAAGAGAATACTTTTTGGAGAAAATGGGAAAAAAAATCTATATAATCTGTTTATTTATTTTGTTGTTGATTATGTTATCATTTTTAAAAAGTGTAACACTATGTTTTAAATAGTTAATATTTTTAAAAAAATTCAATTACATGTGACATTTAGTCCCATGCTAATTTTTTTAAGAAAATAGTATTAACATAGTCTCTTATGTGCAATCTTGTATCAATAGTTATATAGACAAACAATATATAAATTATAGAAAAACAATATTAAAAAATTAACTAGGTTAAGTTGTAGCTCTCTATTAATTTGGTTTTCTTATTAGTGCAATAATAGCTATCCATTTTTATAGTCCTAATCGATTAAGGAAGAAAATTGAAAAAAATTAATTCAAAGAAAAAAGTTATATTTGGTGTAGATGACCACTATCATTTATAATTTTCCAACAAAAGGGAATTAATGAAAGCAAAGCATGAAGATGGCCTATTAATTTATTTTTGTTCCCACCATTTTAAACAAGAGAAAATGTCATCTATTTGATTTAAAAACCTAACTTGTAGTCACTTTTATATACAAGTATGTACCTCACTCCTAAGTTTTTTTTTTTTTCAATGTACCAAAAAATTAAATTAGTATCAATATCACAGTTTTATGATCCTCCATTTTGATTATAATGATTAAAGATATTTTTATCAACGAATCTTACATTCATTATACATACAAAAATTATCAAGTAGGTCATATAGTTAAAATGAGATACTATTGTTTGAAAATATCAACCGCATGATATACCATTTACATATATAGATAGATAGTGGTCGATCCTTGACCAAATCAATTCCATTTTATAGTAACAATGCAAAAATGTTAAAATAACATGCATAGATAAAATTCAAGTTATGATATTGGAGGATGCCAAAAAGCAATATTGGTGAATATAATGTTGTAGTTACAAGAAAAAAGAAAAAGGAAAATTTCAACAACCTAGGCAGAAAACCAAAGGAGACTTGTAGCCTCTTTTACTTATAAGTGTGTATGTAGCTCACTCATAAGTTTTCTTTTCAACCATAACCAAAAATAAATTGGTATCAATGTCACAGTTAATTTTCTAATCCTTTGTTTTGATTATGATTATTGCATTTTCTGGTCTTCCAGATCAGTTTTTCTTTAGTAGATTTTGTTCAAGAAAACTTCTCCTTATCAAGCCAAAAATTTATTGCATTTCAACTATGTATTTTCACTCTGATTTTCTAGACACTTTCTCTCATTACACAAAAATGAAAAAAAAAATGTTCTATCTCATAATTACACATAAGAAATGCACTTCCTGAAAAAATCAAAGCTCTTCTTTCTGCTCTCTTTCTCTTTCCCTATATATAGTTCAGGTTACAAGAGAAAATTACAGAAAAAGAAACTAACCAACCATTTCAGATAACAAGTGGCATAAATTTATGAGTCACACTTATAACAAATCTCCACCTTGGCTCTTAATTTCTTCTTATCAAAGAGGTGACGACCTTCAGAGGGCTTGAGCATTCTTGAATGTTGATCAAGCTCAAACAATGTCTAAACTTACCAGTTGTTATTGCTTTTGTAATCATATCAGCTAGATTATCTTCTGTTGATATCTTCACCACTACCACAGTTCCTCCCGTCACTATTTCCCTTACAAAAGGCATTTTAACATCAATATGCTTTGCCCTCTCATGAAACATTTGATTTTTAGTTAAGTGTATTTATTCTGCTTTGATTATCGCGAAACACTTTAACACACTTTTGTTTTAGTCCTAACTCCTCAGTTATACCTTTTAACCAGATTGCTTCCTTTATTGCCTCTGTTTCAGTAATATATTCAGCTTCAGTTGTCGAAAGAGCAACCACAGCTTGTAAATCTGCTTTCTATCTTATAGCAGTACCAAGCAACGTAAAAATATAACCAGTCAGAGATTTTCTTGTGTCTATGCTCCCTGCAAAGTCTGAGTCCACATACCCAATCATAGGATCATCGCCTCTACTTCCAGCTTTATATATCAGACAAGTTGTTTGTGTTCCCTTTAGATACCTTATTATCCATTTCAAAGCCTCCCAATGGGTCTTCCCCTGATTTCCCATGAACCTACTAACCAAACTCACAGCATGGGCCAAATCTGGTCTTGTTCAGACCATGGAGTACATAACACTACCAACACCACTTGCATATGGAACTTTCGCCATAAACTCCTCCTCTTCATCGGTAGTTGGAGACTGAGATGATGTTAGCTTAAAATAATGCGCCATGGGTGTAGAAACTGGTTTAGCATCTTTTATCCCAAATCTATCAATCACTTTCTTAATATAAGACCTTTGAGAAAGATAAAGTTCACCTTTCTGTCTATCTCTAGTTATCTCCATCCCCAAAATCTTTTGAGCAGGACCTAAGTCCTCCATCTCAAATTCAGCTTGCAAAAACGACTTTAGGTTTCAATTTCATAAATATTCTTACTAGCTATTAGCATAACAACTACGTAAAGTAACAAATATGCTAAAGCCTGATCATTCTCAAATCTGATATAGACACAACTATCAAACTTACTCCTAGTGAAACCAATATGCAGGATATACTCATCAAAACACTCATACCACTGTCTAGGACTTTGTTTAAGTCCATATAGAGACTTTCTTAATAAGCATACCTTGTTTTTGTCCTTCACAAACCCCTCAGGTTGTTGCATATAAACTGTCTCTTCCAGTTCACCATGTAGGAATGTTACTTTGACATCTAGCTGCTCCAATTCCATGTTTCTATCAGCAACCAAAGCTAAGATCATCCTGATTGAAGAATGTTTCACCACTAGCGAGAAGATCTCATTATAATCCACCCCTTCTCTTTGTGTAAAGCCTCTAGCAACCAATCTTACCTTTTCAACCCCCAGAATCCCTTCTTTCGTCTTGAAAATCCATTCACAGCTCACTATTATCTGATTCCTTGGTCTGTCAACTAGAGTCCAGGCCTTATTCTTAATCAGTGATTCCATTTCTTCTACCATGGCTTGATGCTATAGCTGCCTCTCATTTCCTTTCAGTGCTTCTTGATACGTTGCAGGTTCAACTTCATCTAATTCTTCTGCTACAGTCAATGCAAAAGCAATCAAATCTGCTTTGTGCATATTTTTGAGGTGGGTGAATTGTTCTTCTAGGCCTGTCTTTAGCTAGACTATATGGACTATCAAGTTTTGTATTTTCCTCATAACTATGATCAACAACTTCATCTCTGTCCACTCCATCAGGTTCTGAATCCAAACCTTGATTTTGAACATTTATTAATTCTACTGGCTCCACCTCAAATTGTAATCTATCTGGTATTGTCAATTTCAAACTTTCTCTATCCTCGGTATTTATCAGTTGGCCCATTTTAGTTTCATCAATGACCACATCTCTGCTTATGAAACATATCTTATGGCCAGTCTCTAAACACCACATTTTATATCCTTTTACCCCATCTGGATACCCTATGAAAATACATCTGAGTGCTCTAGGTTCCAATTTATCCTGTTTAATGTGTGCATATGCCAAATACCTAAACACCTTTAGGCCACTCTAATCTGCAGGCTTACCTGACCACTTTTCCATAGGTGTTTTCATGTCAATGGCTGTTGAAGGACATCTATTAATCAGAAAACATGCTGTAGAAACAGCTTCTCCCCAGAATGTTTTTGGTAGTCCACCATTCAACAACATACATCTGACTCTTTCTTAAAGGGTTCATTCATGCGTTCTGCCAACCCATTCTGCTGTGGGGTCTTTCTTAACTATTTTATGCCTTGCAATACCATTTTGTGAGCACAGCTTGTTAAACTCTTCAGAAAACTACTCCAGCCCATTGTCTGTTCTGATTCTCTTTGTCGTTTTTCCAGTTTGATTCTCCACCAAGGTCTTCCATTCTTTAGACTTTAAGAAGGCTTCATCCTTACTCTTCAGTATGTAAACCCACACTCTTCATGAGAAGTCATCAATAATCAATATAAAATATCTGACATTTGTATGAGTAGGGGTTTTAGATGGCCCTCATAAATCTTAATGGATACATTCCAGAATTTCCTTTGTTTGGTCTGTTCCTGCAGTGCGCCAAATTTAACTCTCTTGGCCTTTCCCAACCACATTGCTCACAGAATCCTATTGAATCAATCTTATCTCCACCCAGTAAATTCTGTTTTCCCAATTCTTGTAAACCCTTCTCCCTGACATGGCCTAATCTCATGTGCCATAACCTAGTCTTATCAACTGTCTGATTGTCAGCGTATGCAACTTCACCAATGACTATTTTTCCAATGAGCATATATATGCTGCTTCTTCTTACCCTTTCATAATAACCATAAATCCCTTTGAAACTTTCATGCAACCATTTTCAGCTCTAAATAAACAACCAATCTGATCTAACATACCCAGTGAAATGAGGTTCCCCTTGAGTTCAGGCACATACATTACTTGTTGCAACACCCTTTCCAACCCATAATGCATCTTAATTCTGATTGACCCTATACCAGCAAACCTGCATGCCTTGTTATCACCCAACAAAACCATGCCTTCATCACCATCTTTATATACTTCAAACCAGGACTTATTTGGACACATGTGGAAGGAACATCCTGAGTCTAAGATCCATTCTTTATTGGATTCTTTTTCAGTCACGGTAAGCACCTCCGCTGATTCATAGCCATCTGTAGCAACTGCTGCATTCCCAGGTTCTTTTGATTTGTCTGTTTGCTTTTGTTTCCTTTCAGGGAAAGCTCTTCTTAAATGGCCTTCCTTATGACAATGGTAGCAACGCAGTTTAAACTTGGATTTTGATCTATTTCTTCTTTTTCCCTTGTTGTGTCTCGTTTTTCTGGTCTTGCTCAAGCAACAAGGCCTTCTCTATCTGACTCTTCTATTACTTCAAACTTCTTCTTCAACTCTTTTGAGTTTAGTGCCTCCTGAACCTCCTCCAATGTCAGAGATTGCTCTCTCCCATACAACATTGCACCAACAAAATGTTCGTATGACTTTGGTAGAGCACTCAGAAGTATTACTGCCTGATCTTCTTCTTCCATCTTGACATCTACATTTTCAAGATCATCAGTAATCTTGTTAAACTCATCCGTTTGATCTTCAATGGATTTTCCCTCTACCATCTTAAAAGAGTAAAGCATCTGTTTCAAATAGAGTCTATTAGCCCAGTTACTTCGTCATGTACAGCTTCTCCAACTTCAACCATAAAACAGCTGCATATGTTTCTCTTGACACTTCTCTAAGGGCCTATCTCCAAGACTCAGGATAGCGACACTTTGTGCCTTTTCAAGAATGTCATTCTTCTCCTTTTTTAATAAGGTTTTTGGTAGATCTTTTTCATCTTTCAAAGCATCTTGAAAACCTTGTTGAACCAGAAGGGCTTTCATCTTTGACTCTCCAGAGACCGAAGTGGCTTTTTCCAGAGAACAGTTCGATGAAACACTTGTTGCAATTTCTGGTCTTCCAGATCAGTTTTTGTTCGGTAGATCTTGTTCAAGAAAGCTTCTCCTTATCAAGCCAAAATTTATTGCATTTCGACTCTGTATTTTCACTCTGTATTTTCCACACACTTTCTCTCTTTACACAAAAAATGAAAAAAATGCTGTCTCAGAATTACACGCAAGAAATGCACTCTCTGAGAAATCAAAGCTCTTCTTTCTGCTCTCTCTCTTTCCTTATATATAGTTCAGGTTACAAGAGAAAATGACAGAAAAAGAAACTAACTAACTAACTAACTAACTAACTATTTCAGATAACAAGTGGCAGAAAATTTATGAGTCACACTTATAATAATGATGATTAAAAATATTTGCATCAATGGATCTTAGATTCATGATGTACCATTTACTTTTATAGATATATAGTGGCCGATCTTGTATTTGATTAAATCAATTTCATGTTATCATAAGGCTAATCATGCAATACAAAAAGCAATATTGGTGAATATAAAATTGTAGTTAACATAAACATGGTAAGAAAATTTCACCCATTTGGTTAGAAAACCAAAGGAAACTTAAACTTGTAGTCACTTTTATTTATAAGTGTATGTAGCTCACTCCTAAGTGTTTACTTTAAATTGTACCAAAAAAAAATAAATCGGTGTCAATATTAGACGTTTTTTATCCTTTTGATTTTGATAATTAGAAAATATTTTCATCAATGGATCTTACATTCAATAATTATTATTTTTTAAAAATAGATCATATAACTAAATGAAATTCCTCTTAAAGGAATAATTGAACTCAATAAAAAAAATAGACACTTAATCTTCAAATTGATAAATGGTAGTTTTTTTCATTCATACTTTCATTCGTTCATGTACAAAGTATATATAGAGGGTAATCACCATTCTAAGAATGGGAAAGAATGATACAAGAAAAGAATGATATAAGGAAATAACAACTAATATCCTAATATCTCAACTTTCCTAATATCTCAATATTCATAATATCTCAACTTTCCTAATATCTAAGCATTCCTAATATCTCAACACTAAATGATATAAGGAAAGAATGATATAAGGAAAGCATTCCTAATATCTCAACACTCCCCCTCAAGTTGGTGCATAGATGTCACACATGCCCAACTTGTCTAAAAATTTTGAGAACACTTGACTTGAGACAGCTTTGGTAAGGATATCGGCCAATTGATCTTCTGATTGAATCTTAGGCAATTCCACAATCTTATCATCCAACTTTTCCTTAATGAAGAATCTATCCACCTAGACATGCTTTGTACGATCATGTTGTACTGGATTATGAGCAATGTCACATGCGGCTTTATTGTCACAAAACAATCGGATTGATTGCCTAGATAGGTAACCTAAATCCTGTAAGAGGAGTCTTAGCCATAATGCCTCACAAAGTCCTAGAGCCATACCTCTAAATTCCGCTTCTGCACTTGAACGAGCGACGACATTCTGCTTCTTACTTTTCCATGTCACAAGATTACCACCAACAAAGGTAAAGTAACCAGATGTAGATCGCCTATCATCCACTGCACCGGCCCAATCAACATCAGTATATACTTCTATACTCTGATGATCAACATTTTTAGCGAACAAAATTCCCTTCCCAGGAGCATTCTTCAAATACCTCAAAATACGCATGACTGCATTCATATGTTGCTCTCCAGGATTATGCATGTATTGACTCACTACACTCAATGCATAAGCAAGATCTGGTCTTGTATGAGCTAAGTACATTAATCTCCCCACAAGTCTTTGGTATCTTCCTTTATCGGTTGATACTTGATTAGGCTCAACACACAATTTCAGACCTTCTTCTATTGGTGTATTAACAGGTTGACATCCCGACATTCCAGTCTCTTGTAAAAGATCTAAGGCATACTTTCTTTGAGACAGAAAAATTCATTTTCTTGATCGAGAAACTTCAATCCCAAGAAAGTATTTCAGATGACCTAGATCTTTCATTTCGAATTCTCTAGATAGATAATTTTGCAGAGCTTTTCTTTCTTCAGGATCATTTCCTGTAACTACCATGTCATCCACATATACGATGAGTGTTGTAATCTTACCATGTTGCTTTTTTAGGAATAAAGTGTGATCTGAATTACTTTGACGATAGCCAAAAGCTCTCATTGACTTTGTGAACCTTCCAAACCATGCTCTCGGGGATTGCTTCAACCCATACAATGACTTCTTCAATTTGCACACCTTCTGACATTGCTTTTCTGACACCATGCATCCTGGTGGAAGATCCATATATACTTCTTCAGATAACTCGCCATGCGAAAAGGCATTTTTCACATCGAATTGTTGTAATGGCCAATCTAGGTTTGCAGCTAAAGACAATAATACTCGAATTGTGTTGATCTTAGCTACAGGTGCAAATGTCTCTGTGTAGTTAATTCCATAAGTTTGAGTGTATCCTTTTGCTACCAGTCTTGCTTTAAATCGTTCAATACTACCATCTGCCTTGTACTTCACAGTATAGATCCAACGACACCCAACTGGCTTCTTTCCTGGTGGACATTCTACGAGTTCCCATGTTTCATTCTTCTGCAATGATTTCATCTCTTCATTCATGGCTACTTTCCACTTTGGATCAGCTAAGGCTTCCTGCACACTGTTAGGAATAGATACAGTAGATAATTGATTTACAAATGACTTATTTGATTCAGACAAACGATGGGTAAACACATAGTTGCTCATGGGATATTTGACTTTAGTAGACAATTCAGGTTCATATGTGGGTTTAGGAATACCTCTATTATGACGATGTGGTAACCGTTTCATGAATAGATCAGGTTCCAAATTAAGAACACCCTCAACAGACGACAATTGGTTTGGTATTTCAGTGAAGACATCTTCGGACACAAATTGTTGACCACTCATATCTAACTCACCCACTTCCTGGTTCACTAATTCAAATTGTCCAGATTCATCTTCCTCAGAGATATGATAATCATAATCAAGAGTCTGAATTTCCTTATGGTACTCCCCCTGAAGTTCAGACTCAGATGAAAAATACATTGAATCTTCATGAAACACCACATCCATTGTAATATACATTTGTCGAGTTGGAGGATGGTAACATCGACATCCCTTTTTGTGTAATGCATATCCAACAAACACACATTGCAATGCATGGGAAGTTAACTTGGTGCGTTGGTGCTTGTGTAGATGCACAAATGCCACGCAACCAAAAACACGAGGAGGTAGATTTGGGACGGTTGGGGCAACTACGACATTAGTAAGAGCTTGGAGAGGTATTTGAAAGTTAATTGAGCTAAAAGGTACCCGATTGATCAAGTATGCGGCAGATGTGATCGCTTCTCCCCAATAAGATATCAGTGTTTTTGCTGCCATCAAGGAAGCACGAACAACCTCTAACAAGTGTCGATTTTTTCGTTTAGCGACTCCATTTTGCTAGGGTGTATTGGAACAAGTAGTCTGATGAATGATGCCATGTCCTTCCAAATACTTTTGAAGATCAGAACTTTGATATTCTCCACCATTATCACTACGCAGAACCCGAACCTTTGCATTGTACTGAGTTTCAATCATTTTATGAAATTTTTGAAACAACAAGTTCACTTCATCTTTGGTCTTCATCAAGCATAATCATGTCATTTTGGTACAATCATCAATAGAAGTAACAAACCAACGTGAGCCACTCAAAGTTGGAACTTTGGATGGGCCCCAAACATCAGAATGTATAACCATAAAAGGAAACGGACTTTTATTCAAAATTAACAGAAACCAGAAATATCACTCTTTGCAAACAAACTAGGAAACAATTTTTTTAAATAACCAAAGGAAGCATGGCCCAGACGTCGATGCCACAACCAAATTTCAGACTTTTTCTTCTTCCCCTTAGATCCATCTGCCATCAAGGCTTGTTGCAACCTATTTGAATCCTTTGATTGCAAGTCCAAGTAATAGAGTTTTCCCCGTTTGATACCACAACCAATCGTCTGTCTTGTTTGGATGTCCTTAATCACATAAAATTCAGGCCAAAAAATGACAATACAAGATAAGGCTGTAGTGATTTGAGAAACTGACAAAAGATTGTAATCTAAAGATGGAACAACTAAAACAGAATCCAAATTCAAAGTATCAGTAAGAGTTAAGGATCCTTCCCCAATGACTGGGGTTGTGTTACCATTGGCTGTGGAAACAATTTTTTGTGAGGAAGGTCTAAGAGGTGAAACCTATCTAGAATCAAAAGTCATATGATCTGTAGCACCATAATCAATTATCCATGCACTATTAATAACAGGTGTAAAAGTATTTAAAAACTTACCACCATGATCAGTAGCGGCTACCAATGCAGAGGCTTTCTCAGCAACATTAGCCTCTGTTTTTATTTCGGCAACAGTTGCAGTCGAGGTTTTCTTGGGATCCTTCTTCCGTTGATCACGATTATTATAATTAATAACAAAGTGTTGATAGCCTAAACATGATCTAAAGGTTCATGGTTCAAACCCTCGATTCCTTATTGTTTTCCTGGTCATACCAAGAGTCGTTGCTTTGAAATTGTGGGATATCCAGACTGGTGGGACCAGTCTTATTGAAATGAGTGCATTTGAAGGTTGACTTATCAATATTAGGGCTTGTCTTAGGATGGTTGATCGCTGTCGGACTACCATAGCGACAAAATATCCAGGATTTCAGTTCCATGGCTCTGATACCATCTTCAAATTGATAAATGGTAGTTATTTTATTTATTATTATTTTTTTTTGTTGCAACCATCGGAGGTAGAAGAAAAAGAAAGTAGAAGGAGAAAAGAGAGAGAAGGGGAGAACCATAATTTTTGAAGTTAGAAAGAAAAACTCAGTTTTTTTTCATAGTCCAGATTTCATCAAATGTCCGATCCCACTTCATCTGTGGGACGATCGAACTAAAATTTCGAGGTGAGGTTCATGACTCATTGATCTTCAATCTGAACGATGAAGATCGGATTTGGAGTTTTGGACGGTCGTCTTTCAATCCGAGAACAGAACCTTTATTTTGGTGAGTTTTCTAGCCAGAAAGTTTTGATTATGAGCTCCGATCAAGATTAATCCGTGATTCAATTGAGCTGATTTTAGGTGAGCACGTTCAGAACTCATTGATCTTCATTTTGAACGGTGGAGATTGGATTTGGAGTTCGAAACAGTTATATTTCGGTCCAAGAACAATGGTTGTGTTTGGTGAGATTTCTCCATTGTCTTTATGCAAAGTTGTTGAAATTGTCAATATTAATTTGTCTTGAGATATGTTGATGTATGCCTCTAGTTTTATCTAGAGAGAATTGTATAACCCATTGATTATATTAGTGGAGTTTTTAAGTGGCTTAAGGGTCCCGTGATTTTTACTTCTCACATTGGAGAAGGTTTTCCACACAAAAAATTGTTGGTGTTCATATACTTGTTGATTGGGTGAATTCTTGTTACTCTATTTGGGGTTCTCACAAGAGGGGATAAAATCTGGTTGTGCATTATTTGTGTTTATACAAACAATTTTTCAAAATTAAATATTTTTTTTATAAAATAAGTGTCTTTGTAATCAATCGAGGACAAGAAAGAAGCAACCATCTTAGTTTGATTCATTATTAAAAAAAAATTGTTGATATACTGCAAAATATTTAACCATGTTTATACATATTTTTTTAGGTAGTATTTGTTTTTTTTTTTTTTACTTAATTCTAAATAGAACTTAAGATTAATAAGTGCTTGATAGTATTAAGTATTAAGTTGACTAATTTTTTTTTTAATATTGTATTTCTATTAAATATTAAGAAATAAAAAGAAAATTCAATGGGTTCGTTATATTTTGGAAAAAACTAAAGTGGCATTTGTTTTTTGTTTTTTTTACTTAATTTTAAATAGAACTTAAAGTTAAATAGTATTTAATAGTATTAAATATTAAGTTGTTTATTTATGTAATATTTTATTTATATTAAGTATTAAAAAAATAAAAAAAATAATATGTTATTTTTTCTATTTAAAAAAAATCAAATATTTTGATTTTTTCTATTTAGTAAAAAATTTGAAAACAAATTGTTATAAGCAAAAAAACTAAAAAAAACCAATACCCTCAATATTCAACTATAATGTACTTTTTTTTTTCATCTTCTTCATAAAACTCTTAAATAATACAAATAATAACCATTCAAGAGTTTAATATTAGAGAAAATGGTAATATTGGGTCATTTATTCCCTTGAGCTAAAATCAATTTAAAGGAGTTAAGTTGTTAGAAATATACTTTGTATTGAGATACAACTGTCATGACACAATGTTTGTGCAAAAAGTCTAATTAAATGTTATCCTGACATCATGGCTTCATGTGAAGATTGTTTCAAACCTAAATGAATTGCTTGAAAAATGTGTGACAATAATATCAACATCTTGTAAACGTTTTAGCATCATGCACCTACCATTAAAGGTTGCTTTAAATTAGGATGAAGAGCATGTAATATAAAAATAAAAAAAAGCTTGCAATATAACGTGTGAAAATTTTTGCACCTTCTCGATATGAATTTGATAAGAGGTTCGGATATTGGAGGATACCAAAATAAACTTGAAAGTTATTTTAGAACCCATTTGGGAATGATTCTAGTGGAAGTGTTTTTATTGGAAGTGTTTCTTTCTACAGTGTTTTTATGAAAAACACTTTTACGAGAATTAGAAAAAATGATTCTAATAGTGTTTTTGATAATATATTGTATAAATATAAAAACACTTCTAATATTAATAAATTACCAAAAATGACATACAATTTTAATTACAAAAAGAAAATAGTATGATAAACAAAAAACTTTTCATTATAATAAAATATATAAACATCTATCTTACAAGAATATATACACATTTATATTATTAAAAAAACTAAAAATAATATTTTTTATGATTTAAATAAAATTTTAAAAAATATTTTTAAAAAGAATTGAATTAATAAATAAATATCAATCATGATATAACAAATTATTTGATAAAATATATTAGTTTAAAATTAATGATATTTTTATCACTATAATAAAATTTTAAAAAATATTAACAAAACATCTAAATCGATAAAAAACAACATTGAATAAAATATCATTTTCAAATTAAAAGATTACCTATTAATTTCTCAAAAAAAAAAATACTTTTCTAATTAAAAGTAAATAAGAAGACAAATGTTTTCACAACAAAAAAAGGAGGAAATTATATTCTTACATATCAAAGTCATAATCAAACATCAAAATTATATATAAGAAGATTTGCAATTCGATCACATTCTTCTTCCAATCTCTCTTGCTTGATGTGAACCATCTTCCTCAATAAGTGAATCCATTCTACTCTCTTCTTCATTAAGTGGAATCAACCCTTGATCATCATCATAAGGTTTCAATTCTATATCCATTCTAGCATTAATCCTTATGAAGTTGTGAAGAGTCATTGAAGCAATTACAATCTTTACTTGTTTTTCAAGATGAAAGCTATACATTTCTCGTAGCATTCTCCATCTATTCTTCAAAACGGCAAATGTTCTCTCAATTGTGTACTTGAAGGATGAATTTCTATGATTAAATATTTAATTTTTACCTCTAGGTGAACTACTTGGTCAAAAATCTGGAAGATGGTAACACACAATTAAAATGAAAAATAAATAAAGAATTAAGGAACAAAACATCAAGAATATATGATTATCTAGTATAAACAATGTTAGGTATCATTAATTTTTTTAAATGTAAGGTCGGTATTGAGCATCATACAGGCAGATTCTATAAAACATAATAAACAAATAAGAAAAAGAAATCCTCAAGTGCAATATTCTTGGTTGAAAAGAATGATCATTCCTCTAGGAAAATAGGTCCTTGATTCTTAAATATCTGAATCAAGGTTTGCCTAAGCAATTAGATGTGAGTAATGTTCTAGATATGTTTAACTCTTATAGTTGGTATAATACTATTACGTCTTTAAAAAATAAATAAAAAACAAAGTAAAATTATGTCTATCATTTATTAAATTATTTAAATATGGTATACTTAACTGCACCATATAGATTACCATAGTTCGTGAATTTTAATAGTTAGACACACAACACATACTTGGCATGAGACACACAATATGTGATAAAAAAAATATGAAGTGTGACATATCTTAGCTCATTCACTACATATTAAAAGTCGCCTTACATTTAAATGTAACCATGACATGAATAGCCTATGAATATACCAGTAAACTTTTCAAGCTTTTAAAATTGAACTTTGACAAATCAGGTTGGAAAGTTGAAAATGTCTAACTAAGCCACTCAAAATTAGTATTAGAGCGGGTTTTGTAACAAAAATTATTTTCGGTTTTTGAATCTCAAAGTGTAGATCCTCATCAATAAATCAAACTAAAAAAACATTAATCCATGAGAAGATTTATATCTTTATTGCTCTTCCATGTTGGATCCAGCCCCTTCCTTGTTATCCCTCCAAAATAAGAGAGTTTAGCCACTCATAGCCCTACCAACACAATGCGTGGCATGAATGAGAACAATGTCTATTGTATTGCAATGATCAATAGTAAAGCATATGTTTTTCATCCTCCTCTCTAAAAAAAGTCTCTAAGGCAGGTATTTATACTTGCAATCTAATCTTAAAACACAAATAAATACTTAAAATATCCAAAAAGTAAACAAGAGACCAAAATGAAGAAAGGTTCAGCAAAACCCAAAAAATGCTACAGCGATACGCACTCAATGGGGTGTCAAAAATTCGAAAATTGGCTTCTTGACCTTCTTTCCCCTTGGCCTTCCCCAATTGATCGGAACTCCAACACACCCAAATCGCTCTTGAAAACTGATATAAACTTCTTTCCTTGTGTTCCCATATTTTTGTGCAAAATGCTGGATTTATATATATAGAAAACATAATTTTTTATGTGCTAATTTTTACATTTCCATAGGAGTCTTAGGGGTGTAATATTGAACAACTTTATTATTGAAAATTAAGAGTGTATTTGATAATAATTTTAGAAAGTATTTTTAATATTTCTATTACTTGAAAGATAAAAATTTCTAAGTGTTATAAAGTTAAAAACACTTCATATAATCATTAACAAATGGATTCTAAGAGTGTGTTTGATGGTGATTTAAGGAATTGTTTTTAATCATTTTATCACTTGAAATTTTTTATATTTCAAGTATTTAAAAGGTCATAAACACTTCATAGAATTACTATCAAACGTACTCTAAGAGTGATATATTATAAGTGTTGAATTGATCAAAATGAAAATCATATGATATTATTTTAATTTAAAGTATTAAATTTAATTTAGTAATTTTCTATGAAAAATAGCTAAATATTAAAAAGATTTATTTTAAAAAATTAACATTATGCTCATTATGTGGCAAAATTTAAATATTATTTTCAAATATTATATAATAAATATATTAATTAATAAAAATTATCTTTGAACATAAAATATTATGTGCATTGCAATTTGTTTGACTACTAAACAATTTATTTGCAATTTCATTGCATGAATTAAGCATATAAATCTAACCAAATTGTATTCCAAATCTTCTAAATTTTGTTGATGTCGAATTTCATTATTGTTGTTGGTAGTTTCAAATATTAAATTATTATTAAAAAATGTATTATATCAAAGAAATACATGGATACATAATTATATTAACACATTTATAAATTTAAATAAATTATCATAATACATATATAACCATAGACAACATACAAATGATAATAATAATAATAATAATAATAATAATAATAATAATAATAATAATAATAAAAACATTAGAAAGTTGTTATATCTTATCTTATATTTTTTCTTTCTTTTGTGAAAATATACTAAGAAGAAATTTTGGAATCCTTTAATGAAAAAGTGTTCTTATAAATTAATCCAATTGAGTTTACTTAAAATTTTAATTTTAGTATATTAAAAAAATATATATAAAAAAAAAATTAACAATGCACACATAAAGATAGAAAATATAATAAATAAATAAATAATGCAAAAAATTTCTTATATTCTACCTTTTAAATTTTTTTTCCTCTTTTCTTTTTCTCTATTTATATACAAAACAAGAAATTTTAAAAATAAATAAAAATAATTATTATGATATATGAATAATGATTTAAAAGTTTAAAAATGAATAACATGAAAAAGTGATTCTTATAAGTCAATGAAATAGAGATTATTAGGATTTTAATTTTATTATATCAAGTAATTAACAATGAATAAAAATGAAAGGTTCTATTTTAAAACAAATTCATTATAAGTGAGTTTCATAAATCAATTAAAATAAATGTTTTTTCAAATTTGATTTTATCATATTAAGAATTAATAATAAATTATTTTAATTTAAAAGAAAGGAAATATTATAATAAAGAAGATTCAATAATAAAATTAATTATTTTATAAAAAGGAATAGGGATGGAATAAAAAAACTATAAAATTTATAATTCATTGACCATCTTTTGGTGTAAATGATTAATTAGGTTTTCATTATTAAATGAAATAAGTGGTTTTTAATTTTAAATGGTTTAAAATTTACATTATCAAATGCTTTTGAAAATGGTATCCATCATTTTTGTTTTCCATTTTTTAAAGATGAGTTCTTTTATTAAATACCCAACCAACTTATAAAAGGATGAAAATCAAATCATGAAGTGCATGATATATATATATATAGAGGATGAATAAAAACATGAAGTTCGTGATATTCTTAGCATGAGAAATAGAATGTCTTAGGGAAAAAGTATAATTAATGTTACATATCTCAGTATCATATGCTAGAGGTTGAAGATTGCTTTAAATACAAATGAATTGAATGCTATATTAGGCGGAACAATAATATTAATAACTTGTCATCAATATGTTTGAAAAAAGCAATCTGAGATGATGGAGGATACTAAAATTCAATTACCATTTGGTTTATGTTAAGATTATTAATTTTTTATATTACTAGCTTTTGAAAGTTATTAACAACAAGAATGTAAACAATGTTGGTCATTGAATAGAAATTAGTTTTGTAACAAACAACAAGTATGAAAGATGTTTTGGTGTGTTTAGGTATCAGAGCCATGTTAGTTAGCTTTTTAATCTAAATTCTACCATTTTATTTTATGATTATCTGTTTTAAAATTTAAACAATTAGTATTCGCCAGCCCTTTGTATCCGTTGGTTAGTTGTTTTAACCATGTGGGTGTTTAGGTGGTCCTTGTGGTGGGATTAGAAACTAGATAAACCATAAAATCAAAATGTCAAATTGGTTTGAAAACTTTTCTAGAAGTAGCTCTCATAGTAACATGAGCAGGATGAAAAATGATCTTAAAATAATATAAAAAAAATAGTTGAAATTTTGAAAATTAGTTGAATGTATCAATAGATACTTTAGAACAATATATAAAAAATTGGAACATGCCAAGACAAGAAATTAAAGAAATCTAAAAAATAGGATTATTTGAATTTATGTCCAATTATTTGATAAAAATTTCTAAAAACACCCATTCCATAGGATGAGAAACTAAAACTAACGAACTTTTAAATTCAAAAGATCTAAAACCTCTTAGAAAGAAATTCAAAGCCCTACATATAGGAGTAGTCCAAGTTGTAGTAGAACCTTTAACTAGACTTGGGTTCAGAAGCCCATTTGTGTCTGTCTCGAAGATGATAGGCACAACAATTTTGATGACTCACTTTTGAGAGTCATGGAATCAAACATGGCTCATAGCCCAATTTATTTCAATTGTTTTTCAAACTTGGAATTAAGTTGTATAGATGACCTATCTACCCATAAAGCCTTAACTTTAAATGTTCAAACCAAAGGTTATGACATGAATCCTAAAGAAAAAAATATCTTAATAGTATATAAAGTATATTATAAGGCCATGACTATGTCAGTAAACCCGAAGTTTCTACTAACCTCTCATTGAGGAAAAACACTCTTGTTCCAATCAAATGAGGAACACTCCTTTGTAATGTTCTAAAAGTGTTACCTTGGGAATCTTTAGCCCATTCAAATACTTGGGATTTCAAGCAATTGACAATTCCCAAACCAATTAAACTTCCAAAACCCCTTTTCTTCATGTAGGATGATAAAGGAATTTCTTCCTCATGGAGTCGAATTTCTTCTCCAAGACCTTCTTTTGAGTATAAACCTCAAAAAGCCCATTCTAGATTAGAAGTAGTAGACTTCTCTCCAAATATTCCTCGACCAGAATATTCTAGTCGAGATTCTTCTTCAAATTCCCTAACCCATTCTCAAATGATGAATAAACCAAATGAACCAACCTAGCTCTTAGCCTTAAGTACTCATTTTAAGATAAATAAGGAATATTTAAAACAAGAGGCTAGACATCCGCAATATAGAAAGAAATCTGATTTTCCTATTAAATATAGAAAGGAATATTTAAAAATACTCTGAAGACTTTTTACAATTTTATTTACAAAAAAAATCAAAATTCAATATAATTTTATTAATACAAAAAAGATTATTAATAGGAAAATGAATTTTTATGAAATTATTTACAAGAATGTTTCAATTCTTCTTCTTTTTTATTTTTATTTATTTTTTATTTACAAACAATAATTTATCATTTGATTTTATTAAGAATAAAAAATAAATTTATCTTTATTAGATTTAAAGAAAAGTTTTTCAATTTATTAGAGCTTAAAAAAAGACTCTTTTAAAATTTTATTATTTATCTTTAAAATTTTGGAAAAAAATTAAAAAAGAAAAAAGAAAAAAAAAAGAGAGAGTTTATCCAATTTTATTCAAAAAGACTGATTTTTCATATTTTATTCAACAAAAGGTGTTTCAATCTTGTTTTTGTTATTTATTTATTTTTTTTTAAAGGAATATTTACAATTTTGACATAAAATGAATTTTGATTTAATTATTATTAAAAAAAAACTAAAGAGAAGAATTTTCCTTAACTTTTACTAAATAGGGACTTTTATTTATGAAAAGAACTTTTGCTTTTCGAAGAGAATTTTTACAAGTTTAACTAAAAACAAAATTTTATTTATCTTTTATTTCAAAAAAATATATTTTCACAGTTTTATATATAAAAGAATTCTATTCCAATTTTGTTTACTTAAAAAAAGATATATTGATCATTTTTTATAATAATAGTAATAATAATAATAATAATAATTTTGTGAAAAATAAATAATAAATAAAATAACGCTTTTAAAATGAATGATTTCAATTCTTTGTATCATTGTATAAAAAAAAAAGTTTGAATTTTATTATTAAAAGAATAATTGAAATTTGTATATAAAAAGAGTGACAATTTCCCAAAACACAATATTTCAATTTTATTAAAAGCATAAATTTTAATTTTACAAAAAAAGTTGTTTCAATTGATTCATTATTATTATTATTATTTCAAAAAAAAAAAAAAAGAGAGAAAAAATAAGATATTTGTTGAAAGTAAACTTTTCAAGGAATAGGCTTTGGGATTTGTAAAAATAAAAAATGATTTTATTTATTAAGAAAAAGGCTTTAAATTTGTTATAAAAAAATTCATATTTTGACCAAATCTCCAGATTTATTGTAAATAAAAAAAGTAATAATAATTTTAAATATAGAAAAAGATTTTCAACATATTAACAAAAGAGATTTTATCTAATTAAGAAAAGTTTTATATTTTAGGGAAATATTACACATTTACTAAAAAATGATTCAAAAAAAAAAGTGTCGATTCATTTTTATTTTTTTTAAAGTCCATTCAAAGTTTTGATTTTGTTATTATTAAATAAAATAAAAACAGTTCACCCAAAATATTAAACAAACAAAAGGATTATATATTTTGTTTTTATAGATTTTCCTAACATAAAATAAATAAATAAGAGCAATGATATGCACAACAACAATAAAAATTCACACTTACCAAATAAATACACATAAATACCAAAATAAAAGTAAGATATTTACATTGGCTAATAAAAAAACTATATATACAGAAATGACAAACAAAAATAAAACCAATATATACAAATATAAATAACAAACAAAAATAAAACCAATGTATACAAATATAAATAAATAAAGAGGAGGATAAGGATAAATATACAACGTTACAGTATAATCCCGTTAGCATTGGCTCTCCATAGCTTCCCAAACAAAGCTCAAAAAATACAAAAAAAAATATCTCAACCTCACTGCACATAGAAACTCAAAAAAATATAGAGATATCAAGAAAGCTCCGAGCCATCTCCCCTTTGCCCATCTTTTTTTTTCTCATCTTTCTTTTTAATCTCAACATTCCGGTCCTTAGTCAGCCTTCTACCCATGCCCCATACCCATCTCCAACTGCTCCAACTACCCCCAACTAACACTATACCTCTCTTCCTACTCTCAGCAACAACCAAAAGAAATTCCAACTCAAACATCAAGAAAAATGAATAAGTAGAATATATATATATGTCCAAACCCAATAAGAATAAAAAAGAAAGTCTGAATGCAATTCAGCCCAAATAGGAAACACAAACAATAAGCCCAAATCTCAAATCAGAAACCTAGCCCAAATACAATAAGAATTAAAGCTCAAGATTAGGCCCAAAGCTTCCAACAAACACTATGTATATCAAGTAGTGAAATGTCTCACAACAAACCCTTAAAACTCAACCAAATGAACATCCAAAATCAAATAGATCAAACTTATCAAATCCAAAACATGAAATAAATAAAGAAAAACAAAAAACAAAAAAATAAACAAAGAAACCAAAGGAAAAAGAAAAGAATACCTGAAAATTTATTAGTCATTAATAAGCTAAGGTGGTGAAACCACAAAGGAAACGGACATGGTGATGGGAATGAGAGGAATAGGGAGAGAGGAAAGGAAAAATGGGAGGGGAGGGGGGTGAGTGGGCTTTGTTGTGGGAGTGAGAGAGAATAAGGGAAAGAAGAGAGAGAAAAAAAATTGGGAAAGTAAGAAAGAGAAAAGGAAAAAGAATAAAAAATAAAATAAATAATAATAATAATAATGATAATAATAACAATAAAATTAAAAATAAAAGAAAAATGGGTTTGAAATATTAGGTTAAAAAATAATAATAAATAAATAAATATATTAAATGAGACAAATTTGGGGATCTATAGTTTGGAATAATATGTAATGTGAAATGAGAACTCATTCAATTTCTCATTCATTATTGGATTTGGAATGTTTATTAGAAATGGAAATAAAGTGAAAAAACAATAAAAATGAAAAAAAAATGAAAAATCATTCTCATGAAAATCAAACCATACTCTTATTAAGATTATACCATGCATGAGACCATGAAAAAAATCTGAAGCTACGTGAGTTGTGGCATAGTTGAAAGCTGAGGAGTACCCATGCAAAAAAATGATATAGGCCAGGTTGATCTTTTGAGCTATAATATTAACCTAAGAGATTAGAAGAAACGTCATCAGTAAGAAGTTTTCATTTTCTTTTCATTAAAGTGGTTCTATCCTAAAGGAATATAGGCAGCATAAGCCTATTTAAAAAGAAAACGACTATCATTTTTTTTAATGCAAAACTATTATTATCATTTTAGGTACTAATTTTTAATATTTAAGCATTAATGAGAAAAACTTATTTTTAAATCTAAAGATGTTTGATAAACACGGTAAATGACTGAAATCCTCCTTACCAGATGAGGAGATAACTCTTCATTATATATACACGATAATTACAGTTGTAAACTCCTACATAATAGGAAAGAATCAAATACAAATATTGAGCATATCCCTACAACTATACAAGCGGATATTATGTTAACAGAAAAGGAAGGAAGCACGTAGCAGATATTCTGCTAACAGAAAAGTAATGCAACACGTATCATGGAGAATTTGATTCTCCCTTATCACCCCCCTGCAAGGTGAGCGTGGTAGAAGGGAGAACGCTGAGCTTGCTTCGAAAGAGATAGAACTGTGGCTTGGTAACTCCTTTGGTCAGTGAATCAGCAAGCTGTAGATGTGAAGGAGCAAAATCAATTTTCAAAGTGCCTTTATCAACAAGTTCACGAACAAAATGGTAGTCGATTGCAATATGTTTGGATCGAGGACGAGTAACCGGATTGACTGCCATAAAAATTGCACTTTGATTGTCACAAAGAATTTTAGGTGGCACTGAGAGTGTAACATAAAGGTCCCGAAGCAACTGAATAATCCATGCAATATCAGCAGTAGTAATAGCTAAGGAGCGATATTTGGCTTCTGCACTTGAACGAGAGACAGTGCTTTGTTTCTTAGAAGACCAAGAGATTAAATTAGCTCCAAAAAAGATAGCATAGCCGGTAGTAGAACGACGTGTATCAGGACATCCAGCCCAGTCCGCATCAGAGTAGCCAAGAAGATCACAAGTGGACTGTTTGTGAAGTTGAAGACCATGATGAGCAGTGCCTTTAACATAGCGCAAGATATGATTGAGAGCACGAAAATGATCCTCGGTGGGAGCATGCATGAACTAGCAAATGGAGTTGACACTGAAGGACAAATCAAGCCTGGTGATCGTGAGGTGTTGAAGAGCACCGGCAAGAGAACGAAACAGAGTAGGGTCGGAGAATAGAGTCCCTTCGGCGGATAGATGCTGTCCAACAACAAAAGGTGTAGAAATAGGCTTAGCATCAATCATTGAAGCACGTTGCAAGAGATCAAGAGCATACTTCGTTTGACTGAGAAATAGACCCTTCTCATTAGCTTGGACTTCAACTCCGAGAAAATAATGAAGATCACCCAAATCCTTCATGGAGAATTTGTTGGAAAGCCGAGTAATAAAGGTGTGAACCAGAGAAGGAGTACTTCCAGTGATGATCATGTCATCAACATAAAGAAGTAAGTAAACAGTACCAAGCGAGGAGTGATAGACAAACAACGAAGAATCAGCCTGACTAGAGTGAAAACCAAGTTTGAGCAAAAATGAGCTAAATCGATGAAACCAAGCTCGAGGAGCTTGTTTCAAGCCATAAAGAGCACGTTTTAGACGACAAACATGCTGAGGAAACTGTGGATCAGTGTAGCCAGGCGGTTGTTCCATGTAAACCTCTTCGTTGAGAAAGCCATGAAGAAAGGCATTTTTAACATCTAGCTGATGTAAACGTCATCCAGAAGTAACAGCCAAGGATAGAACGATTCTGACTATAGCAGGATGCACCACAGGGCTAAAGGTGTCACCAAAATCAAGACCATGAACTTGAGAAAATCCTTGAGCCACAAGACGTGCCTTGTGACGCTCAATAGACCCATCAGAGTGAAGCTTTGCTTTGAAAATCCAGCAACAGCCAACCACATTATGATGCTGAGGACGAGGTACAAGAACCCACGTATCATTTTTCTTCAGTGCGTGAATTTCATCATCCATAGTCGAGAGCCATTCAAGGTGTTTTGCAACAGACTTGAAGCCTCGTGGCTCTTTGAGAGCAAGAAGAGCCTGAAACAACTAAGAAGAAGATGAGATATTCATAGCATGATACAACCGTGGTTTGAATATACCAGCTTTCCCTCTAGTAATCATCGGATGGCTGGAAGTGGTCACACAAGGAAATGACGAAACTGGTGAAGGAGTGGTTGAATCTGTAACAATAGAATCCAAGAGAGAGTCCTCATCAAGAGGAACTTGCGGACCAGGAGAAGAAGTCGAAGACAAGTGTGGAATATCATTGCAAGGCAGACACAGTGAATTCGAGAAAGATGGTGAAGGCAAAGAATCTGAAGTACTAACGTTAGAAGAACTAGAAGCACATTCTTGAGACTCAGAAAAATGAATATAGTCAATGTTAGATGGCAGATTTTGCACAGAATCACCATTATAGGGAAAGGAATGTTCATAAAACTACACATGTCGAGAAACATAGACACGATGTGTCTTACGATCTAAGCACCGAAATCCTTTATGAAGGGTATTGTAACCTAAAAAGACACAAGGAGTAGATTTTGGAGACAATTTATTAGGTGAGTAATCTCTCAAATAAGGGAAGCAAAGACACCCAAAAGTACGAAGCATAGAATAATCGGGTTGCTTACCAAACAGGAGCTCATAAGGTGTTTTGCCAGCAAGAGATGGTGACGGGAGTCGGTTAATGAGAAAGACGGCAGTAGAGAAGGCCTCAACCCATAAGGAGAGCGGCACACGAGCATGAAACATAAGAGTAAGACCTGTTTCTGTGACATGACGATGCTTACGTTTGACAATTCCATTTTGACTAGGAGTGTAAGGACATGCCAGACGAAGATCAATGCCACACGAATGCAAATGAGAGCGAAACTTATTATTAGTAAACTCAGTTCCACCATCACACTGAAATGATTTGATTTTGGCGGAAAACTGTGTTTCAATAAAACGTTGTAAATGGATGAAATTATCAAAGAAATCAGATTTGTATTTTAAAGGAAATATCTAACTAAATCTAGTACAATCATCAATGAAAACCGCATAGTATCTATATCCATTAAAGGAAGAAACTAGCGACGGACCCCATAGGTCACAGTGTAAACGATCAAAAGGCATAGCACAACGTTCATTATTTAGAGAAAAAAGTAAACGGTGGCTTTTGCCGAGTCTACAACCAACACAAATTTCAAAATCATTGTTCACCAATTTATTACTACAAGAAATAGATCCTAATTTAGAAAGAGAAGCAACAGTACGATAATGTGGATGACCAAGGCGAGTATGCCATAAACGAACAGATGCTCGCGGTGAAGAAATAGTGGACACTAAGGCATGATGACGACGATCCAGCACGTAGAGACCATTTTCACATCTTCCGACTCCCAGTACCACTCTTGTGACCCGATCCTATATGGTAAAACCAGAGGAAGAAAAGGTAACACAACAATTATTGTCTTTAGTAAGTTGACTAATAGAAATAAAATTTTTCTTAATTCTAGGAACAGCTAAGACATTAGATAAAAGAAGAGGACTAGACGAAACAAGAGATGAAATGGAACCAATGTGAGAGATTGCTAAGGACTGACCATTGCCAACCATGACACGTTCATTACCAGAATAGACAGCCGGTTGATCCACACCTTCGGTGTCACTAGTCATGTGGGACGTTGCACCAGAGTCAGGGAACCATTCAGAGTCATTAAAATCCTGAATCGAGCAGGCAGAAAAAGCCTCAGCAAGGTTATCCGATTGCTTCTTCTTGAGTTTCAGGAAATTCCAGCAACGTTTAGCCGAGTGGCCCTCTTTGTCGCACAACTGACAATGGACGGAGGAGTTGGATGATGACTTTGAGTTGGCAAACGGTGTAGGAGAAGCTGAAGACCGATGCTTCACTTGCTTATGACCAGCCACTTTGGAAGTTTGCTGCACAAAATAAGCAGAGTTGGAAGATGAATGGGAAACTGACCGTTCAAAGATTTCATGGCTCAAAGCTTTCGAAACAATTTCAGCAAAGGATGGTAGAGGAAGTTGTGACATCATGGTGGTAGAAAAGATCTTGTAGTCGGGTCCCAATGCGCGTAGGTACCAGTGGACTTTATCCGTGTCGTCAATGGGATGTCTAATAGTAGCCAGTTGATCGCAAAGGCCTTTGAAGGTGCAAGAAAACTCAGCAATGGACTGAGAGCCACAGTGCGTCAGCTGGAGTTCATCCTTGAGTTGCAGTTCGCGATTCTTTGATCGGTGCGAAAATGAGACTTCAAGCGCATGCCAGGCCTCGTGGGAGTGACGGAAACCCAGTACCTCACTCATAGATTCCTCTGTGAGAGAAGAATAGAGTAAACTGAGCAGTGTCTGATCGGTATGTAGCCAAGAGATATATGCAGGATTGGATTTTGGGGTGCCATCGGAGGCAGTAATCATGGGAGAAGGAGCCGTGATGCTACCATCCAAATAACCAAAAAGCTCTTGACTAGCTAACAGAGGAACGAACTGATTTCTCCACAATAGATAATTGGAGGAGCTCAGTTTAATGGTGAGCATATGCACCATTGTATTGAGCGGAAGAGTAGGAGGTGAAGAAGACGAAATAGCCATGGTCAGAATCGAAAAAAAGAAAACTTGAAACTGATACCATAAAGGTGTTTGATAAACACAGTAAATAACTGAAATCCTCCTTACTAGATGAGGAGATAACTCTTCATTATATATACACGATAATTACAGTTGTAAACTCCTACATAATAGGAAAGAATCAAATACAAATATTGAGCATATCCCTACAGCTATACAAGCGGATATTATGTTAACAGAAAAGGAAGGAAGCACGTAGCAGATATTCTGCTAACAGAAAAGTAATGCAGCATGTATCATGGAGAATTTGATTCTCCCTTATCAAAATCCAAAATAATTTCTATCTTTTTTATTTAAAATTCTTAAAACAGGTTTGGAAGTAATTCTAGTTAAAGCATTTTTATATGTAGTGCTTATATTAGTGATATTTCTATTAAAAATATTTTTAAAGATAATCACTTAATGTTTGGATACAAACTACAAAAATATTTCAATGCTGATTTTTATAATGTATTATGCAATACAAATTTGATTCTTGGAAAAATTGGTTATTGCATAATTACTTCAAGTAATTCATTCGATTTTTAAAATTAATTATAGGAACCACTTTTAGCCTAAAAAATGCTTTTGAAAAGAAATTAAATATTTGACAAAATTTAGGAAACACTTTTAAAATTTAGAAAAATCACTTGTAGTGTTTTTTTGGAGAAACACTTGATAGGTGTTTTTTCTAAAAACACTTTCAAATAAAACACTTCTACTAAAAACATTTCAAATAAAAACACTGTTAAATACATTCTTAGTCTTTTTCAAAATCATGTCCAAATAAACTTTACTATTAACTCTTTATCATAATTATCAACTCCTATTTAATAATGTATAAAAACCATAAATTTATCAAACACCTTCAACACTTAAAAGTATGGAAAATTAAAAGTTTATCAATCAATAAATTCAAGAACTCTTTTTTAAAATTATTAGTAAAAAATAGTTTTGAATTTAACCAAATGTCAAGATTGTTTGGAAGTGATTTTGAAAATGTTAAATAAGCTTTCTAGTGTTTATATCGAAATAAAAAGTGATTATCTTTAACACGATGTTTTTATTGGAAGCATTACGGGTTGTAGAGACATATGCTTTATTTATGAAACCTTTTATCATAAAAAAATTTTCTGAGAAAATACTTTTGGACATGGCTAATAACTTGGGTTGGCATCCTGCTTCTCACAAAATTTGTAAAGACTCCTGCCCACTTGCCTTTTCCTAGTTTTTTCTAACCTAGCTAAAACAATTTAGGTGTTTGAATTAATGCTCATATCTTATTTGTTGGTTGCAGATTTAGTTTGAGTCAAATAAGATGGAATGTGTTACCTTATCTTTTAGGAAGTACTCATTAGTATTAGTGGGTTAGTGTTAGTGGTTGATTTATATATTAGGAATTTGTTAGAATTTGATTACCTATTTAAATGCAAATTAATGAATAAAAACCAGTCTAGTTCAATTAGACTTCTTGCTTCTTATCCAAAGTTTTTTTTAAGTGCTCGATCCATTTTATTTTTACTTTTATCTTCCTAAAAGTTGTAAAGAAGACAACTTCTTTTAGATTTTCATATAATATTAGAGTTAGGTTAATTAAATGGCAAACAACATTGGTTTTATCCCAACTTAGCCTACCATTCCACTTTTTTTAAAGAATTGGATATGATGCTTAGAGAACGAAGATGAGGACTCTTTTTATCTCCTAATATTTGTTGGAGCTTGCAAATAAGGGCTATGAAGAAGATGAGATTCTTGCAGAAGCTATTAGAGATGTACCTAACAAGTAGTTTTAGAAACCATCTTTCCTTGAATTTCTATAGCAAAAAAGTCCAAAGAATCTTAGGATGCTTTGCAAATAAGATATTTAGACACAATTAAGGTACTTACCATCTAACTTCAAACTCTTTGTAGGAAGTTTGAAACGTCATTCATGAAAGATAGTAATTGTCTACATGACAACTTTTGTGATATGTTGGAAATTGTGAACCAAATTTCAAAATATAATGAACAATTATATATCCAATGAAAATTGGTTGAAATTTTTTTGATAAACTTGTCTAAAAAACATGATCATGTGGTTGTAGCTAGCAATAGAAGAGTTCAAAAACTTAAGCGTGCTAACCATTGATGTGTTACTTGGTTCCCTTCAATCCCATGAAGATAGGTTGAAGAGATATGAAAAAACATATATTGAAAATGCATTTCAGACTATATTGTAGTTTTCTAAACATAAGACATGTGGAAATGGTAAGGAGTTTAGCAATAAAAGAAGACTAGCTTGAAGAACATTTCTCTCATGTATGGTAGAAGTGGATAAAGTAGGAGAGGTGGTGGATGTTCAAATAAACACAACTACTCCTAAAATTAGTCTGGTGAAAAAGGTGAAAGCTACAATCGTAAGTCAATTCAATGTTACTATTGTAATAAATATGGCCACATAGAAAAATATTGCATGCTGAACGAAAAACATGTCAAATTTGTTAAGGAGAAAGAGAAAGACAATGAAGAATTTGGAACTTTATTTCTTGCTTGTTGGTCTACTAAAGAATGTATTTAAGATGTTTGGTATATGGATAGTGGGTGTAGTAATCACATGATAACAAACTTGGATGCTGTTACAAGTTTAGATAAATCAATAGCCACTCAAGTGAAGATGGGTCATAGAGTAATTAGAGAAGCATAAGGTAGAGGTATTGTAAAGGTAAAATCATGTGAAATAATTTGCATAAAAAATGTTCCTAATTTAGATATAAGTTTGTTAAGTGTGAGGTGGTTTCTATTAGAGGACTACTCGTTGCTTTTAAAGATTTGGTGTGTTTAGTCTTTCAAAATAAAATTGAAAGGAATTTTGTGGGGAAAGTTCCTATGGCCAAAGTTTTCCTTTAAGCCTTGGCACCATACACATGCATGTCATTTTTCATTGTCGGATCAGTGTTTTCTTTACTACTCTATTATGGGTGATATGATTTACCTTTATTGTATTGATATGCGTTGCTCATCATTCTCTTTTACCTTATCACTGCTTTCATTTGATTTCTCACCATTTCTTTCCTACTATTCACTCTCTTTTTCGTCCCATCCCAACACCTTTACACCTTCCTGATTCGACACCTTTCTTCATGATACACTAGTGACCTAACCGTTGACTCCTTTTAGAAAATCATTTTCTCGATAAAAATTGAATTAAAATATTTCTCAAAAATAAATTGTGATTTTTTTTATCAAAAGAAAATAAAAAAATAAAAATAATTTTTCTTCTAAATTAGATAAAATATAAAATTTCCTTTTTAAAAATAAAATTGTATTCAATATATTCTTTTAATAAAAACATGCAAAATTCATTTTAGAAATAAAATTTGAATGTAAATAAAAATCAAATCTTTTGTGAATAAATAAATTTAAATCATTAACTAGAAATTGTTTTTAATGTGAATAAAATTCTTTTGAAATTTCTTAGAAATGTTGTAATATTTAGAAATAATCAAGTCATCTAAATAGTTTAATAAATTAATTTGTGTATTTCCTTTACTAATATTGTATATTATTGTATCTTATTCTCCTTCTTGTATTGTTGAATATAAGTTTATCATACTTTTTTCAGTATTTGTCATTAATTAATCAATTGTTATAATTCTCTCCACTTGTTTAGTAAAGATTTTTTTTAGGGTTTAAATATGTGCTATTGTGAAATACATTTCCAATAAGTAACTTAACCCTTGGACTTAGACTAATTTTTCCTAGACTTTTTTTTCCTTTCTCTCATCAATGAGTAAAAAAGAAAGAAAAGAGATAAAAAAAAAATAGAAAAAAAAGAAAGAAAAAGAGGGGGAAAAAAAGAAGAAGAAACAAATCTACCCCACCACCCATCCAAATAAAAACAAAATAGGAAAATAGACAAAAAAAAAAAAAAAAAAGAATCTTCTCTAAGAATCGTATGCATCACAAAATGAATACCTTACAACCATGGTGCGAGTTAATAAAGGTCATTGGACAACAATCGCTCTACAACTGCCCGCCTGCTGCAGCTATAAAAAGGCCTTGTCACAATCAATCCAACTACCAAGTTAAGGCTTTTTACTTTTTTTTTTTTTTCAATTTTTTTCAATTTTGTTGTATAACTAATTCAAGATTCAATATCTAGAAACTCACTTTTTAAATTTATTAAAATCACTTAGTTAATACCAATGTTTTTATAATCGGATTGATCATTGAACCAGAAAAGTTACCGGTTCACGATTCATCGGTTAGTCTGGTAGTCGAACCACGATTGAACTACAATCGAACTAGTGACGTCATAAATATATATTTTATATATTATTAAAATCACCATAATGCTCACAACTTGCTAAGATTTTATTGTCTATCTCTCTTTATCTTTGATTTGTAGGAGGCTTTATACCCTACTACTTGTAGTTACACATTCAAATTTCAAACAAGGAGCCTGTTGGTGGTTATGTAGTTTCCATAACCACCCAACTTGAGACACCCCTTCAAACCAAGGTGTCCTTTCACACCAACTGTAGCCTATCAGCCATCTGCATGTTTCATTTGCTAAGTCAAACTATTGCTTTCTAGGTGTTATAACGAACACAACCTTTAAGATGCAACTAGCCATTATGTCCTCAAGTCATCTCTCATTGAGTAGCTATTGATGAATCCCCCTAACAAGGTGCCTCTTGTGAACGAGTGCCCATCAAGGTGCCTTTGATCAAGGGCTCTCTAAACCTAGCATCTTGCATCAACCATCTGATCGTGTCATTTCGATGCATTAGCATGCCTTTTCCCATGTTGATGCTTGAGCCCATGCCATGTCAAGATGCCCATGGCAATGGGTTTGTGTCAGGCTCCCTTTGGTTGAAATGCTTACTAGTGCCTTGCTTATGCCATGCACCACTAACCTCACTGGTTTGTCTCTTGTATCAGTGTCTCCTATCAAGCCATTAGAGTCATAACATTGAGCCATGGCATTACGCCCATGGTCGAGTCTTCCTCGTACATAGAGCATTACGCCCCTGTGCCATGTATAAGCATGTTTAGTTCAAGTCAGTTGCATCTCTAGTCACCTCATCAAGACATGGCATTGCGCCCATGGCTTCTCGAACTGTCTCAGTGCACAAGTCTTTAGGCACCCTTGTGCCAGCATGAGGAGATAGGCCACACCAAGCCCTATGTCGTTGTGGCCATAGGTGTGTGCCACACATGTCGTGGAACCCATTTGTGCACACTAGTGTGTCATCCATGTGTCCTAGTCATTCCCAAGGTTGTGCCATGGTGCCTTCTTGGTGCGGTCAAGGCTTGTCCTTGGTGCCCCCTTGAGTTACCTACCCCTCTCTCTCTCTCTCTTTCTTTCTCTTTCCTCTCCCCTTCCCCCCATTAAAGAGCATTACAAGTCGTTTTACAAATGTCTAGAGGAGATATCAAACCCCTTTGAGGAGACATAATGGAATATTTAAATAATTAATAAATATATTCCACCAATAACCTCAGCCTCCATCTACACCATCACCAAAACCATTTTAGGGTGCAAGTCATCTGTTGAAGACGCCTAATTGTGCAGGATGTGCGCAAGGTGCATGTGCGGGCATGGGTTGGTGCATTTGTGCATGTGCGGTATGTGCATGATGCTTGCTTGATGCTGGTCTAGTGCGCATGGGGTGCATGCTTGATGCTTGCTTAGTGCGCACCTAGTGCACGCTTAGTGCACACATGACCTGTGTCATTTGTGTCTACCTCTATACTTAGCTTCCTAGGGCCGAAAAGTTTTCCTTGCTCTTCACCTAGGGTACCCATGGGTTCAAGGCCTACCCATGAGGCCCTTTGTTTCGTCATCGGGTCAAGGGTTTGAGAGGCTGACAAACCAATTCTTTCTACTGGCTCTCATGGTCCTATGATCTAAGATCTTCTCCCCTATGTAGACCCTCCGTTTTGTCCGATTAGCACATGTCCTATTACATGTTCGTTTGGTACTTTACAATAATTCCCTGGTGGCCCATTAGATACCACCCTAGAGACTTTGGTTGAGGGACTCATCTCACCTCATTGTGATTCTAGGCACCCTAGGCCCATTTAGATGCATTTGGCCCATTAGGAACTCATTTGGGCCCATTAGACACAACCTTAGGCCCACTTAGGCACTCTACGCCCATTTAGATACATTTGGCCCATTAGACACTCCCTTAGGCCCACTTAGGCACCCTAGGCTCATTTATATGCACTTGACCCATTAGGCACTCCCTTAGGCCCACTTAGGCATCCTAGGCTCATTTAGATGCACTTGGCCCATTAGGCACCCTAGGCCTATTTAGATACATTGGGCCCATTAGGCACCACCTTAGGCCCACTTAGGTAGCCTAGGCTCATTTAGATACGCTTGACCCATTAGGCACCACCTTAGGCCCATTTAGGCACCCTAGGCCCATTTAAATGCACTTGGCCTATTAGGCACCACCTTAGGCCCACTTAGGATCCCTTGGATGGTTCTTTAAGCTTAGTGCACTAAGGTTTGTCTTATTAAGTTCTATTTGTTTCATTTTTGTTTTAAGTGGGTTCTAGTTTATTTATTTATTTGTTCTTTTATTTTTTTAGGAAATTATATGATACTAACGTTATATTTCTTTATCACATGAAATAACATTTTGGTTGTCTTGTACATGCATATGATTAATCCTTTATATTTTTTTAAATTGCATGATTTTGTTTTATTGCATGATTCTTTGAGAATAGGAGATTTAGTTGTGATTTGAAAGAACATTCAGCCTAAGATGGATATGAAGAAGAAAAGAAAGAGAGAGATAGAAAGGTTTTAGGGAAGGGGCTGTGATTTTTGGAAAGTAGAGAATCAATCTGTGTAGGAAAGATGTCATTTTTTTCTTCTGAAAGATGAATTACCAAAGCTATTTTGGTAGAGGAAAAGGAAAGACTCAATGTGTATAGGGACAGAATGGGGGTTATGTTCAGAAAAGAGGGTTCTGATTGATAAGGCAGAATCCTCTCCTGATTGATTCTTTCCTTGATCTTAGATTATTTGTTATTATGTATATTTATCTTTTCCTAGTTTGTAGGATCTTCCAACTGTATATACACTCTATATAATGAGAAACAATCACCTAAATAATTGTTGAGGATTTCAACCATATTTTTACACGGGTTCTCAAACCTTTATATGGTATCAGAGCAAGTTCTAATTTTTTTTTTTCGATCCTCTTCATGGCTACATCGTCGTCCTCATTATCTCCACTTCCGCTCAACACGATGGTGCATATGCTCACCATCAAACTGACCTCCTCTAATTATTTGTTATGGAGAAATCAGTTTATCCCTCTGTTGACCAGCCAAGATCTTCTTGGATTTCTGGATGGTAGTGTCCCAGCTCCTTCTCCAAAGGTTACTGGTTTTAACGGCACCACCCAGATGAATTCGGCCTACATCTCTTGGTTGACTACTGATCAGACTCTCCTTAGTCTTCTCTATTCTTCTCTTACAGAGGAGTCTATGGGTGAGATACTTGGTCTGAGTCATGCACATGAGGCCTTGACCACTCTTGAAGCCTCTTTTTCTCACAAATCCAAGACTCGAGAACTCCAACTCAAGGATGAGCTTCAACTGATGCAGCGAGGCTTGAAATCCATAGCAGAATTTTCTCGACTCTTCAAAGGGCTCTATGATCAACTGACGGCAATTGGTCGTCCCATTGACAACTTGGATAAAGTCCACTAGTTCTTGAGAGCCTTAAGTCCCGATTATAAAATTTTCTCAACTACAATGCTTTCCCAGCTTCCATTACCTTCTTTTGCAGATATCATTCCAAAAGCTTTGAGTCATGAGATCTTTGAATGATCGGTGTACGAACAATCTATCAACTCAGCGTTCTACGCTCAACGAAATAATTCCACCAGACCGAAAAGCACCAAGAGCAGGAAACCCAAACCTTCTACTACCTCTGCCTCAAAATCATCTCCCTCTTCTCTTGTTTATTGTCAAATTTGCGACAAAGATGGCCACCTGGCTAAACGGTGTTGGATGTTCCTTAATCTCAAGAAAAAGAAATCTGCCAACCTTGCTGAGGCTTTCACAGCTTGCTCAATTTCAAACTCCAATGACTCCGAATAGTATCTGGATTTTGGTGTAACCTCTCACTTAACAAATGATCCCAAGGGTGTAGATGTTCCTGCTATCTACTCTGGTAATGAACGGGTGATGGTTGGTAATGGTCAGTCTCTTTCCATTTCTCACACTGGTTCCCTTTCTACTCTTGTTCCCTAAAGCTCTTTATTTTTATCCAATGTTTTAGTTGTTCCTAGCATTAAGAAAAAGCTTATTTCCATTAGTCAACTTACAAAGGATAATAATTGTTGTGTCATTTTTTTTCCCTCTGGTTTTACCATACAGGATCGGGTCATAAGAGTGTTGGGTGTCGACAAATGTGAGAATGGCTTGTATGTGCTCAATCAAAATCATCATGCCCTTGTTTCCATTGTTTCTTCAAATAAGTCGTGTGCTTCTATTCCCTTGTGGCATGCTCGACTAGGCCACCCTAGTTTTCAAACCATTAACTCTCTTTCTAAGTCTGGTTTTATTTCTTGTAGTAATAAATTGATGGGTTTAGATTTAAGTTTATGTGTTGGATGTAACCTTGGCAAGAGCCATTGTTTATCATTTTCACTTAATAATAATCGTTGTCCTTTGCCTTTTGATCACTTACACTGTGATTTATGGGGCCCTTCACCTATTTGTTCTCTTACTGGTTTTCGTTATAATGCAGTGTTCATTGATGATTGTACCAGATTCAGTTGGTTTTTCCCATTAAAACATAAATCTGATTTTTTTGATACCTTTATCAATTTTCAACATTATATTGAGACTCAATTTTCTTCTAAAATTAAGTCCTTCCAATGTGATGGTGGAATTGAATTTACAAATAATAAATTTCGCTCTCACCTTACGTCTTGTGGTATTGTGCTACACATTGCTTGCCTCTATACACCGAGTCAAAATGGGATTGTTGAACGTAAACACCGACATGTCACTGAAATGGGTCTTACCATTATGTTTCGTGCTTGTGTTTGGTTATTTCTTTGGGTTGAGGCCTTCTCAACAGCTATTTATCTCATCAACTGACTCCCCTCACAAACTCTTGATGGCAAAACTCCCTACGAGCTCCTATTCGGTTATAGCCCTCTTCACAAGGGTTTTCGCTGTTTTGATCGCAAGACACAACGTTTTTATGTCTCTCGACATGTCCAATTTTATGAAACTATCTTTCCTTATGTAGGTGATGATATGCAACAAATTCATAATTCAACATCTTATATTACTTTCTCTGATTCTTTCGAGTCTAATGATAATATGTCTCCTGATTTGTTGCTATCTTCTCCTGTTTCAAATCCTAATTGTTTGTCATGCAGTGATGACCTTCATGCTTCTTCCCATGCATCTCCGGTCATATCTACCATTCCTTCTACTAGTCCTCTGTCACCATCTGTTTTCATACTGACGACTTCTACCAACACTCACCCAATGGTTACTAGAGAAAAAGTTGGTATATTTAAACCTAAGGCTTATCATGCGTTGACATTTTCACCTTCATCTCAGATTTTTCAGGTCCTTCTTGCCATACAAGAGTCTCAGGGTTTCAAGTCTACGACCAAACACCCTGAATGGCTCTCGGCTATGGATGATGAAATACAAGCTTTGAAAAAGAATGATACTTGGGATCTTGTACCTCGCCCTATCAATCATAATGTGGTTGGTTGTCGTTGGATCTTTAAGACTAAGCTCCATGCTAATGGTTCCATTGAGTGTCATAAGGCTCGTCTCGTGGCTAAGGGCTTCTCTCAAATTCATGGCCTTGATTTTGAAGATACATTCAGTTCTGTGGTGCATCCTGCTACTATTCGGATTATTCTATCCATTATAGTCACTTCTGGATGGCCCTTACATCAATTAGATGTTAAGAATGCCTTTCTTCATGGTCATCTTTCTAAAGAAGTATACATGGAACAACCGCCTGGCTACACTAATCCACAATTTCCACAACATGTGTGCCATTTGAAATGTGATCTCTATGGACTCAAACAAGCCCCTTGTGCTTGGTTCCAACGATTCAAATCTTTTTTTATGAAACTTGGTTTTATTCTTAGTCAAGTTGATTCATCTCTCTTTGTCCATCATACCACAACAGGCACAATTTATCTTTTGCTCTATGTTGACGATATGGTGCTTACTGGCACCAATCCTGCTTTGATCAAGACTCTTATCACTGGGCTATCCAAAGAATTTGCAATGAAAGATTTGGGTTCTCTACACTATTTTCTTGGTGTTGAAGTCCAACATAACTCTCAAGACTTATTTCTTAGCCAAACCAAGTATGCTCTTGATTTACTACAACGTGCTGACATGATTGAGGCCAAACCCATTTCTACTCCTTTTGTTGTTGGTCAACATCTCTCCACTATAGAGAAGCTATTTTCGGATCCCACTCTTTTTCGGTCTCTTGCAGGAGCCTTGCAATATTTGACCATCACTCGGCCTGATCTTTCTTTCAGTGTCAATTTTATTTGCCAGTACATGCATGCTCCAACTGAAGATCATTTTTGAGCACTCAAACGCATATTGCGTTATGTTAAAGGCACAATCCATCATGGTCTTCAACTTCACCGCACCTCCTCTCATGAGTTGCTTGCTTATTCTGACGCTGATTGGGCTGGCTGTCCTGATACACGACGATCTACCAGTGGCTATCTTATATTCTTTGGTGCTAATCTTGTCTCTTGGTGCTCTAAGAAACAATCTACTGTTTCTCACTCCAATGCTGAAGCTGAGTATATATAGATCCTTAGCCATTACTACTGCTGAAGTTGCTTGGATTGTTCAGCTCCTTTGTGATCTACGTCTTCCCTTGCCTTCCCCTCCGAAGATATTATGCAACAACAGAAGTGCTCTTTTTATGGCGGTCAATCCAGTCACTCGGTCTCGATCTAAGCACATTGCGATTGATTATCATTTTGTTCGTGAATTGATTGCAAATGGTTCTTTAAAAGTCGCATTTACTCCCTCCCATCTTCAGCTTGCCGATTCTTTTACCAAGGGCGTCTCCAAGCCTCAGTTCCTACTTTTTCATAACAAGCTTCATGTAATTCCTTCTACCACACTCAGCTTACAGGGGGTGATAAGGCAGAATCCTCTCCTGATTGATTCTTTCCTTGATCTTAGATTATTTGTTATTATGTATATTTATCTTTTTCTAGTTTGTAGGATCTCCCAACTGTATATACACTCTATATAATAAGAAACAATCACCTCAATAATTGTTGAGGATTTCAGCCATATTTTTACACAGGTTCTCAAACCTTTATACTGATCATGCTGGACTGACGCGGATGGTATTGATAGCTCTCTCCGGACTGGTGAGGTGTCCTTTCCATGCTGGTGGAGTCAATAGGACGCTTATGGGAAGTAGGGTTGTGTTCAGGTAAGGAGGAAAAATTCCACGTTGGTGGGGTCAACAAGACGCTTATGTGAGAGATTGAGGAAGAGGGAGGGGTACCAGGAAATTGCTCGTGAGTCTACAGGAGGAAAGGCTCCTAGGAAGCAACTCGCTACCAAGGTTGCCGGCAAGTCTGCCCCAACCAGTGGTGGTGTGAAGAAGCCTCATCGTTACCGTCCCGCTACCGTCGCCCTTCGTGAAATTCGAAAGTACCAGAAGAGCACTGAGCTTTTGATCAGGAAACTCTCATTCCAAAGGCTAGTTAGCTGCACCTGTGCATCTCCGGCAATCACCAAGCCATTACCTTGGCTTCCTTCGCTGCCGACATCCCCTCTCTTTGGCTCAGTGCCTCTTCCTTTCTTTTCCCACTATTCCTCCATGGGAAGCACCTTCAGCACCAACTCCACGCTGCAGCCAGTTGACATATGCTCGCACCTCACCACATCAGTCGCGTACCATTCAGTTTGTTCTGTAACACCATAGCCGACTAGAGAGAGTCGAAGCATTTTCACATTGTCCTTGATCTCCAATGGGGCCTCTGTTTGGCCACTGAGAAAATGGAACTCCGGTGGGAAACAAGAAACTGCTGCTCTAATAGCGCAGCTTCTTTACTGCCCGCAGCCCAACTCCGGCGCAAATCTATCCATCAGACCGCTACTGCTACAACCCCATCTTGTGCCGGGACCCTCAAGTGGAAGGCTACTTCTCCAAGGCATATGGTCCTCACCATTTCTCTTCACAGAACAAGATCTGTTGATTCTTCCTAGGTGAGCTAATTTTTTTTACATGAGGTTGCTTTGGAAAAGTTGAAGTTTGGTTTCGTTTCAGTTTGGATTCATTATGTCAAGTTGAGGGGTTTTGATATTTATTTATTTTTAACTAGTTTCAATTTAGATTTGTTTTACCCAGAGTGTGGAAGCATGAATTTCATTCATATTTGACTTTGATCCATTACATAAAGGTTTGAACTTTGCTTAATTTTAGTTTTGATTTATCACATTAAATTAAAGAAATTCGATTTTGTATAGTTTTAGCTTTGATTTATTATATTAGATAAAAAAAAAATGATTTGATCTCTGTTTAATTTTAGTTTTGATTCATTGCATTAGATTGAGAACATTTGAGTTTTGTTTGGTCTTAGAATTAAATCCTATTTGAGTTTATATGTTTTTTTTTTTTTTTCAGACTATTGGTAAATAAATTTAATTGATCTCATTCCATTTTTGTCTATGCCATAGGTCTACTTATTTCTATTTCCTAGTTGATTAAATTTGGGTTCATGAGTTTGTTAGATTTCCATTTAATTAGTTTATTAGATTCTCACTTCATTATACCCATATTTTATGCTTGTTGACTTAAATTCTTGATTCACCTTATTCTAGTTTATAGCCATTTTTAGTTAATTAGATTAATTAATCCAACACTAATTAGTTCATGTTTCAAAAATTATAATTTAAGTTAGTGAATATAATTGATCCTATGTGTTGAAGACTCCATTTTAAATTTGCTCTTGTTGGTTTCTGATTCATTGATTTAGGTTTGAGTGTTTTTATATTAGTCAACTTTTGAGTACATTTTTTATTCATCTTTAGGTTTGAGTTTTATTTATTTATTTGTTATTTATTTATTTATTTGTTAATATAATTGATCCTATGTGTTAAAGATTTGGTTTTAGATTTACCTTAGTATTTAATTCATTTTTAAGCTTAGTTTTTATTTTAATAATGTTAATTTATTAAGAAAGTTGATTACATGTTTGAAAATTTATATTTGTTTTTGGTTTGCTTTCATTTAGTTTAGTTCCATTAATGTCATGATTAATATTTTCTAAAAATCATTAGTTTGGTTGCCTTGTATACATTTTGGCTTAGTTTATTTTCCTTTAAAAATTATAGTTTAGGTATCCCATTGATCTCGATATTCCATGTTTCTATAAATTATTGTTGTTGGTTTAAATTGAAGGGTAATAAAAAAAAAATATTCTTAAGTTATTTAAATTTAGTTTCCATTAAGTTGTTTGCTAATTTATGTTTTTTAAAATTCCATGTTATACTTTTCTAAGTTTAGTGTAGATTTGTGTTCTAAGCTCTTTATGTTTGGGTCCATTTGAATACATTATTTTATGTGTGTATAGTCATTCATTATTGGTTTATAGATAAAAGACTGGCCTATATGACTTGTATGATAATTGATGTTTTCGTATACTCTTGATCATTTTTGCTATGTTATTTAGATACCAAACATGTTAGGATTCTTTCCTTTACTAATCATTATTATAACTTTGATCTAACCCCCATGTCTTGTGGAAACGTATTATAAGTTATCTATACTATCCAGATATGCCCCTATCACCCACCTTTTAAATTCTATGAATATGCTTATCATTGTGAACTACGTCTATGTTTGATAGTGCTAAGACTAAAACATGAAACCTACATAAAAACAAATGCAATTTTCTCTCTTGAAATTAATTTGGGAGTGGAATAGTTGCATTTTCTTTTAATATATAGTTTTTCCTTCATATGAAAGTTAGTTCTTAATTGTTAATAAATCATAATCAAAGTTTTATATTATAGATTATTTATTTTTCATGTCTTAGTCGTCCACATGGAACTAGGGTCAATGAATTGATTTTAATTTAACAAGATATACAAACCAAGGTCCACATGCTTAACAATTGCATATAGTTAGAAGAGAAATGTGTAAATTTAAAAACCAATGCATCTCAAAAAAATTCTTAAAAATAGACAATTGTAAAAGTATTGAGGAATATGTGGCAGATTTGGCTATTTTGAAAGTTGTCTAGATAACATCCACAATTTTTATATGAGTCATACATTGAAATGAAAAATTGAATTTATATTAAAGGTGTTTTTTAAAAGAACACTTTCCACATGAAGCATAATTACTTTTCATAAAAAAAATGCAGTTACATTCCATGTTGGAAACTATTAGTTTAAGAGATATTTCTCATATGATTTTCCATGTAAAAATTTTATTTCTAAAAGATACCTCTCATATAGCTTTCTAAGTAGGAAGTTGTCTCTTTAAAAAACAACTTCAATATAAATCATTTTTTTTTTTAATAAAAAGAAATTTAGGTATAAATTTTTTTTTTTTTTTTTTTCTGAAAGTTGTTATCCATAAAAAGAGTATGTAGGAAGTTAAAATACAACTTCAACATAAACAAAGTTTTTTAAGAGTTATTCATGTAGGAAATTAAAGACCACTTCAATATAATCATTTTTCTGAGCCAACATTGGATTGTTTTCATTTTGACCCAATGTCAGTTTAGCTTGCTTTGGTGGGTGGTTATTGGAATTTTTGCTCCTCTTATTTCACTAGTTGTTTGTTCATAATGCCTTGTAGTAATGGAGATGCGTGTGAATCCAATGCATACATACATGAATATGGTCATAAAGCATCATAATAATAAGGGTGATATTTTATTAATGAATAAATGAGTGGGCATATGGTACGGTTTTTGCCAAAATATCTTATTATGTAAAATCAGATTTTTGGAAGGTAATTTTTAAAGAAAGGTTTTATTTATTTATTTTTAATAAAATAAATTAGCATAAAAATGGATCTTTTGGTAAATAATTGATTTTTCATAAAATGATTTTTTCAATAAAGATTTGCTAAGCATGTAAAGGATTAATTTTAAAGATCTTTGTACATCTATTTAGAGATAAAGTAAATATATATGTATTTAGCTTTCTTTTTTATAAGATAATTTATAAATTAGCGTAAAAAATGGATTTCTTTGGCATGTCTTATAAACAATTGGGATTTGCTCTAAAAATAAATTAGAAATTTTTTGTATGATAGAATAATTTACGTATAAATGACATTGTTTTTAAATTTTGGAAAGTAAATGAATGGTAGATTTTTTTTTCTTTTTTTTTTTCCAAAAATGTTTTATGAATAAAATGATGTTTAACAAAATTTTCGTGAAAGTAATTTGGAAAAAAAAAAGGAAAAAAAATTGGGTATTAAATAAATATTTAATGAAGATTGCAATTTAAAGATTTTTTTAGAATGGTAATTAAAAAATAATTTTAGGCGTTTTTTCAAATATATTTCATATTTTAGGAATAAAGTGGGTATCTTCTTTAGAATTTTGTGGAAATAAATTAGGATTAAATTTTTTCTAGTATGTTTTAATAATAATTGGGATTTGTTCTAAGAAGAATTAGGAATTAAAATGATGATATATCTAATGAAAATATTTCTAATAGTGATTCAGTTGTAAATCTTGTGATTTTGTAAAGGTTTTTGGAAGGAAATTTTAATAGGACATATAAATTTTTTATATCCTTATGTGATAATGAAAATTTATTTTAAATTCAATTTGGGGATGAAGTAATAATTGGATAAAGTTTGTATTGAAAATAATATAGGTATAAGACTTTTTTTTTTAATAAAAAATAAGTTTATTAAAATAATTTGAAAATAAAGTGATTGATTAAAAAAAACTTAAACTTGTCCAACAACGGAGATGCAAACAATTTTTTAAAATTAAATATTTTTTTTTTATATAAAATAAGAGTCTTGTGATCAATTGAGGACAAGAATGAAGCAACCATCTTAGTTTGATTCATTATTAAATAAAAATTATTAATATACAAAAGGGTAAGAATTATGGATCCCTACAAAATAGTTAATTATGTTTATACATGTAGTGTTTGTTTTTTTACTTGATTGTAAATAGAATTGAAGATTAATAAGTGTTTAATAGTAATAAGTATTAAGTTTTTTTTTTCAATATTGTATTTCTATTAAATATTAAGAAATAAAAAATAAAAATCAATAGGTTTGTTGTATTTTGGAAAAATCTAAGGTGTTATTTGTTTTTTCACTTAATTCTAAATAAAACTTAAAGTTAAATAGTATTTAATAGTATTGAATATTAAGTTGTTTATTTATGGAATATTTTATTTCTATTATATATTAAAAAATAAAGAAAAAATAATATGTTATTTTTTTTCATTTAAAAAAAGTCGAATTGTAGACCCGACTTATCTTTCTTGCAGGTTATTGTGCCAGGTGGAACAATCTTGGAGGGCCACGTGTTGATTCTTGGTTGGTTGTTGTGGAATCAGGGTAGTGGAGTTGAGGAACAAATGAGAGTTGGACACTTGTAAAGGAGAAATAAGAGATGAGCATTTTTCTTGTTAGGAAGAGGAGCGTATTCTGGCAGAGGGAGAGGTGGTTCTTTTGGGGGGTGCATTTTTGGAGATCGATAGAGGAAGCTTCCTGCAGCTAGAGAGAGGGGAGCCTGAGATATTTTTGAGGTGGTATTCTTTTACTAGGGGGCCGGTGAGATAGGAGTGAAAATGGGGAAGGTTGAGTATTCTTTGAGTGAGGTTTGCTGAACATCAGAGCTAAGGAAGAAATTCCTTTGTGGTGGTCGTCTTTGGAGGGTTGCAGAGAAGAAGAAGAACCAGTGGAGCAGTTTGTGAATTTTCTGGAGAACTTCTAGAGCAAGAATAGTTAGAAATCCATCACACTTTACTGAAGAGAAGCATTTTCAGGTACCTTTATTATGGATTCCCCATTAGCTTCTATTGGTATGTTTTTCTGCTCTTTTTCTGATGTTTCTTAGATGATGTTTGTTGATTGGGAGTGAGCATGTTCATATTTTGCTAATGGTTTTGATGTAGATTAGTTTGCTCCTGTTTTGATTCCTCCATGAGATATTTTGTAACCATGTTTTACCTTTTATTTGATACTCATTTGATTTCACCCACTCTCATCTAAGCCTGTTGATTAAGATATGAAGCATGGCTTGTATGGGCTCATTTCTTGTATCTACTCTTTGTGCTCTGTTTTGTTATCTTCCTCTGCTCTTGGTATCCGTCCATAGTGTGCATCAATTTTCTCATCTCTGCTTGAGGGAGCAAGGAACTACAGAGTATGTGCTCTTAGTCTATGAGTATGAAGTGCTATAACATGTTTGTCACGGTTGGGTGACTTTATACATGTATCTGTTGGGTATGTGAACAAGGAAATCTGGAGACTATATGAGAATTTTCAGTGGGCATTTTGAGTTCATTCAACCCTTGGGTGCCTTTACTGTTGAGAACCCACAATTCAGGGATGATTAGGAGAGCAGTGTCCGGTGTTGGCTATTATCTGAGCCAAGATCTGTAAAGTTTATAAAACCGGCTTACCTTCTTAGTCCTGAATGGAAAAAACAGCATGCTGCCATCATTGCCCCTTGCTCAAATTGCATAGGTTTGCTCCAAAGTGATGATAAAAGAAAAAAATTAGAACGGGTAGTATCAATGGTCTTGAACTCATTTCAAGATCCGCATCCCAGGGTATGATGGGCAGCTACTAATGCCTTGGACAGTTGTCAACGGATACAGGCCCTGAGCTACAAGTTGAATATCATCAACGGCTAATGCCCAACCTAGCTGCAGCAATAGATGATTTTCAGAATCCCCGAGTACAGGCCCATGCTACTTCAGCAGTTCTTAATTTCAGTGAAAACTGTAGCCCAGATATCTTAACCCCATACTTAATTGGAATTGTGAGCAAACTGCTTGTACTCCTACAGAATGGGAAGCAAATGGTTCAGGAGGGGAACTTTGACAGCTTTAGCATCAATTGTTGATTCATCACAGGAATAAAAAAGCGCTCGACCTCTGGACTCGGCCCATCGATTTCATCCGCAGGTTTCCCTCCATTTTTGAGGAATTCCTTCCGGGAGGGATTAGGATACACCCACATGTCCGCCTCACACCGCAAGTTCTCAACCTCGATGGCGAGGAATTATCCATCTTCCAAACTGAAAATTATCGAAAACAAGCCACAGACCAGCTTTTGAAGCTCTTGATGCTTTAAAATTCCATTGACTATTGTTGATCGATTGAAATGAGATCTGGGTCTTCCTCAAGATTATGTGGAAACGTTGGTTCCAGGGTTTCCTGGCTATTTTCAAGTCACTAGTGTGGAGGATCATTTTTCGGGTTCACGAGGGATGCGGGTTTTGGAATTGGTGTGTTGGAGTAATGAATTGGCAATTTCTGTGATGGAAAAGAAAGCCATGGCTGGCGAGGGGGGTTTTGAGAAGGGAATGGCTATTGCTTTCCCTTTGCATTTTTCCAAAGGTTTTGAGATGGATAAGAAGATGAAGAAGTGGGTTGATGAATGGCAGAAACTGGTCTATATTTCTCCATATGAAAATGCCTCACATCTTCCTCCCAAAAGCGATGAATTAGATAAGTGGGCTGTTGGGTTATTACATGAGCTTCTTCACCTTTTTGTTCCTAAGAAGACAGATAAAGATAATATATTGTGCTGGAGAGTATATGGTCTTCGGTCGAGGTTCAAGAGGGCCTTGGTTAATCACCCGAGTATATTTTATTTATCGACTAAGACTGGGATGCATACTGTGTTGCTGAATGAGGCATATAAGAGAGACTTGTTGATTGAGAAGCATCCACTGATGGAGATGAGGTATCAGTATATTCATCTTATGAACACTGTAAAGGAAGATAACAATTCGATTAATGCTCCAGGAACTAGTCCTAAAAAAGAACAGAAAAATGCTAGTGATACCAGTGGAGAAAAAAAAGTGAACAAGTGGAGGATGCTGAAAGTGGGGAAGAATATGAAGGTGAGCCACACAGTGATGTTGAGGAGGCTAGTGATGACGACTATAGTGATGATAACTATGATGAAGACTGATGAGGAGAAAGGAGGATCCTTCAGAGTAGGATTCATGGGAAGAAGAAAGCGATGAGGAAAAGCCTTCCAAGACCCCAAAGAAGAATGATAATGATAGGGAAATGGTAGATGTTGAAGCAAACCGATTCAAAGTCTAGGAAGAAAGCTCCCAATACCCCTGTCACTCCTCAGATGCAGACGAGAGGTCCGAGGGCTTTGGTCATGTTGAGTTTGCTACTCTAGAAACAACACAGAAGGCTCTCAACATGAATGACAGAGACTTGCTGGGTTATGCTGTCAGACATGATTTGCCCTATGAAAGGGGGCACGCGTACTCCATGTAGCGGAAGAGAAAGCAATTCATTCCAAAGGATCAGGATCAAGGCAACTAACTATTCTCTCGAGGTTTGAATCAAATAAAAACAATTGGGGTTGGATTTGGTTGAAATGATGCATGGCCACCTTTGGCATGCAAATCTTGGTGGCCACGTGTCACTTTTTTCTTCTTTATTTTTCTTTTTTGTTTCACCATCATTGGTTTTGAAAATAATTTCCTATATCCCTTTATTCAAATCACCTTTTGGATTTTGTTTTTTTTAATAATCACAACTCCATATTTTTTTCATTCTTAGAGTTTTTAGATTCCTAAAATCTCATTTTCAATAAATAGATTGCTATTTTCTCTTCGACAAGTCTTTTACACATTTTTCTAGTTTTTAAAGTGTTTTGAAATAAGCATGAACTTAATCCCGTAATTCCGAATAATGGAGTTATTGGAATTGATTCATGCCAAATAAAATGTGCTTTGGTGGGGCCTAACATCAAATAAATTTTCATCAAAATAGAAGTGAATTTGAATGAAATGCCATGTGTGCTATTGATGGTTTTTTATCTATTTAGTGACACGCGAGCTATATTTTGTATTCATTAATTGTGCACTAACCCCATTTCTTGATAGCGCATTGTGGTTCGTTGCCCAGGTACATATTTACTTGCATCTTGGTCATTCTCTCTACATGTTCTGATTCTCATATGTGCATGATAGTTCCGGGTATTCATTGATTTCCTCATCAATTGCCACGTCAGCTTCATTTTATTAGTAGAGACCCGAATTTAGGGACTTAGAGGGATGCTACGGTCTTTACCGTACCTTCCCAATAAGTAACATGACCCTCGAGCCCAATCCGGTTTTTCATAGACCACTTCTTCCAAAATAAGAAGTCACACTTAGGGTTTTTTTTTTCTTATTTTGTTTACCCTTTTAAAAATAAAACAAAAATAAGTGGCGACTCCAAGTCATTTTCTTAACAAATAAAATCGTTTTTAAAATAAAATCGAGCTCGTCATCGAGTGGAAGCGCATGAGCTGAAATGCGGGATCCACAAAATGGTGACTCCACTGGGGATCGTTCAGAGGGTGAAGTTTGAACTTAAGATGAAGCAAACGTGACAGTTGATTGGTCGATCAGTGGATGTCTATCTCTTGATTGCACATTGAGAGTTTTTTATGCATGCTTGGATATTGTATTGAGACATTGATATGATTGATTATCTTGATTGGGGCCTCCGATGCCGAGTTTTTTTCTATGCTTCATTGCTATATTAGTTTGGTACATTGACATGCCGATTATCATCGATTGCTCATCTTGTTTTGCTTAGCATAGCGATTCTGATTTTTCCATGATTATTCTGCTCACTTCACATGCATAGACTCACTATTGTACATCGTTTGACTTGATGTGTTGTTTTCTTTGGCTTGTATATTATCCTGATCGTCTTCGAGCGTGACGTCTATATCACCATTCATCTTGATTGTCATATCTTGTGTGTGGACATGAGTGATATATCTGTACTTTGCTTGATTGTGTGTCGCATGACTGCCCTCCTTCTGCATGACTGTATGTCGTTTGTCCATGTGGACCGCACATCTATTCCCCTACCTCCAACTCTCTTGGTTTCGATCATTCCCTTCATTCTGGTCCTCACTATTGCAAGTGTGAGGCCTTGTGTGTGCTTGTTACTCTGACCGAGCCAGAGGATAGGAGTAGGGTCTAGTGATGGGCTATACCAATGTTTGGGAGTATTCTAGAGGTGACCGACACATTGATGTCGGGAGGAGTCCGATCATTGAAGACCTATATAGCCCTAAGCTATGTTTCATGGATATTTGTGTGGCCAGTGTGTTTCTTTTAATAGTTTTATCTTCATAGGGTTTTCGGATGTTCCCACACCATTCACTGTGCACTCTAGTTGACCATCGAGTGCTAAGAGTTTGAAGAGGTTTCACCATAGGAACCCCCTTGGGATGTCAAGGTAGTGCATGTGTGGAGGTGATGACCACTTTGCACGGAAGTGTCCCATATCTTCGGAGGCGTGCAGAGGGTTGCGTACCGCTGGAGGGCATGATCGCTTTTGCCAAGGATTTTTTAAAAGTCCCCCCATATCCATTTAGAGCCACCTTGACCTCGTAGGTTGAGCTATAGATCATTTGATTAGGACTCTCTCCCTACACGTGGGCGCATCTGAGGGCTTTTAGAGCCTCTATGGTTACAGTTCGGATTTGACACTCCCTCTATTTAGTCTCCAGTTAAGAGTGCTCAGAGATAGGTATGAGTTTGAGTATCGGTTGGATCACTTTTCGTCTTATCGCTTTAGTTTGTGATTTTCACTCGTTGAGTTTAGCATGTTTTCTCTCTAGGGCTTTCGTTCTCGTTTCTTGGCTCGACACACCCCTTCACTTTGTTGTCACTCACTCAATACTTTAGGATATGTTCATTGATCATCTTTTTACACTGCACACCTATCACGAGCTCAGTACCTCATTCTTTGTTTAATCCTTGGTTCGATTTTCAACTCGATGCTCATATTTTCATTACAGAAAGGTGAAAGACACATTTTCATATTCACACATTTTTCGAGAGATTCGCCTTGGTCACCTTATCATTTTTTTCTCTTGTGGAGCTCGAGTTGAAGGTTGAATCAAGGATATTTTGTTATAGATTGAGTATCGATCTCGTGATAGTGTTGTTCTTCACTCCCCATTCATTTTCTTCACATCTCGTTCATTTTCTGGATCATCGATAGAAATTCTTTAGTCATATTTGTAGTTATCTCACACTAGACACTCATGTGACTCTAAAGTTTCTATCGTATATCCAAATTTTAATTTTCACCATAGGATTATGTATCGCATCCTATCATGTATTGGGTTGTGTTGTATCATGCATTGGTCATTGTTTGTTGTATCCTGTGTCGTTGCATAAGTTGTGTTTGAGTCATTTTGTTTGGTTTTTTTGTAGGAGTCTATTTGTAGTCCCAATCTTGGTTCAGTGCCTTGGGTTGAGTGGGAAAGAGGTTGATTCATATCGCTGAGCTGCTATAGACGGATTCACAATCAGTTTTGATTGGTTAGCTTATCGGTTCTATGGTTTTGATTTAGGGGGCATTGACCAGTTTAAGTTAGAGGATGGATACTCAGTAGAGTAGACATGTAGTGCTCAAGGACACGCCATCTGATTTAGTACCACCACTTGTTCTACTTGTTCAGATGCCAGCTGCACAGACTTTGCATACTATTTCACATGATCAGGTTGCCGTCATTCCACCCATTGTCACACCAATTACCATTATTGAGGATTCTCCTTCTCATATGGACAGACTCGAGCAGAGTATTAGACAGATGAGAGATCCTGATGAGGTGATTTTGTGGGATGACACTGACGATGTGCCAGTGGCCACTTTATCAGTCGGTTTTAGGATGCTTGATATAGAGAGATATATGGGTGTTGGATGTCCTCGTATTCATCTCAGACTTTATAGCACAGTTATGAGGGCTCTTGGTCTAGATGAGGCACAATTGCTCACTTTGTTCTCATTGTCATTGAGCTGCACGACATAGAGATGGTATGCTTCATTAGAGTCATCTCGTCGGAGAAGTTGGGAGGACTTAGCACAGGAGTTTTTGAGACAGTATTCATTCAGTGGTGATACGAGCGTTACACATAGAGAGCTTGAGTGTCTTAGACAGGGATCAGATGAGTCTGTTTCTTCTTTTATCTCCCGCTGGAAGGAGAAGGCTGCAGAGATGATTGAGAGACCTACCGAGAGAGATCAAATGAGCATGTTTTTGAGGAGTTTGCATCATAGGTTTGCTCAACATCTGACAGAAGTCCCATTCCAGGATTTCTAATCATTGGTTCAGGCTTTGTTCGATGTAGATGATGGCATATCTAGAGGATTATGGTCAGATATTACTCGTTCCCCAGATATTGAGGGGAAGGGAGTTGTTGGATCATCGAGAGCTATGGAGATGTATGCTCTACGGGCTTTCAGCATCGACGACCTGGTTATCATCCCTATGTGAGATCACTGCAGATACCTATGAGTGATTTCGCACCTTTACAACATCGTCATTCTCAGTCAGTTCAGCAGTATCCTTTTGTGCATCCTCACACTGTCATAGTACGACCTTCATTTCAGTTTCAACGTCCACATACTAGTATCCCATAGCATGAGCAGTCTCGTCCCCATCGGCGACATCAGAGGACTTATTCTGATTTGGGGATGCATTTGGATAGAGCTTTTGAGCGACTCAGAGTTACTAGTTTTTTAGTACCATTGGCCCCTAGGCCACCCCCCGAGTACCTTACCTCCGCGTTTTCGTGCTCACGAGTTCTGTGCATTTCACCAGATGGCAGGCCACCGTACTGATTATTGTGCTTCTCTACGTCATACCATATAGGATTTTATTGACAGTGGTGTGGTTAGCTTTCCCGTATCAACCACGGATACTGATCTTGGTCCAGATATGATTGTTGATTCCTTTCCAGCCTATCCCACACATGCAGTTCCTCCTCCTTCGGGCTTATACCATCATGTTTTGGACACCTAGGGCACTGATATTCACATGACACTTTGATATTGTAGACGTTGTTAGTGTATTTTGGGACTACTTTGTTAGTTGGTCGTTTGAGTTTTTGTTCTCTTTTACTTTATATTTGAGTCTTGTTTTATAGTTAGTGATTCAAGTTCGTATCCTTTGTTTCGAAAGTAGACCTTATTGTCTTCTTATTTTGCACGATGTACTCTTGTTTCATTTAGTGATATTGTTGTTCTTGGGTATGTGTTTCTATTTTTTTTCTTTATTTTATTATTATTATTGTTTCATATCATGCATTTTATGTGTTGTTATCTTGAGTAGCGTTATGTGTTGCTTTGTTTTGTCTCTTGCATGTGTTTGTCTTAGAGTCTTGGACAATTTTAGTGTCGTGGCTGGTCCCCGAGCAGAGATTGATGGCATGATGGTTATGATATAGAGTACATAGAGATTAGACTTCTTCAACTGAGGTTTACCATGTTGGACGAGATTGCACCCATTACTCTTACTACTCTTTATGAGATGATGGTGGATTTGACACGGAGGATTGAGAGGATTGAGCTTATTTTGTCAGAGTATCCATCGTCATCGAGAGGAGCTCCAAGAGTAGTGATGACTTTTAGAGACTATAACTCGATTCTTGAGTATTGTCTTTGTTATCCTTCTTTTTGCATGATGTACTCATTAGTTATCCCATTTGATGCATTTTCCTTTATGGGCATATGCTTATGTTTTGTGATATGATGTGTTGTACTTTTGACTTGAGGCATCTCTTCACTTGCACATTGTGGTCTTGAGGTTTGACCTATCATGGAGGATATTGAGCCTATTAGCCCAGGATCAGAGATTTGACCTAGGGAGTTTGAGACTGTTGATTACTACCAAAAAGTGCTATTTTGTAGACCTAATTATAATGGTTTTAAGCACCTTTGAGTAGTAATCATATTCATTTAACCCAATTAATTCATTAAGGTCCTTAGTAATTGGTTTTAACCATTTTGTGGCAAGTTTACATGTTTTTATCAACTTATGAATCAATTCAAGCATGCCAAATAATGGAGGAGCTACTTGAACAAGTTATGGAAAAGCTTATGGAAGCTCAACTTCATGAAGAAATCAAGCTTTGGAGCCTCATAGTCCTTTGCCTTAGTCATTCAAAGTATGCAAGGAAAGAGCACTGGAGAGAGGAAAACAGAGTGAAGAAAATAGAGGACAGCAGCTGCAGTCTTCTTGCGCACTTTTGGAGCACTTCTTGAAGTCCATTTTGTACATGCTATATACCATTTCAAATCTCAGGAAATCAAGAATTCAATGCTTCAAGCGGTGTGCAATTTGGAGTTAAAACGAAGAAGTTACAGCCACTGCAAGTCGATCACTCCAAACTGAAGGAAGAAATTTGCAAAGTGTTGCGAAATCACCCTTTTGTTGCGAGATGATTTCGCAGCCTTTTTGTACAGTGTTTTGAAATTCCTCCTGAAGTTGCCTGATATATGCCGCAATTTGGAAGCTTCGCACCTCAAGATGAAAGCCAACTTCGCAGCCCTGCAAGAATAACCTTTTGCTGCGAAGTGATTTCGCAGCCCTTTTTGGACATCTGCGAAATCTCGCAGACCTCGTTTTCACCTGCGAAATGGTCCTTAGTGCTTCCCGATATTTGTGACCGACACTTTGGGATATTTTTCTTCAGATTTTTGTGTCTAAATTTCCATTTTCTCCTTGTATTCAACCACTCATGTAATTCCTTAGCTAGGAAGTATCCAAGGAAGGGTAAATTACCTTCCTATATAAACTCTCTTGTAAACACTAAAAAAGAGACTATGTAATCGATCAATAGATATAGATATATCATATATAGAATCAACGAACAGAGCACTTGCTCTGTTTTTCATATATATTCTTGTTTTCTCGTTAGTTTTCTTGCTAGCCAAACATTCTTTAAGGATTTTTCCATAGAGGATGAGAGGCTAAGCTTTTTGTCTCTTGGAGTGAGGAAAGCCGGGTAAGTTTCCACATGCATAAATTGGAAGTTTTGTTGTTTTAGTTTTTAATGAAGAGAAAGTGTGACCCGTTAATGGTTTTTATCTTTTTAGTTAACTTAAAACGCCTTTAAATCACCTGGGCCAACACTTGGTAAGGCAAGTGATCTCCGTCCATGGAGATTCACTAGTTTACCCCTTGTGAGCCTTTGGGAGGTGACTTGAAGGTAGGATTTTCTAGAATAGCCAACACTTGGTAAGCTTTTGGACTCCAAGGAGACATCCATTAGTTATCTCTTGCGAGCTTTTGACGGGTAATCCAAGGTTAAAGATCACCTTGAATGGCAAGTGCTAGGTGAGAGGTATGAGCCATTGCAAAGTGCATCAGTGAGAGAGATTTAGTGTTTGAACCCATTAATGGGAAGCATCTGTACAACACCGATTGGAGAAGGAACTATATGTTAATTCTCTAATGCGAGGAAAAGAAACAAGTGACCGGAACTCTCTTTTTTGTATGAGGAACCTAAGCCTAGTGATCTGAACTTCAAGAAACATTTTTCTTTGTAAGTAAAATCAGTTACTATTTTTGGTTAGTTTAAAACCAAACCTTTTTCATTCAAACATCTTTATGTTTTCTTTTAAAGCTAACCTTGAAATGAAAAGACACCAATTCAACTTTGAATTAATATCATTTGTGAAGTGAAAACCCATCCCAGTGAACGATCCTAGAGCCACTATGCTATAGTAGCTTTGTCTTTGCTACCCTAGTATATGGTGTAATAGGTTATAAATTTTGTTGATTACTCCCTCAATCAAGGAGCAACAGCTGGACATGAATCAGCTGAGACACCAATTAGGCATGAATCAATTGTGACACATCTTCTTTTGATCAGAGCAATACCTTGCTCACTTCCCACACCTTGACTTTTCTTTGACCTATATCCATCCATTGTGAGTTTTGCACAACATCACCCTTGAGACCATAATATGACCTTTCCATCCTTGACTTTTCTAGCTTTGCACATCCCTTCTCTGATTCGACCGGGTAGAGTATGAGGAGTTTGAGCCCAAGGTTGATCTTGCATGGCGAGGGTTGGCTTATGATCTTTGGATGGTTTACGATATGTGGATTGGTCGTTTGCTTGATGAGACTGTCGCTTATTTTGTCATGAGTATAGAGATTGATCTTGTATGATGAGAGTTAGCTTGTGATGGGCAGTCGTGCCTGATGAAATCACCTTTTACTTTGCTTTGAGAGGATCATCTTTGAGATTATTATGGAGCATTTGGAGTAGGGTTGGTGCATGATTTTAGAGGGTTGACATGGTTATATCAGAAGGACATCGATCTTTAGTATTGATCATTTGAGGGCTTGAGAGCACGATGTTTGAGACCGTGGTTGCAGGATGGGTGGCCTTCATTTCGGTTAGCTCACACCCTATTACCTTTATTAACATTTAGACCATTACTAGCCCTTTGAGCCTCGCATGAGCATCATAGCCTTTTCTTTCTTATAGCCTTGCGCACCTTCTACACCGGGATAGGGGCCCTTTAGTGTATGCATGCATTGTTTAGGAGTTTCATGAGGCTTGGACCTAGGGGCGCATTTTTCTCATTATCTTTTCCTATCATTGCATCATTGCATTTCATCATATCTCATGGGTTGTGTTCTTCATCCTCTTCTTTATTATATCTGTCATTTGTTCCGTTTCATCTTCTTCCACCTCGAGTGGTGATCCTCCTCAATCCATTGCATGGAGGGTAGTCATGTCACCTCCACTATCTATCATGCGGACATTGATCAAGAGATCCTTGATTTGAGCAGGTCATCTCGTCAGAGAGAGTTTATGATACATTAGCATTTAAGAGCATGTTTATCCATTTTTGACCTCATCTTTGGGGCTTCTTTGTTTGTGTTTGGAGCGTACCCATTTGTTTATATGTAAAATAAAAAATAAAAAAAAATGAATCAAATGAAAAAAAAAATGGAAAAGAAAAATAAAAAGGACATGTGTGTAGTATTCTCTATCATTGAGTATGTGTATATTGATGTTTAAGGGTCACTTGATTGAGTATGTTTGTTGATGGGAGTTCGTAGGTGAGCTTTTCGAGACCCTTAATTCTTTGTATTCAATTTGTCGTACATTTTGAGAGTGAGATGAGTGGCCTTCTTTTAGGAGCTTTAGGTCATTGCCCATTCCATCATTACGTTCTTTGGTGACATGACTTCATTTCATGTTTGATTTGAGCGGATCATTACTCCACTTTGTGTTATTTGCTTCACTATCATCCTCGTTTTTGCTTTCAATTCATTCTTTTTGTTTCACCTCTTATTCTTTTCTTACAGTGACCCTTTTCAGGTTTGGTACTTTCTTTGCATCATAGTTACACATCTCATTACCAGTTCGATCTTTATTGCTTCCTCATTGATATTATATCCGTATTGGGCACCTTCAGGTCCATAGCTCACGAGATTTTCTATACATGTTGCATTTTATACATAAGGGCATGGGCTTTGATCATTGGGTATTTGGGCCTAGTTTCCCTTTATTTCTATCACCCTATCACCCTAACCTTCGTTACGTCTTGAGTCTTAAGACCACCCTGAGGCCATGACATCACACATTGTGTTTGATAGCTCTTATGTGAGTGATACTTGGGATTGGTTTGAGAGCATTCTGATTGATTGGACTAGGTGTTATGGCATGATCCCTACACTAGGGCATAGCCATCTCAGAGATTGTTTTTTTATCGAGTATGTAGTCTTTCTACTTGATACATCACATTGGGGCACACCTTCATTGGTCAGAGGTTGATTTTTAGATGACCAGTATACCAGGGCATACTCCTCTCAGTCGATGATGGATTTTTTTTTTTTTGAGTCGTGGCTATCCCTCGGAGGAGATCAAACGTCATTTTTCACATTGGAGCATGAGACATGATTGACATATTTCATTTGGTGTACTTTACTCAGGGGCATCCCTTTCTCAGTCGATGATGGTTTTGAGGCATAGTTGTTCCTTGGAGGTGATTAGATTCCTTTCACATTGGAGTACGAGATATGATTGGGTGATTTCTTTGATGTGATCACAGGAGCATAGCCTTCTCATCATTGTTGACAGGTTTTTGAGATGATTGGATCAAGACACAGACACTTATGAGAGCATGCAGTAGAGTTTAGTCATTTTAGAGTTTGCCCTATACTGGGGCATAACCTTTTCATTGGCAGTTGATCTTAGAGATACCAGCTTACATTGGGCCATGATCATGTCAGAGCGCATTTTTGTTGAGGCATACCACCTTGCTTGATCTTTTTCACATTGAGACATGTTCTTTCTTTAGAAGAGGTTAGATACTCTCTTCACATTACCATGATGACTTTGAGGAGCGGAGATTCATTTTGATCAGATGATGTATGATTGGTTGTACTCTTCTCATCGATGTTTGATTTGGAGATGCTTACACTAGGGTATAGCCCACTCATCGATGATGATTTTGTGAGATGACAGTTTATGCCAAACACATACTTCCTAGAGTTTATCTTGCACTGAGGGCTTACCTATTTTGAGATGATGCATTCATACTGGGACATAGCCACCTTGCTGATTTTGACATTGAGACTCCACCTCCTGTTTAAGATTACTGTTTTCGATGGATCATAGAGTCATTGACGCCTTAAGTTCAGTCTTCTCAATGTACTTGATTCGACTTAGGTACCCACTTTCCTTTGTTACACACCCATACATCCTACATTGGACACCGTTATACCTGCACCCATCTTATTAGAGCCTTACATATTTTTAGACCACATATTTCATCGTCTTACATGACCTTATCCCATTCTCTTTATCAGAGGAAGATATAGACTAGTCTTGAGCTTTCTAGTTAAGTTTTCGCATGCCTTTGGACATTAGGTTCAACATCTTCTATGATGGTAGGGCCTGTTAGATTGTGGATACATTTGTGATGATGTACTCATATTGATAGTTGACATGTCGTGTCTTGATTTGCTTACATTTCAAACCTAGAGCCTTGGTCAACATTTGTTTGATCCATTATTTTAGTTTTGCTTTGTCAGCATAGTTTCGATGATGTTTGGTCTTGTTTTAGCATTTGTTCATTGAGGCTATGTATATCTTTTTCATTACATCATCGTTAAGCATATCCTAGAGTGTTTTGCATGGTGACAATTTGTGTCTTATGTTAGTTACTATCCTATACTGGGGCATACCCCCATTCTTGAGTTCATCAGATCTTTTGAGGACTTTCTCACTGCTCGATCTATTTCTTGATCTTTGTGAGTCGTCATACTGGGGCATAACACCCTTTAGTGTTTTTCCTACCGGGGCATACCCCCTTTTTTAGGTTTGTCGCGTCTCGTGCTGATTTCATGGTTGTTAAACCCATTTTTCGATCTTTACGAGTTATCACCTAGGACATCCCGCTTCTGTCATCTTGTTTAGGACATTCCCTCACCGTCAGTTTTTTTAGGGCATCCCCCTTCTTTCAGGTTCACCACCATAGATCAGACATCTATGGACATTTCAGTTTCACCACCATAGATCAGATATCTATGGGCATTTCAGGTTCACCACCATAGATCAGATATCTATGGGCATTTCGGTTTCACCACCATAGATTTTCATCCATGGGCATTTTAGATTCACCACCATAGATTTTCATCTATAGGCTTTGATCAGTTTTCACCACTGTGAAACTAAGGTTTGGTTAATCTTGATTTTGATGATAACAAAACAAGGTTTAGAACTAATGATCATATTTCAAGTGTGATTAGGCAAGACGATTTCCAAAGTGGCAATCACAAAGACAAATCAAGCCAAATGAGAAATCATGAAGAAGAAGACCACCTCAAAGAGAAGAGTTCTTCAAGACCAAAGCTTCATAAGATCTCTTTGTAAGGTTGTTGGTGCACTATGACTTTTATGCATTTCATTCTTTATTTATGCACCAAAATCATCCAAGAGTAATATTGTTTTAAATATCTTAAGAATTGGATGATTTCTTGTTTTCAACTAAAACCTTGTGTTAAATGATTTTAAAACTTGTGTTAAAAGGTTTTTAGTTGAAAAATGATGGGTGTTGAGCCAAAAAATGGCTCAATTGGTTCAACCGGTCGACCGGTTGTGCTTGTCCGGTCGAGGACCGTTGAGGGAGGCTAAAAAGTTTCTCTCTTTCCCAGTGGCCTTCTCTTCCCGGTCAAGGTTGAACCTCAACCGATTGAGGTCCGGTTGAGGCCCAACGGTCACTTTCCCTAATGGCTAGTCAACCAATCGACCCCTAGCTTGACCAGTCGAACCCCTAGCTCGACTGGTCAAACCCCCAACGGCTAGTTTGACTTTTTTCTTCTATAAAAAGGCTCCAATCTTCATTGTTTCATGAGCTTAACCTTCCCAAATCATTCTTGATTATATTTGAGCCTTGGAAGAGTGTTTTTGAGTGCACCATTGTTTCATAACTTGCATATCTTTAGTGCACCATTCAATCCTAGTTTTTCTTGTATCTTTGAGCCTAAAGTTCCTTTACTATGATTTTTGTGAGATCATTATTTGTATATCTTTGTGAGGAATTTTCTCAAGTGAGGGGTATCACTTGAGAGGTTATTCAAGAGAGGGATTTCTCTTGAAGAAGTGTAAAGGGTGCTTGGAGCCAAAAGTCCAAGAGGGTGAATTGGAACCATAATCCAATTGTAAAGATATTGGAAGCTTGGTTGAAGCTTCAAGATAGTGGAACCCTCACTCTGTTAGGAGGTTGGAGAGAGTGGACGTAGGCAAGGAAGTGCCAAACCACTATAAACCCTCGTGTTTGCACTCTCTCTTCCCTAACTCTTTTAAATTATATGTAATTGTGTTTATTTTGTTTATTATATATTTGCATATAATTGTCTCTTATTTTTGCATAGTTTAAATTTGTGAAAAAGATACCATCACCCTATTTAACCCCCCCCCCCCCCCCCCCCCCTCCCCCTCTAAGGTGATTATCGTAGTTTGGATTAGCCTCAAATTTCTAACAATTGGTATCAGAGCAAGGCTTCTTATTTAAGACTTAACCGTCTAAGAAGTAATGGCTAATCCATCAAGCTCATCCCACATTGAAAGTTTTTCAACCAACCGACCTCCATTTTTTACGGGAACCGATTATCCCTATTGGAAAACCAAAATGACTTGGTTTCTCCAATCTATTAATCTTGATTTATGGGATGTCATTGAAGATGGTCCCCACATTCCTTCAAAATTAGAAAATGGAGTGATGGTTCCAAAACTTAAGCATGAATGGGATGAACTTGATAGAAAGAAAGTTCAATTAAATGCCAAAGCCGTTTTTATCTTACATTGTGCTATTGATAGAAATGAATTTAATCGTATTTGGCATTATAAGTCGGCTAAAGAAATTTGGAAACTATTAGAAGTCACTTATGAGGGAAACGACCAAGTTAAAGAGTTTAAAATCAATATCATTATGCATGATTATGAATTATTTTCAATAAAGGATTTTGAATCTATTGTTGAGATGTTTTCTAGGTTCATTGTGATTGTGAATGAACTTGAAGCCTTAGGAAAAACCTACACTGAAGTAAAGAAAGTCATGAAGATCTTAAAGTCTCTACCAAGGAAATGGGAAACAAAAGTGATGGCTATTCAAGAAGCGAAGGATCTCACCAAGCTCTCACTTGAAGAACTCATTGGGTCACTCATGACTTATGAGATAGAATTGTACAATCATCAAAGAGTTGAAGAAAATGAGAAAAGTATAGCCTTTATGGCTATAACAAATGATGATGAAGAGGAAGAGAGTGAAAGTGAAAGTGATGAGGTAAACTCCAACTCTAACCATTTTGATTTTCAAGATGAGCTTCAAAAATTATATTTTAATCTTGAAAAACTTAGTTCCAAAAATATCCCTCTCAAGAAAAAGATTTCTTGTCTTCTAAATGAGCTCAATGAGGATAATGAAAATTTTGAAAATATTGAGAAGACAAAAATCCCTTTTGAAAAGGAAAATGAGGAGCTAAAAATTCTCAAATGGCCAAAAGACTTTTGATATGATTTTGGCAAATCAAAAATTGCATTTTTGATAAAAATAGGTTAGCCTACAAGCCTTTCAAAAATCAATTTTTTTTAAAAAGGAAACCTCTAGTTTTTCACCTTTAACTATTTGCGTTTTTTTTGTGAAAGAAGAGGTCACTTTGGTGATATTTGAAAATCCCCTCATGTTCTTCAAAACTCTAAATTATTTTGGATTCCAAAGGAAAGAAAGACTAACCCTCTAGGACCCAAAAAGATATGGGTACCAAAGGTTTCTTAAAATTGTTTTGTAGAGATCCATGCAAAAAGGAGGATATGCTTACCTTGGAAAGAACGCGTTGACAATATTGGTAACGGTATCCCTTCTAAAGCTAAATTTGCAATTGGTATCATTTTTGCTAACACTTGGTATATCTTTTGATAATATAACTTTTGGTATCACTTTGATAAAATTGGCATATTTGTTAAACCAAGGTTTTGGATTTAAAAAGAAGATTTTTTATATACCTATGTAAAATTGAATGATCATATGCTTGTGTGCCCTAAAAGTTTTATTTAATTCATGTTAAATATCTTTTTGATGCATATGTTCTCCCAAATATTTTTTCCAAATCATGCTTTAAATTGGGAATGCTCTAAAGATGAGCAAATCTTTTATTTGGAAACTATTCTCAAATGAAAAAGGGGGAGATTCATTTTTCATGAGAAATCATATCATGCTTATTGTTTATTGTTTTAAACTTTTGATAACATGTGATTCCCCTTATATACTTTATTGAAACTTTTTTTTTTATGACAAAAAGGGGGAGAAGTAATGGTAGGTTGCTAACTTGGGAAGATATTTCAATATTGTTTTAGCAATCCTATTCATATTGATGCTATGTGCTTTATTGGTTATATTTGTATGCATCATTTTTAATAATAATGCCTTGCCAAATTGCTAAATGCTCTTTATGCTATTTATGTTTGATTATATCATTTTGAGCATCCTTAATATACTCCTTGAAGTTTCTAAACTTGAAAATTTTCTAAATTCAAAGGAGCATATATTGAGGCGGAGCTTTTTAGCAACCTTGGTTTTGTCATCATCAAAAAGGGGGAGATTGTGAAACCAAGGTTTGGTTAATCTTGATTTTGATGATAACAAAACAAGGTTTAGAACTAATGATCATATTTCAAGTGTGATTAGGCAAGACGATTTCCAAAATGGCAATCACAAAGACAAATCAAGCCAAACGAGAAATCATGAAGAAGAAGACCACCTCAAAGAGAAGAGTTCTTCAAGACCAGAGCTTCATAAGATCTCTTTGTAAGGTTGTTGGTGCACTAGGACTTTTATGCATTTCATTCTTTATTTATGCACCAAAATCATCCAAGAGTAATATTGTTTTAAATATCTTAAGAATTGGATGATTTCATATTTTCAACTAAAACCTTGTGTTAAATGATTTTCAAACTTGTGTTAAAAGGTTTTTAATTGAAAAATGATGGGTGTTGAGCCAAAAAATGGCTCAATCGGTTCAACCGGTCGACCGGTTGTGCTCTTCCGATCGAGGACCGGTTGAGGGAGGCCAAAAAGTTTCTCTCTCTCCCAATGGCCTTCTCTTCCCGGTTAAGGTTGAACCTCAATCGGTCGAGGTCCGGTTGAGATCCGGTTGAGGCCCAACAGTCACTTTCCCTAACGGCTAGTCAACCGATCGACCCTTAGCTCGACCGGTCGAACCCCTAGCTCGACCGGTCGAACCCCCAATGGCTAGTTTGACTTTTTTCTTCTATAAAAAGGCTCCAATCTTCATTGTTTCATGAGCTTAACCTTCCCAAATCATTCTTGATTATATTTGAGCCTTGGAAGAGTGTTTTTAAGTGCACCATTGTTTCATAACTTGCATATTTTTAGTGCACCATTCAATCCTAATTTTCTTGTATCTTTGAGCCTAAAGTTCTATTACTAGGATTTTTGTGAGATCATTATTTGTAAATCTTTGTAAGGAATTTTCTCAAGTGAGGGGTGTCACTTGAGAGGTTATTCAAGAGAGGGATATCTCTTGAAGAAGTGTAAATGGTGCTTGGAGCCAAAAGTCCAAGAGGATGAATTGGAACCATAATCCAATTGTAAAGAGATTGGAAGCTTGGTTGAAGCTTCAAGATAGTGGAACCCTCACTCGGTTAGGAGGTTGGAGAGAGTGGACGTAGGCAAGGAAGTGCCAAACCACTGTAAACTCTCGTGTTTGCACTCTCTCTTCCCTAACTCTTTTAAATTATATGCAATTGTGTTTATTTTGTTTATTATATATTTGCATATAATTGTCTCTTATTTTTGCTTAGTTTAAATTTGTGAAAAAGAAATCATCACCCTATTTACCCCCCCCCCCCCCTCCTCCTCTAGGGTGATTACCATAATTTGGATTAGCCTCAAATTCCTAACAACCACCATGGATCAGACATTTATGGGCATTTCAGTTTCACCACCATAGATTTTCATCTATGGGCATTTCAGATTCATCACCATAGATCATCTATCTATGGGCATTTCAGATTCACCACCATAAATTTTCATATATGGGCCTCGATCAGTTTTCACCACCATGGATTTTCACCCTTAGGCTTTCGAGATTATCACCACCATGGATTTTCATCCTTGGGCTTTTGAGATTATCACCACCATAGATTTTTATCTGTGGGCCTTTGAGAGTTTCACCACCATAGATTGGCATCTATGGGCATTTTTATTGTATCACCACCGTAGGTCTTCACCTATGGGCCTTCTAGTTTAGTGTTTAGAGTTAGCTTTTTGGTTTGGCTTCTAGAGCCATTATTTTTCTCAGTTTAGTGTTTAGAGTCAGTCTTGTCATTCAAAGTCACAGCTCCTGACATTCATATTCACTGGCATTGCACATCTTACCTTCATGGTTTTGCATTCGTCCTTAGTTTTCCTCACTTTGTTACCCTGTGCTTATAGCTTATTCATCACGTAGTCCACATAGGGCAGTCTCATTTGGACGCGTTCTTTTTCGTACTCCAGGGTAGTTCGACCGTTATTTACCTTTGATATGGTCTTTCGAGTCACTTTTGGAGACATCTTAGAGGGAGCCTGGATCCTTAGTGTGGCTTCAGAGACATTTTGAGACATCCTTCTCTTTTAGGATTAGAGCCTTTGTGTTCATCTGCTAGCCTGAGTGAGTTTGCGTTTCACTAGTGTCCCTATGGGGGTCTCCTTGGTTCTTCGATAGAGTTCACTTCATTCCACTCACTAGTCGCACTTTCTTTTCACTTCAGTGTTCATATTCCTTGCACTCGTGAGCTATATCGAAGAGGGGCATATTTGTAGACCCCCATTTGGGGCTTATCTTTCTTGCAGGTTATTGTGCCAGGTGGAACAATCTTGGACGACCACGTGTTGATTCCTGGTTGGTTGCTATGGAATCAGGGTAGTGGAGTTGAGGAAAAAATGAGAGTTGGACACCTGTAAAGGAAAAGGAGCGTATTCTGGCATAGGGAAAGGTGGTGCTTTTGGGGGGGGGGGGGGTACATTTTTGGAGATCGATAGAGGAGGCTTCCTGCAGCTAGAGAGAGTGGAGCCTGAGATATTTTTGAGGTGGCATTCTTTTGCTAGGGGAGCGGCGAGAGAGGAGTGAAAATGGGGAAGGTTGAGTGTTCTTTGAGTGAGGTTTGCTGATCATCAAAGCTAAGGAAGAAATTCCTTTGTGGTGGTCGTCTTTGGAGGGTTGTAAAGAAGAAGAATAGTTAGAAATCCATTACACTTTGCTGAAGAGAAGCATTTTCAGGTACCTTTATTGTGGATTCCCCATTAGCTTCTACTGGTATGTTTTTCTACTCTTTTTCTGATGTTTCTTAGATGATGTTTGTTGATTGGGAGTAAGCATGTTCATATTTTGCTAATGGTTTTGTTGTAGATTAGTTTGCTCCTGTTTTGATTCCTCTATGAGATATTTTGTAACCATGTTTTACCTTTTATTTGATACTCATTTGATTTCACCCACCCTCATCTAAGCCTGTTGATTAATATATGAAGCATGGCTTGTATGGGCTCATTCTTGCATCTACTCTTTGTGCTCTGTTTTGTTATCTTCCTCTGCTCTTGGTATCCGTCCATGGTGTGCATCATTTTTCTCATCTCTGCTTGAGGGAGCAAGGAACTACAGAGTATGTGCTCTCAGTCTGTGGGTATGAAGTGTTATAACATGTTTGTCACGACTGGGTGACTTTATACATGTATCTGTTGGGTATGTGAACAAGAAAATCTGGAGATTGTATGAGAATTTTCAGTGGGCATTCTGAGTTCATTCAACCCCTGGGTGCCTTTACTGTTGAGAACCTACAGTTCAGGGATGATTAGGAGAGTAGTGTTCGGTGTTGGCTATTATCTGAGCCAAGATCTGTAAAGTTTATAAAACTGACTTTCTTTCTTAGTCCTGAATGGCAAAAACAGCATGCTACCATCATTGCCTCTTGCTCAAATTGCAGAGGTTTGCTCCAAGGTGATGATAAAAGAAAAAAATTAGAACGGGTAGTATCAATGGTCTTGAACTCATTTCAAGATCTGCATCCCAGGGTATGATGAGCAGCTACTAATGCCATTGGACAGTTGTCAACGGATACAGGCCTTGAGCTACAAGTTAAATATCATCAACGCCTAATGCCCAACCTAGCTGCAGCAATTGATGATTTTTAGAATCCCCAAGTATAGGCCCATGCTACTTTAGCAGTTCTTAATTTCAGTGAAAACTGCAGCCCAGATATCTTAACCCCATACTTAATTGGAATTGTGAGCAAAATGCTTGTACTCCTACAGAATGGGAAGCAAATGGTTCAGGAGGGGAACTTTGACAGCTTTAGCATCAATTGTTGATTCATCACAGGAGCATTTCCAGAAGCACTATGATGTCATAATGTCTTACCTGAAAGCTATTTTAGTGAACCCTGTTGGCCTAAATCTAAAAACTTTGCTTGATATAACAGAAGCAAAATGATCAAACACAAACAAAGTCCATGCCTTCTCATTCTGTTAATCCCTCTGACATTTTTCAGCAATTCACCCAGAATCTGAAAAACATCGCTGATTTAATGTCTGTTTCTCAAGCATCGATGAGTTTGACTTTTCCTCAGATTCTTCCTTCCTAACCAATATAAGTGAACACAGGTGAAATACAGTTTAAATGCCATATCCAATGCTCAACCATTGCATTCCGGGCCCACACGCAATGATTGCAATTTGCATGGCCGCTCTAAATTCCCTCCAAAGCCTCCATTGAAATCCAAGATTCTTACCTGTCCTTGAGTTCCATGTGTACGTGATTATCATGCATGCATCTATGGCAATCCATCACACTCCCATACCCACCATGAATGTGCACTTCCATTCTTCATTTCACTATCTCTCATCTTCATACCCATATCTCATACCCCCATGCATATACCCATCTAATCATACCACTAAAACCACTTCTTTCTCTATATCCTCAAGCCCATGCTCAATATCAAGAACCTCATCAAATCTGAACCCTCCAAGTCTGTGCCCATCTCTCCCATTTCTCAAAACAAAGAAGTGCTCGACCTTTGGACCCGGCCCATCGATTTCATCCGTAGGTTTCCCTCCATTTTTTAGGAATTCCTTCCTGGAGGGATTCGGATACACCCACATGTCCGCCTCACACCGGAAGTTTTCAGCCTCAATGGCGAGGAGTTATCCATCTTCCAAACTGAAAATTATCGAAAACAAGCCGCGGACTGGCTTTTAAAGCTCTTGATGCTTTCAAGAATCAATAAAATTCCATTGACTATTGTTGATCGATTCAAATGGGATCTGTTGAAGACTGATTCAAAGTGGCTGTTGGCATATTCCTATTCTTATGGTTGAGTTAGTCAAATAAGGAGCTTGTTGCTAAAATCGAGTTAGTGGGTCAAGTGTTAGTGGTGTAGTGGGGCAGATTGTGTCCTCTTTGTTTTTTTTATAAATAGACATGTTTGCTGTAGTGGAATGAATGACTGCAATAAAATATCCAGAAGCATTTTCTTTGGTCTGGTGAAGCTCTGTTTTTTAGAGTTAAAGAGCTCTATTTTCTTTGCTATTGTTTTGTCTTGTTTTTTGTCCAACAATTTTTGGTATCAGAGCAGCCAGGTTCCTTCTGAACTGGGCGAATAATGGCAACAACCAACGGCAGTATGGTGAGTGTGTCTCAACCAGCTATTCCCATTTTCAAAGGTGAGTGCTATGAGTTTTAGAGCATCAAAATGAAGACTTTATTCAAGTCTCAAGATCTGTGGGACTTGGTTGAAAATGGCTATCCTTATCCGGACGAAGAAGCTAGGTTGAAAGAAAATACGAAGAAGGACTCCAAGGCATTGTTCTTTATTCAACAGGCTGTACATGAATCAATCTTCTCAAAGATTGCAGCAGCAACCACAGCAAAAGAGGCGTGGACAACCTTGAAAACTGCATTTCAGGGTTCCTCTAAAGTGATCACGGTGAAGCTCCAGTCCTTGCGCCGTGACTTTGAAACCTTGCACATGAAAAATGGAGAGTCAGTGCAAGATTTTTTGTCAAGAGTTGCTGCTATAGTTAATCAAATGAGGTCGTATGGTGAAGACATTCTTGATCAAACTGTCGTAGCAAAGGTGTTAAGGAGTTTAACGCCTAAGTTTGATCATGTAGTTGCAGCCATTGAGGAGTCTAAGGATCTGTCAACCTATTCATTTGATGAGCTCATGGGATCCTTGCAATCTCATGAAGTGAGGCTATCCAGAACAGAGGATAAGAATGAAGAAAAGGCATTTTACACGAAGGGGGAGACATCAGATCAGAAGAATGGAGGCAGAGAAGCTACTGGTAGAGGACGTGGCAGAGGAGGTGCTCATGGAAGAGGTGGTCGTGGCAGAGGCCGAGGTGATGCACAAGGTGACCAAAGGCAGTCAACTGAGAAGAGCAGAAACAAGAGTAATATCTAGTGCTACTACTGCAAGCGGTTTGGACATGTTCAAGCTGAATGTTGGAAGAAAGAAAGGCAAGAAAAACAAGCTAACTATGTCGAGCAAGAGGAAGATCAAGTCAAGTTGTTCATGGCCTATAATGAAGAGGTAGTATCTTCCAACAATATTTGGTTTTTGGATAGTGGATGTTCTAACCACATGACAGGGATAAAGTCACTCTTTAAGGAGCTGGATGAATCACACAAGTTGAAGGTGAAACTTGGTGATGACAAACAAGTGCAAGTGGAAGGCAAGGGGACCGTGGCAGTGAACAATGGTCATGGTAATGTAAAGCTCCTTTACAATGTGTACTTTATTCCTAGTTTGACTCAAAACTTGTTAAGTGTGGGGCAACTTATGGTTAGTGGATACTCCATTTTGTTTGATGGTGCTACTTGTGTGATCAAAGATAAAAAGTCTGATCAAATAATAGTTGATGTTCGTATGGCCGCAAACAAGTTGTTTCCTCTTGAAGTGTCAAGTATAGAAAAGCATGCTCTTGTTGTTAAAGAGACTAGTGAGTCTAATCTGTGGCATTTAAGGTATGGTCATCTAAATGTCAAAGGGTTGAAGTTACTAAGTAAAAAGGAAATGGTGTTTGGACTACCTAAAATTGACTCGGTGAATGTGTGTGAGGGCTGTATTTATGGGAAAAAAAGCAAGAAACCATTCCCTAAGGGAAGGTCAAGGAGGGCATCTAGTTGTCTTGAGATTATACATGCTGATCTATGTGGTCCTATGCAAACTGCTTCATTTGGTGGCAGTAGATATTTTTTGTTGTTTACAGATGATCATAGCAGGATGAGTTGGGTGTATTTTCTTCAATCAAAGGCAGAGACTTTTGAGACCTTCAAGAAGTTCAAAGCATTTGTAGAGAAGCAGAGTGGCAAGTGCATTAAGGTGCTGCGGACTGACAGAGGTGGAGAGTTCTTATCAAATGATTTTAAAGTGTTTTGTGAAGAGGAAGGCTTGCATAGAGAGCTGACTACTCCTTATTCACCAGAGCAAAACGGTGTGGCTGAGAGGAAGAATAGAACGGTGGTTGAGATGGCTAGAAGCATGATGTAGGCTAAGAACCTTTCAAACCATTTTTGGGCAGAAGGAGTTGCTACAGCTGTATACTTGCTGAATATTTCTCCAACCAAGGCAGTGTTGAATAGAACTCCATATGAAGCTTGGTATGGGAGGAAACCTTGGGTAAGCCATTTAAAGGTTTTTGGTAGTGTTGCCTATACGTTGTTTAACTCACATAACCGTAGTAAGCTTGATGAAAAATCAGTAAAGTGCATCTTTATTGGTTATTGCTCTCAATCAAAAGGATATAAGCTATATAACCCTGTTAGTGGTAAGATAATTGTTAGCAGGAATGTGGTGTTTGATGAAAAAGCTAGCTGGACTTGGCGTGTAAGTGAAGACGGTGCTCTTGTGGAGATTTCAAGTGAAAGTGAAGTGGCACAGAGTGAAGATCAGCAGCCTTCTGTTCAGATTCCAGTAAGTCCAACTCCCTCTCATTCACCTAGTTCCCCAAATTTGAGTAGCAGCAGTTCTTCACAATCTTCAGAGGAAACCCCTCAAAGGAAATTCAGATCTTTAAGGGACATCTATGAGACTACACAAGTCTTGTTTGTAGCTGATCCAACAACCTTTGAAGAAGCAGTGGAGAAGGAAGAATGGTGCAGTGCTATGAAAGAAGAGATAGCTGCCATTGAGAAGAATGAGACTTGGGAACTGGTGGAGCTTCCTGAAGACAAGAATGTGATAGGTGTTAAATGGGTTTTCAGAACCAAGTACTTAGCAGATGGTAGTATACAAAAGCACAAGGCACGGTTAGTGGCAAAGGGCTATGCACAGCAACATGGAGTTGATTATGATGACACCTTCTCACCAGTTGCACGGTTTGAAACAGTAAGGACCTTATTAGCCTTAGCTGCTCATATGCATTGGTGTGTTTATCAGTTTGATGTCAAGTCTACTTTTCTTAATGGAGAGCTAGTAGAGGAGGTGTATGTATCTCAGCCTGAAGGCTTCATAGTTCCTGGTAAAGAAGAGCACGTGTATAGACTAAAGAAGGCCCTTTATGGGTTGAAACAAGCCCCACGAGCATGGTACAGTAAGATAGATTCTTACTTTGTTGAGAATGGCTTTGAAAGGAGCAAGAGTGAGCCAAATCTTTACCTGAAAAGACAAGGTAAAAATGATCTGCTTATTATTTGTCTTTATGTAGATGACATGATCTATATGGGTTCATCCTCTTCTCTTATTAATGAGTTTAAAGCTTGTATGAAGAAGAAGTTTGAGATGTCAGACCTAGGGCTGTTGCATTTCTTTCTTGGTTTAGAGGTAAAACAAGTAGAGGATGGAGTCTTTGTTTCACAAAGAAAGTATGCTGTTGATTTGCTTAAGAAGTTCAATATGTTAAATTACAAAGTAGTAGCTACTCCTATGAATTCAAATGAGAAGTTGCAGGCTGAAGATGGCACTGAAAGAGCTGATGCTAGGAGGTTTAGAAGTTTGGTTGGAGGCCTCATTTATCTGACACATACACGGCCAGATATAACTTTTGCAGTTGGGGTGATCTCCAGATTTATGCATTGTTCTTCGAAACAACATCTTGGAGCTGCAAAGAGATTGTTGCGATACATTGCTGGAACATATGATTTCAGGATATGGTATGGTCATGTTCAAGAGTTCAAATTGGTTGGCTACACTGATAGTGATTGGGCAGGGTGCTTAGAGGATAGAAAAAGCACTTCAGGCTATATGTTTTCTCTTGGGTCAGGTGCAGTCTGTTGGAGTTCAAAGAAGCAAGCAGTGACAGCCTTGTCCTCTTCTGAAGCTGAGTATACAGCTGCAACCTCATCCGCATGCCAGGCAGTGTGGTTGAGGCGAATTCTTGCTGATATTTATCAAGAACATGAGGAGCCAACTGTAATTTACTGTGACAACAAAGCTGCCATAGCAATGACCAAGAATCCAGCCTACCATGGAAGGACAAAACATGTTGATATTCGGGTTCATTTCATAAGAGATCTTGTGGTTGAAGGTAAAGTTGTTTTGCAGTATTGTAACACCAATGAGCAGGTAGCGGATGTGCTGACAAAAGCTTTATCTAGAGACAAACATGTCTACTTCAGAAGCAAGCTTGGAGTTTGCAACTTTGAATCAAGGGGGAGTGTTGAAGACTGATTCAAAGTGGCTGTTGGCATATTCCTATTCTTATGGTTGAGTTAGTCAAATAAGGAGCTTGTTGCTAAAATCGAGTTAGTGGGTGTAGTGGGTCAAGTGTTAGTGGTGTAGTGGGGCAGATTGTGTCCTCTTTGTTTTTTTTATAAATAGACATGTTTGCTGTAGTGGAATGAATGACTGCAATAAAATATCCAGAAACATTTTCTTTGGTCTGGTGAAGCTCTGTTTTTTAGAGTTAAAGAGCTTTATTTTCTTTGCTATTGTTTTGTCTTATTTTTTGTCCAACAAGATCTGGGTCTTCCTCAAGATTATGTGGAAACGTTGGTTTCGAAGTTTTCGGACTATTTTCAAGTCACTAGTGCGGAGGATCATTTTTCGGGTTCACGAGGGATGCGGGTTTTGGAATTGGAGTGTTGGAGTAATGAATTGGCAATTTCTGTGATGGAAAAGAAAGCCATGGTTGGCGAGGGGGGTTTTGAGAAAGGAATGGCTATTGCTTTCCCTTTGCATTTTTCCAGAGGTTTTGAGATGGATAAGAAGATAAAGAAGTGGGTTGATGAATGGCAGAAACTGGTCTATATTTCTCCATATGAAAATGCCTCACATCTTCCTCCCAAAAGTGATGAATCAAATAAGTGGGCTGTTGGGTTATTGCATGAGCTTTTTCACCTTTTTGTTCCTAAGAAGACAGATAAAGAGAATATATTGTGTTGGGGAGTATATAGGTCTTCGGTCGAGGTTCAAGAGGGCCTTGGTTAATCACCTGGGTATATTTTATTTATCTACTAAGACTGGGATGCATACTGTGTTGCTGAAGGAGGCATATAAGAGGGGCTTGTTGATTGAGAAGCATCCACTGATGGAGATGAGGTATCAATATATTCATCTTATGAATACTGTAAAGGAAGATAACAAGCCGATTAATGCTCCAGGAACTAGTCCTAAAAAAGAACAGAAAAAAGCTAGTGATGCCAGTGGAGAAAAAAAAGTGAACAAGTGGAAGATGCTGAAAGTGGGGAAGAATATGAAGGTGAGCCACACAATGATGTTGAGGAGGCTAGTGATGACGACTATAGTGATGATGACTATGATGAAGACTGATGAGGAGAAAGGAGGATCCTTCAGAGTAGGATTCATCGGAAGAAGAAAGAGATGAAGAAGAGCCTTCCAAGACCCTAAAGAAGAATGATAATGATAGGGAAATGGTAGATGTTGAAGCAAACCGATTCAAAGTCTAGGAAGAAAGCTCCCAATACCCCTGCCACTCCTCAGTTGCAGACGAGAGGTCCAAGAGCTTTGGTCATGTTGAGTTTGCTACTCTAGAAGCAGCACAGAAGGCTCTCAACATGAATGACAGAGACTTGTTGGGTTATGCTGTCAGACTTGATTTGCCCTGTGAAAGGGGGCACGCGTACTTCATGTAGCGGAAGAGAAAGCAATTCATTCCAGAGGATCAGGACCAAGGCAGCTAACTATTCTCTCGGGGTTTGAATCAAATAAAAACAATTGGGGTTGGATTTGGTTAGAATGATGCATGGCCACCTTTGACATGCAAATCTTAGTGGCCATGTGTCACTTTTTTCTTTTTTTCTCCCTTCTTTATTTTTCTTTTCCGTTTCACCATCATTGGTTTTGAAAATAATTTCCTAAATCCCTTTATTCGAATCACCTTTTGGATTTTGTTTTTTTTTTTAATAATCACAACTCCATATTTTTTTCATTCTTAGAGTTTTTAGATTCCCAGAATCTCATTTTCAATAAATAGATTGTTATCTTCTCTTCGGCAAGTCTTTTACACATTTTTCTCGTTTTTAAAGCGTTTTGAAATAAGCATGAACTTAATCCCGTAATTCCGAATAATGGAGTTATTGGAATTGATTCATGCCAAATAAAATAGGTTTTGGTGGGGGCCCAACATCAAATAAATTTTCATCAAAATAAAAGTGAATTTGAAAGAAATGTCATGTGTGCTATTGATGGTTTTTTATCTGTTTAATGACACACGAGCTATATTTTGTATTCATTAATTGTGCACTAACCCCATTTCTTGATAGCGTGTTGTGGTTCGTTGCTTAGGTACGTATTTACTTGCATCTTGGTCATTCTCTTTGCATGTTCTAATTCTCATATGTGCATGATAGTTCCGGGTATTCATTGATTTCCTCATCAATTGCCACATCAGATTTATTTTATTAGTAGAAACCCAACTTTAGGGACTTAGAGGGGTGCTATGGTCTTTATCGTACCTTCCCGATATGTAACATGACCCCCGAGCCCAATCCGGTTTTTCATAGACCACTTCTTCCAAAATAAGGAGTTACACTTAGAGTTTTCTTTCTTATTTTGTTTACCCTTTTAAAAATAAAACAAAAATAAGTGGTGACTCCAAGTCATTTTCTTAACAAATAAAATCATTATCAAAATAAAATCGAGCTAGCCATCGAGTGGAAGTGCATGAGCCGAAATACGGGGCCCACACAAATATTTTGATTTTTTTATTTAATAAAAAATTTATAATAAGTTATAAATAAATAAAGTAGAAAATTAAACAATTTAAAGTTTGAAAACAAATTGTTTTAAGCAAAAAAACTAAGAAAACCAATACCCTCAATAGTAAGCTATAATGTACATTTTTTTTTTTTCATTTTCTTCGTAAAACTCTTGAATAATACAAATAATAACTATTCAAGATTTTCATATTAGGGAAAATGGTAATATTGGGCCATTTATTCCCTTGAACTAAAGCCAATTTAAAGGACTTAAGTTGTTAGAAATCTACTTTGTATTGAGATACAATTGTCATGAAACATAATGTTTGTGCAAAAAGTCTAATTAAATGTTGTCTTGGCATCATGGCTTCATGTGAAGATTGTTTCAAACCTAAATGAATTGCTTAAAAAATGTGTGACAATAATATCAACATCTTGTAAATGTTTTAGCATCATGCACCTACCATTAAAGGTTGCTTTAAATTAGGATGAGAGCATGTAATATAAAAATAAAAAAGCTTGCAATATAACGTGTGAAAATTTTTGCACCTTCTTGATATGAATTTGATAAGAGGTTCGGATATTGGAGGATACCAAAATAAACTTGAAAGTTATTTTAGTTTGATTTTATCTTGTACAAGGGAATACATTTAGTCCTTGAATATTTGGAGATGTAGTATACATGAAAATGCATGCTAGAAAACGAGTGAGGTTAAAACAAGAACCTTATTTAAGGGATAGGGAAAGTTTCATAAATAGTATAAATTTGTTTGGTACACAATACATTGATTTGATATCTTTCTAACATAAAGGACTTTGTCAAAAAATATTAGAAACTTGTTGGTTTAGAATATTTTTTGTTTTAATTTTTAAAGAAAATATAAAAATATATGTACTTATAGTATTTAATTTCAAATATAGAGGAAATAATATTTTATTCCTATCATTTTGACAATTATAATATATAAAAATATTATATTTTTTTATATTCATATAATTTATTTAATTAATTATAAGTGTATTAAAATATTTTATATTATATATATTATTAGAGGAGAAATAAGAGGTACCAAAGAACCCGAAGCAAGCATCTTTTATTAAAACTTTGAAAAAAATATTGATTACACTATTATGTTAAATACTTTTTCACATGTAACAAACTTTTAACTAATTTCAAATTTAATTAATCCTAATAACAGGTGAAACTAGCTAAATTGACTTTAATATTAATCCTTTTTATTATTTAATATAAATATTTTATGAAAATTATCCTTACCTTATAAAAATTGTTATTGATTTGTTTCATATTTAACTCTTATAGTTCGTATAATATTATTATGTCTTTAAAAAATAAATAAAAAAGAAAGTAAAATTATGTCTATCATTTATTAATTTATTTAAAAATGGTACTTAACTACTCCATATAGATTACCATCATAGTTCTTGAATTTTAATAGTTAGACACACAACATATACTTGGCATGAGACACACAATATGTTAGCAAAAAAAATATGAAAAGTGTGACATAACTTAGTGTGGATCCCACATTTCGCTCGATGCGTTCCCAATCGATGGCGAAACTCGTTTTTTTTTTTTTTATTTGGTGAAATTTTGATTTTTAGAAAAAGACTTGGAGTCGCCACTTATTTTTGTTTTATTTTTTAAGGGAAAAACAAAATAAGAAAGAAAAACCCTAACTGTGACTCCTGAAGGGAAAAAAACAGGAATGTGAAAAACCGAGTCTGGGTCTGGGGTTAGGTTACTTATTTGGGAGGTACGGTGGTGAGCCGTAACACCCCTCTAAGCCCCTTAAAACGACTTTCTACTAAATAAGGTGAGGCGAGTGTGACAATTGATATGGAAATCAATGGATACCTACAATGACCATAGGTCAAAAGCAAGTCATGATAATGAATAAATAAATAAAGTAAGAGTGAGAGCATACCTTGGCAGCAGGTAATAAAACGCTATCATGGAAACAAGGTTAGCTCAAATATAAAATTATCGCATGCATATCAAAAAGTAAGAAAAAAATCAAACAATATTTATTAAGTATAGTAGACAATTAGAAGAGAAAACTCATATGTGGGGCCCTCACCAAAACCCAATTTATCTTGCATGAATTAGTCTCACAAATTCCATTATTTTGAAATTATGAAAAATTTATTCTTGCTTATTTAAAATCAAGAGAAATAAAAAATTATTCCAAAAATTGAAGAAAATATGTACAAGCACATACCAAAATGAGAATGATAGAAGACTTATTAAAAACATGATTTTTGGCGACCTAAAACCCTAATAAAAGATGAAAAGTTGTATAATTGAAAAAATATTTGATAATTGGAGTGGAATTAAAACTCTTCGGAAGAAAACTAGAGTTTTGAAATTTATTTGAAGATTGAAGTCTCGAAAATTATTTTAAAATTGAAGTTTTGAAAATTAAATTTAAGAATTAGAATTTTGAAAATTAAATTTGAAGATGGATTTTAAAAATAAATAAATAAATAGAATAATAATAATAATGAAAATAATCATGATTAAATAAATAAATGTAAAAATTGAAATTTTAAAGAGTTATTTAAAGATGGAATTTTAAAAATAAATAAATAAATAGAATAATAATAATAATGGAAATAATAATGATTAAATAAATAAATATGAAAATTGAAATTTTGACAATTATTTGAAAATGGAACTTTTAAAAATTAAATTTGAGAATTGGAATTTCGAAAAATTATTTGAAAATTGGAGTTTGAAAAATTAAATTTAAAATTTGGAATTTCGAAAAATTATTTGGAAATGGAATTTTTAAAAGATCAATTTTTTTAAACATAAAAAAAATGAATTAGGAGGGTGACACATGGCCCAACGAGTCGTATACATGATGACAATTCTTATTTACTAGCATCCATAGTGCAATGAGTGTGTGAAGCATGATACTTGACAGTAAAAAAAAAACAAAACGGAATTGAAGGATAAAATGGTACTTTAAGTTGATAAACAGATTTTCAAACATTAAAAAAAAGTGCTTGGCTTCTTAATAATAGATTAAATAAAGCAAAAATACAAAAAGCAGATTGGGTGTTTTCTTTTACGAAGTGTACATGGATGTACTTGGCTGAACACTATCAAGGCACTCTACCTAGATTTTATGGCATCATCTTTATTAGAAAATAGTCAAAGTGAGGGGCATAATGATCAAAATCTATCGTCCCACTTCATAACACCTCCAACAACGCCGACCACCAAAGGTAGGACACTTTCACCAAATGATATTACAGTGTTGATAACTATAATATGTTAAATGTTGCAATCGCAAACACAGGATACAGATTCATCAAATAGCAAACCGAACTATATTCAGATGTATTTGCATTTTTTGAAAAATAGAAAACTTGAAGAACAACTAAAACAAGCTAAAGAGAGGCCACAATGTGAAATAAATATCCCTTAATGGGGAGCAAAGAAAAGTGCCAGCTTACTCTGCCCAACATATAAAAAAGAACATGGCCTACCTCTTCAATAAAAGAATTTGAAGGTTCCCTTTCTCCTTCCTCAAGATCGTTCTCACACATCTATTCTGGAAATGCCTCTCTACAAGAACCACCCGGAATCCTCTCTACTCTCTATTTTTCAGTTTCTTCAGCTCTCTCAGGTACTAGCTCACTGCATATTAAATGTTGCCTTACATTTAAATAAGTTGCATGTTATTTAAATGTAACCATAACATGAATAGCTTATTTCAAGCTTCTAAAATTAAACTTTGACAAAGCAGGTTGGAAAGTTGAAAATGTCTAACTAAGACTCACTCAATATTGGTATTAGAGCGGGTTTTATAACAAAATTTATTTTCCAATCTTTGAATTTCAAAGTGTAGATCCTCATCAAAAAGGTGCTTTCGTTAAAAGACCTTATTTAATTAGGGAAAATTATTCATATTAGAAGGTGAAAATATAATATTTTCTCAAAATGTAATGCGAAAAACGTTTGAAACACCGTAGAATTTTGTTGAAGACCCAACGGATTCCGAACTTGAAGCCTGTTATATATATATATATATATATATATATATATATATATGATAATATTCTTGATCCAGTAGTTGAATACACTCTCTTCTCTTGAACCCTCTCAAGCAATCCCTTTTTAATACCATCTATTTCTATCTCTCACACCAAAACCTCAATTATAAAACCATCGTTATCTCCTTGGGACTGATCCGCATAGTCGCTGGGCTACTATTTTGAAAGTTCTTAAGCTGAGGAACAATATTAAATGCGCACAACTTGGCACTACAATCATTCAACCACTCATAGCCCTACCAACACAATGCGTGGCATGAATGAGAACAATGTCTATTGTATTGCAATGATCAATAGTAAAGCACATGTTTTTCATCCTCCTCTCTAAAAAAAGTCTCTAAGGCAGGTATTTATACTTGCAATCTAATCTTAAAACACAAATAAATACTTAAAATATCCAAAAAGTAAACAAGAGACCAAAATGAAGAAAGTTTCAACAAAACCCAAAAAATTCTACAGCAGGTATGAAACACCAATACGCACTCAATGGGGTGTCAAAAATTCGAAAATTGGCCTCTTGATCTTCTTTCCCCTTGGCCTTCCCCAGTTGATCGGAACTCCAACACACCCAAATCGCTCTTGAAAACTGATATAAACTTCTTTCCTTGTGTTTCCGATATTTTTGTGCAAAATGCTGGATTTATATATATAGAAAACATAATTTTTTATGTGCTAATGTTTACATTTCCATAGGAGTCTTAGGGGGTGTAATATTGAAAAACTTTATTACTGAAAATTAAGAGTGTGTTTGATAATAATTTTAGGAAATATTTTTAGTATTTCTATTACTTGAAAGATACAAATTTCTAAGTATTATAAAGCTAAAAACACTTCATATAATCATTAACAAACGCATACTAAGAGTGTATTTGCCGATGATATTAGGAAGTATTTTTAATCATTTTATCACTTGAAATTTTTTATATTTCAAGTATTTAAAAGGCTATAAACACTTCATAGAATTATTATCAAGCGTATTCTAAGAGTAATATATTATAATATTATTTTCAAATATTATATAATAAATATATTAATTAATAAAAATTATCTTTGAACATAAAATATTATGTGCATTGCAATTGGTTTCACTACTAAACAATTTATTTGCAATTTCATTGTATAAATTAAGCATATAAATCTAACCAACGCATTCTATAAAAACACTTCATATAATCATTAATAAATGCACTCTAAGAGTGTGTTTGACGATGATTTTAGGAAGTATTTTTAATCATTTTATCACTTGAAAATTTTTTATATTTCAAGTATTTAAAAGGCTATAAACACTTCATAGAATTACTATCAAGTGTACTCTAAGAGTGATATATTATAATATTATTTTCAAATATTATATAATAAATATATTAATTAATAAAAATTATCTTTGAACATAAAGTATTATGTGCATTGCAATTGGTTTCACTACTAAACAATTTATTTGCAATTTCATTGCATAAATTAAGCATATAAATCTAACCAATGCATTCTATAAAAACACTTCATATAATCATTAACAAACGCACTCTAAGAGTGTGTTTGACGATGATTTTAGGAAGTATTTTTAATTATTATCACTTGAAATTTTTTATATTTCAAGTATTTAAAAGGCTATAAATACTTCATAGAATTACTATCAAGCGTACTCTAAGAGTGATATATTATAATATTATTTTCAAATATTATATAATAAATATTTAAATTAATAAAAAATATCTTTGAACATAAAATATTATGTGCATTGCAATTGGTTTCACTACTAAACAATTTATTTGCAATTTCATTGCATAAATTAAGCATATAAATCTAAATTGTATTCCAAATCTTCTAAATTTTGTTGATGTCGAATTTCATTATTGTTGCTGGTAGTTTCAAATATTAAATTATTATTAAAAAAATATATTATATCAAAGAAATGCATAGATACGTAATTATATTAACACATTTTTAAATTTAAATAAATTATCATAATACATATATAACCATAGACAACATACAAATAATAATAATAATAATAATAATAATAATAATAATAATAATAGTAGATATCTTATATTTTTTCTTTCTTTTGCAAAAATATACTAAAAAGAAATTTTGGAACCCTTTAATGAAAAAGTATTCTTATAAATTAATCCAATTGAGTTTACTTAAAATTTTAATTTTAATATATTAAAAAAATAAATATAAAAAAATAACAATACACACATAAAGATAGAAAATATAATAAATAAATAAATAAATAAATAATGTAAAAATTTTCTTATATTCTACCTTTTAAATTTTTTTCCTCTTTTTTTTCTCTATTTATATACAAAACAAGAAATTTTAAAAATAAATAAAAATAATTATTATGATATATGAATAATGATTTAAAAGTTTAAAAATGAATAACATGAAAAAGTAATTCTTATAAGTCAATGAAATAGAGATTATTAGGATTTTAATTTTATTATATTAAGTAATTAACAATGAATAAAAATGAAAGGTTCTATTCTAAAAGAAATTCATTAGAAGTGAGTTTCATAAATCAATTAAAATAAATAGTTTTTCAAATTTGATTTTATCATATTAAGAATTAATAATAAATTATTTTAATTTAAAAGAAAGGAAATATTATAATAAAGAAGATTCAATAATAAAATTAATTATTTTATAAAAAGGAATAGGGATGGAATAAAAAACTATAAAATTTATAATTCATTGACCATCTTTTGGTGTAAATGATTAATTAGGTTTTCATTATTAAATGAAATAAGTGGCTTTTAATTTTAAATGGTTTAAAATTTACATTATCAAATGCTTTTGAAAATGGTATCCACCTTTTTTGTTTTCCATTTTTTAAAGATTAGTTCTTTTATTAAACACCCAACCAACTTATCAAAGGATGAAAATCAAATCATGAAGTGCATGATATATATAGAGGATGAATAAAAACATGAAGTGCGTGATATTCTTAGCATGAGAAATAGAATGTCTTAGGGCAAAAGTATAACTAATGTTACATATCTCAGTATCATATGCTAAAGGTTGAAGATTGCTTTAAATACAAATGAATAGCATGCTATATTAGGTGGAACAATAATATTAATAACTTGTCATCAATATGTTTGAAAAAAAGCAATTTGAGATAATGGAGGATACTAAAAGTCAATTACTCCAACATATAATTGGTTTATGTTAAGATTATTAATTTTTTATATTACTAGTTTTTGAAAGTTATTAACCAACAAGAATGTAAACAATGTTGGTCATTGAATTGAAATTAGTTCTCTAATTGACAACAATTATGAAAGATGTTTTGGTGTGTTTAGGTATAAGAGCCATGTTAGTTAGCTTTTTAATTTAAATTCTACCATTTTATTTTATAATCATCTATTTTTAAATTTAAACAATTAGTATTCGTTAGCCCTTTGTATCCCTTGGTTAGTCGTTTTAGCCATGAGGGTGTTTAGGTGGTCTTGGTGGTGGTCCTACTAACTATTAGGATTAGAAACTAGATAAACCATAAAATCAAAATGTCAAATTTGTTTGGAAACTTTTCTAGAAGTAGCTCTCATAGTAACATGAGCAGGATGGAAAATCATCTTAAAATAATAGAAAAAAATACTTGAAAATTTGAAAATCAGTTGAATGTATCAATAGATACTTTAGAACAATATATCAAAAATTGGAACATGCCAAGACAAGAAATCAAAGAAATCTACAAAATAGGAACATTTGAATTTATGTCAAATTATTTGATAAAAATTTCTAAAAACACCCATTCCATAGGATGAGAAAATAAAACTAACGAACTTTTAAATTCAAAAGATTTAAAACATCTTAGAAAGAAATTCAAAGCCCTACATATAGGAGCAGTCCAAGTTGCAGTAGAACCTTTAACTAGACTTGGGTTCAGAAGCCCATTTGTGTCTGTCTCGTAGATGATAGGCACAATAATTTTGATGACTCACTTTTGGGAGTCATGGAATCAAACATGGCTCATAGCCCAATTTACTTCAACTGTTTTCAAACTTAGAATTAAGTTGTATAGATGACCTATCTACCCATAAAGCCTTAACTTTAAATGTTCAAACCAAAGATTATGACATGGACCCTAGAGAAAAAAATATCTTAATAGTATACAAAGTATATTATAAGGCCATAACTATGTTAATAAACCCGAAGTTTCTACTAACCTCTCATAGAGGAAAAACACTCTTGTTCCAATCAAATGAGGAACACTCCTTTGTAATGATTCAGGAAGTGTTACCTTAAGAATCTTGAGCCCATTCAAATACTTGGGATTTCAAGCAATTGACAATTCTCAAACCAATTGAACTTCCAAAACCCCTTTTCTTCATGTAGGATGATAAAGGAAACGTTAGGTTATAGTTTGTAAAACGCGAAGGTTCTAGTAATAGGATTTCTTCCTCATGAAGTCGAATTTCTTCTCCAAGACCTTCTTTTGAGTATAAACCTCAAAAAAACCCATTCTAGATTACAAGTAGTAGACTTCTCTCCAAATATTCCTTGACTAGAATATTCTAGTCAAGATTCTCCTTCAAATTCCCCAACCCATTCTCAAATGATGAATGAACCAAATGAACCAACCCAACTCTTAGCCTTAAGTACTCCTTTTAAGATAAATAAGGAATATTTAAAACAAGAGGCTAGACATCTGCAATATAGAAAGAAATCTGATTGGTTTTTCTATACCCTTCCTTAAAAAATCAAAGAAGAATTTAGGAAAGAATGGTATCAAACTATGGAAGATAATGGTATAAATATACCAATGTTTACATATTTAGAAATATACACTTCAAATCATAAAATAGACTACCTATTTCAGGAAATAAACATGTTGCAAAATACTCAAAATTGGAAAACAATAAATAAAATAATATCTTCAAATCATCCTTAATTAGAAGAAATTTCTATAAAAATCCAAAACACAGAAGTTACAGTTTCACCTTTTAAAACTATAAGTTCAAAAGAGGTTGAAACAAGAACAACCTAGTTAAAAGACTGTAAATGTTTACCACAACAAAATAATTTTACCAATCAAATCTTAGGAACTATATCCTCTCACCTTGATAGGATAGAGTCTAAGTTTGAACCCCCTATATCAAATCAAATAACCATACCTCAAATTTTAAATAAAAATTTAGATAAAACCAAACCTTTCTTCAAACCCACGGATGTAGGTAATGGTACTTTAAACCTTTCAAAACCCAATGATGAACTCTGAAAAAAATTTAACTGCCAAATTAGATCAAATCAACTTACCTTCAAAATCTTCAAACTTCAAATAATTATTCTATCAACATGATAAATGATAATGGACCTTTAACCCTCAAAGAAATTGAAAACATTTTCAAAGACAATAATGAAGACTTGTCAATCAATAGGATTAATAGGCAAAACAATCCTAGATCAAAGACTAGGAATTTCTATCCTAGGCCAACCCCTCCTAATCTTCAAATTGAAGAAAGAAGTCAAATAGTCTAATCAAAATATGATGGTGATGTCATCTATGAATGGAACATGGATAGTATCAATGAACATCAAATTTTTAATATTCTTCAAGAAATGATCATGGCTTCAACAACCTACAGATCCAAAGGAAATTTTGATTATTCAATAGCAAAACACCTTATAGTTGGTTTTACTGCCAGTTAAAAGGATGGTGGGATAATGTATTATAAAAAATCGATAAAACCATTATTCTCACTATTGTTAGAGATGATGGAACTCGAACTAGAACTCAAAATGTGGTACATACACTTGTATATGCAATCACCAAATACTTCCTTCGAGAGCCAACAATTTTCCAAGAAAGAACTTTCGAAATTTTGTCTGTGAACATGTTAAATCATAATCAAAGAAAAATATGAAGGAATAATTCCTTATGATCACTTGACTTATGGAAAATTCATAAACTTCATAAATCAAGATGCTATATATTTGTGCTCTTTAATTAGAATTATTGCCAAGATAAAACATGAACTAAAAACTTCAAAGAAGGAATTAGGATCTTTTTGTTCCCAATATGGTTACAAAGCTATTCTTCCTCATTTTGTCAGAAGAAAAAGACAATACAAGAAAGCTAAAAGGAAACTTCATAAGCATAAAAATCTCAAAGAAAAGTCAAAACATGAAAGATATAAGGGAAAAGAAAACTACTTCAAAAAAAAGTTTAATAGAGAAATAAAGTGTTTCAAATGTGGACAAAAAGGACATATTGCCCCCAATTACCCATTCAAGAAGAAAATTCAAAATTTAGAAATAGATGAAGATCTTAAAATTCAAATTATAGATCTTATCCCTACTGATTCTGAATCATCTTATCAAAATACAAAAATAATTAGGCAAAAATCCAAAAAATCAAGAAAAGATTCTTCAAACAGTAATGATTTTCTTCTTATAGAAGATAACTCTTCATCATATGATAGTTCTTCTTCACAATCATCATGTGATTGTGTGAAAAAATTGTCTTTGTAACATCAAATCTATTAATATGCTAACTAATGAGGAAAACTTGTTAATATAAACAATAAATAAAATAACATACCCTCAACTCCAACAAGAATAAATAACAAAGATTCTTAATCTAAGAAAAAATCAAAATAATTTAGAAAATAATAATCAATACAATTTTAAAACTGCTTTAGAAAAATTTCCAACACCAAAACCATCAACCCTTCAAGACTTACAATATGTAGTTAGCCAAATTAAAACTCAAATCAATGAATTAAAACAACAAAACCAAAATTTTGAACAAAGAATAGATAAACTTGAGACTACAAAAAAGAATTATTCTCCTTCCGATGAAGATATTCCTAAATATAGTAAACTGGAAAATTCAATCAAAGATGAACAATTTGAATCTTTTATACAAAGTATAACAAAAGTCAGAACTAAAAAATTGTGTGTTAATATTACCCTTAAAATAGAACTTGATTTCCAACTCCAAACATTTGCCTTAATAGACTCAAGTGCAAACCTAAATTGTATAAGGGAAGATCTGATTCCCATAAAATACATGGAAAAAACTACTCAAAATTTGGTTAATGCAAATAAAAAGAAGATGAAATTAAATAGACTACAAAGTTTCAAAAGTACATATTTGTAATCAAAATGTTTGTTACCAAACATCTTTCATACTTGTTAAAAGTCTCGAACAACAAATCATCCTAAGAACTCCTTGTTTAACTCAACTCTATCCTTTTAGGGTAAATGATGAAGGAATCCTAACCAAATTCAATGATCGAGAAATCAAATTCACATTTCTTAGTGCAATAAAATACAAAGAAATTCAAACAGTTCAAGATGATGAAATAAATTTAATTCAAAATAAAAAACAACATTTAAAATATTTAAATAAAAAATTTCAATACAAAATAATAGAGCAAAATCTTCTTCAAAAACCCATCTAAGAAAAAATTGAACAAATAAAAAAGGATATTGAAACACATTTATGTTCTTCTCATCCCAATCATTTTTTGTCAAGAAAAACACATATAGTTTCTTTACCTTGCGTAAAAGATTTTAATGAAAATCAAATTCCAACAAAAGCAAGGCTTATTCAAATGAATAAATCCCTTTTAGATTTTTGTAAGAAGGAAATTGATGATCTCCTTAAACAAAATCTAACTAGAAAGAGTTGTTCTCCATGGAGTTGTGTTTCTTTCTATGTTAACAAACCAATTGAAATTGAAAAAGCTGTTCCAAGACTTGTGATTAATTACAAGCTTTTTAAATGAGGCTCTTCAATGGATTAGGTACCCGTTACCTCACAAGAAGGATCTCATTGGACATCTTCATAATGCTTCAATCTTTTCAAAATTTGATTTAAAATCAAGATTATGGATCAAAATCGAAGAAAAAGACAAATATAAAATTACATTCACTGTTCCATTTGGGCATTATGAATGGAATGTGATACCTTTTGGCTTGAAGAATGCTCATTTAGAATTTCAAAATATAATGAACAACATTTTCAATCCCTGTACAAGTTTTTCTATTGTATGTATTGATGATTTTTTTTATATTTTCAAACTTTATTGATCAACACTTCAAGCATTTACAAAACTTCCAAAAAATTGTTAAAGATAATGGATTAGTGATTTTTGCCCCTAAGATTAAGTTATTTCAAATTAGCATTAGATTCTTAGGGTTTGAAATTTACCAAGGAATAGTTAAACCAATTCAAAGAGTAGTAAAGTTCACCTCTAAATTTTCTAATGAGATTAAGGATAGAAATCAACTTCAAAGGTTCTTAAGAGGTCTTAACTATGTATCTGACTTTTACCCAATCCTTAGAACCATTATAAAACCCTTGTTCCATAGGCTTAGACAAAATCCCAAGCCTTGGACACAAGAATACACAAAAATAGTCAAAACAGTCAAACAACAAGTTAAAACTCTTCTTTCATTAAGAATTCTTAACCCTAATGTTTTTCCTATTATAGAGATAGATGCCTCTAACTTAGGATATGGTGGTATCCTCAAATAAGATTTTCAAAACAAAATATCCATTATCCATCTTACTTCCGGCATATGCAGTGGTTCCCAAGAGAATTACTCAACGGTCAAAAAGAAATTTTAGCAATTATTTTATGCATTCAAAAATTTCAAGATGATGTTTTTAATCGCAAATTTCTTTTAAGATTTAATTGCAAAAATGCAAAAGAAAATTTTTTAAAAAATGTTCAAAATATTGTTTCAAAACAAATCTTTGCAAGATGACAAACGATTTTGTCCTCTTTTGATTTTGAAATTGAATTTATAAAGGGCGACAAACTCTCTCCTTGATTTTCTTTCATGAAAATTTCTATAGGGACAATGAGCTCTTAAAAGCCCAATACAAATATACATTCTTCAAAGACTTCTTATGCCATGAACCCTATCAAAATAGAAAAGCCCAATACTCAAACTCAAGTTCAAACCCAAAATAGATTCCAAGTCCTTAGGTTTATCCCTTCAAATCAACCCAAACCTACTTATGCGCAAATGGCCTCCTCGAGCAAGGGCTTCCAACAAAAGGCGTCATAAACATTGTCTCAATTTTCTGATTCAGGTTTTGATGATGACACTACATCTTCTATTTTTCTAGAGGAGCCAAATGAAGACATGTGTTATGAAATGCTATACACACCCTTGGAGTGACACTTTCAGACCTTCTTCAAAAACAATGTTCGAAGCTTTTCAAAAGCAATATTTAGGATTCTGTATTAATAGATAGGTGGCAGTCCTTACACTTAACCACATCTTCGAAAGAGATTTTAGGTATCGTGGTAAGCTCTCAAGAGACCTCAAATTAATCAAATAATCAATAGCTCTCTAAACTTCTCCTCCTATTACGGACTTCAAAACCTTCAAATACGGGTGGGCTACAATGCAGTGACACAACAAAACTGCCCTTCAAATATGTTCCTATAGGCGATAAAACTACTCTTCAAAGCCGATAGGCAGCTTGCACAAAGTGATAAGCTACTTTCGGTGGATTTCAAAGGATCTAATTTTTGTGGATTTCAACACTCTTTAATTCTGTGGACTTTAAAGGATTTCAAATTCGTTTTCAAAAACCTATATAAGGCTCTCCTTTCTCTTTGTAAGGCATCAACCATTCAATAGGCAACTTGAGAGAAAACAAGTGAAAAACCCCTAAGTGAAAGCCTTGTAAGTGAGAAAGCTTAAAGCTCCTCTCTCTCTCAAAGTGTTTGTAAAGTTTCATCCTCAAAGAGATTGTAAGTTATATTTTCAAAATTTCTTGTAATTTGTTATATATTTGAATGAAATTTCAAATTCAACTGTGCTTGAAGTTTTTATTTAATTATTATTCATATTCAAATTGATATCAAAGAACCTCTTTGAAAGTCTATGAACTTTCTTGAAGCTTTATCAAATTTATTTGGATTTTAAGCAAGACCATTACGACTCTTCCGGATTTGACTAGGAGAAATCATCAAAGTTCATACTGATATTCAAATAGAAGTGTTCTTCATAGTGTGTTTTCCCTTTGCATATCCTGGTTTGAAAGCAAATTGTTTTCAGTAAAAAAAAACCAACACCCTCAATATTCACCTAAAATGTACTTTTTTTTTTTCATTTTCTTTATAAAACTCTTGAATAATACAAATAATAACCATTTTGAGTTTTAAATAATACAAAAGTATAACTAATGTTACATAACTCAGTATCATATGCTAGAGGTTGAATATTGCTTTAAATACAAATGAATTGCATGCTATATTAGGTGGAACAATAATATTAATAACTTGTCATCAATATGTTTGAAAAAAGCAATTTGGGATAATGGAGGATACAAAAAGTCAATTACTCCAACATATAATTGGTTTATGTTAAGATTATTAATTTTTTATATTACTAGCTTTTGAAAGTTATTAACCAATAAGAATGTAAACAATGTTGGTCATTGATTAGTTCTGTGATTGACAACAAGTATGAAAGATGTTTTGGTGTGTTTAGGTATCAGAGCCATGTTAGTTAGCTTTTTAATTTAAATTCTACTATTTTATTTTATGATTATCTATTTTTAAATTTAAACAATTAATATTTGCCAGTCCTTTGTATCTGTTGGTTAGTCGTTTTAGCCATGTGGGTGTTTAGGTGGTCCTACTAACTATTAGGATTAGAAACTAGATAAACCATAAAATCAAAATGTCAAATTTGTTTGGAAACTTTTCTAGAAATAGCTCTCATAGAAACATGAGCATGATGGAAAATGATCTTAAAATAATGGAAAAAAATATTTGAAAATTTGAAAATCAGTTGAATGTATCAATAGATACTTTAGAACAATATATCAAAAATTGGAACATGCCAAGACAAGAAATCAAAGAAACCTACAAAATAGGAACATTTGAATTTATGTCAAATTATTTGATAAAAATTTCTGAAAACACCCATTCCATAGGATGAGAAACTAAAACTAACGAACTTTGAAATTCAAAAGATCTAAAACCTCTTAGAAAGAAATTCAAAGCCCTACATATAGGAGCAGTCCAATTTGCAGTAGAACCTTTAACTAGACTTGGGTTCAGAAGCCCATTTGTGTCTGTCTCGTAGATGATAGGCACAATAATTTTGATGACTCACTTTTGGGAGTCATGGAATCAAACATGGCTCATAGCCCAATTTACTTCAACTGTTTTCAAACTTAGAATTAAGTTGTATAGATGACCTATCTACCCATAAAGCCTTAACTTTAAATGTTCAAACCAAAGATTATGACATGGACCCTGGAGAAAAAAATATCTTAATAGTATACAAAGTATATTATAAGGCCATAACTATGTTAATAAACCCGAAGTTTCTACTAACCTCTCATAGAGGAAAAACACTCTTGTTCCAATTAAATGAGGAACACTCCTTTGTAATGATTCAGGAAGTCTTACCTTGGGAATCTTTAGCCCATTCAAATACTTGGGATTTCAAGCAATAGACAATTCCCAAACCAATTGAACTTCCAAAACCCCTTTTCTTCATGTAGGTAAAGGAAACGTTAGGTTATAGTTTGCAAAACGCGAAGGTTCTAGTAATAGGATTTCTTCCTCATGAAGTAGAATTTCTTCTCCAAGACAGAATTTCTTCTCCAAGACCTTCTTTTGAGTATAAACCTTAGAAAACCCATTCTAGATTAGAAGTAGTAGACTTCTCTCCAAATATTCCTCGACTAGAATATTCTAGTCAGAATTCTCCTTCAAATTCCCCAACCCATTATTAAATGATGAATAAACCAAATGAACCAACCCAACTCTTAGCCTCAAGTACTCCTTTTAAGATAAATAAGGAATATTTAAAACAAGAGGCTAGACATCCGCAATATAGAAAGAAATTTGATTGGTTTTTCTGTACCCTTCCTAAAAAAATCAAAGAAGAATTTAGGAAAGAATGGTATCAAACTATGGAAGATAATGGTATAAATATACCAATGTTTACATATTTAGAAATATACACTTCAAATCATAAAATAGACTACCCATTTCAGGAAAGAAACGTGTTTCAAAATACTCAAAATTGGAAAACAACAAATAAAATAATATCTTCAAATCCTTTGGGACGATGTTGCATTCACTTCAGGGAATGGTTTAGATCTAGTTGGACAAAACTAATGATTTCTCATCAAAAGCTCATTATATTGTTTGGCAACAAGAAACATGATATTAATTTGGAGTATTTTGTAAATCTACGCTCTTAATATTGCTACTGTAGGAACACATTTGAAGCATGAAATGTAGTAAAAGTTTTTTTTAACATGTCTTGTTCTATGATTTTTTATTTTTTATTTTTTCTCTACATAGCCTTAATTAAGAGTTGATTTTGAACAACGTTGAGTTATATTCATTAATAGTTTTAAAATCTTACAACCTCAAGTGCATCTAGTAATATCGAGCTTTTAGGAGAATCACAGTTTTTTAGTGGTCATATTTTTCCTTCAAATCACTCCATAGAGTAAAAGGATCTCTTACTATAAGATACTTATTTTTTGAATCTTCATGGAGATGATGGTGAAGGAAAATCAGCGTTTTTGCACGATCCTACAAAGATCCTTGATTTCCTTCTTTGATCATAGCTCCAAGATTCATTGCATCAAAATATATTTCAACATCAAGGATCCAAGATAGATAGTTCTTTCCCGAAATATCAAGACCACAAATTTGAGTTTTATGAGATTCAACATTGTCAAAGAACTTTAGAGATATGATAAATAATATTATTAGAATCGGTTACAATAAATTGATAACATTAGTATAACTTTTGATTATAATAAAAACCAAATAATTTGCTTATAACTTCTAATAATATATAACATAATTTAAATGAACAAAATCAATAGTAATATAAATATTTAAAATTTATTCTATACAAACAACCTCAAGTTTAAGATACGAGAATTACATTCAGAGCAATTCATGTTGATAATGTGTTATAAAACAAAAAATAAACTAACGAAATATAAATTGTAAAAAAATAAATAAAAAATTAGAGGAGAGAATGAGAGAATGAGTGAAAGAATATCAAATGACTTTCTTACTCAGGGAATGATCCTTACACAAGGCATGAGAAGCCTTTTATATGCTTTCACCATATGAACTCCCATTACTCATCTTTAAGATGAACAAATGGAAGTTCACAAATGAACTTCAATACTTTATTCAATGTGGTCATTCACCACTTATTTACAATAAAAATAAAATTCTAATAAATCAATTAAATTTAATTATCTCATGATATAAAAACATCATAATTACTTTTATAATGAATAATTTTATAATTAAACAAATGTATATAAATTTGAACTAATAAATAAGTCATAAACATTTTTAAACAAAAAAATAATTACATAAATCATCTCTTTTTTTTATCAAATGTATTCATGTAATTTGTTTTTTTTTAGTAAAACAACTTTAATATATAAATTATTACTTTTATTTTTTCTTAAACTTTTTATGGATATAAATTTTTTAAATTTTTATCAATATTTTTTATATTTCCCTAAAATTTAAGTATAAATATTTTCGTAAATTTCGATATTTTACTTGTTCAGTAGAGGTTGTTGGGTTAATATAATAATGATATGGTCAACTCACATTTAATATGGTAGTGACAAGAGGACCATTGGGGCCACGTGCGTGACAAACCAATGTTTTCAATTAATGTGATGTCTTGTACTTTCCCCGTATTGCTTAACACATTAACGATTGTATTATATAAGGATAAAAATATCGATAAATATAGAAATTATAAAAAATATAGATATATTGATATTTGAATTTTATAAATATATTGATAAAATATCAGTGAATATTTTAATAAAAATATCAGTAAAACAGAAATTATTTAAAATTTATTAAAATAATTAGAAAAACTTTAAATGATAAAATAAGTAAGAAAACATGTTATAGTTAAAGTTATTTTATAAATATAATTGATGTAAGTATAGTTAAAGATAATATTTTTCAAATTTTTTTAGAAAAAATTATCTCAAATTCCTTTAGTATATTTATATTCGTTTATTTTAAAAATTAAAAACTACTTTTATTAAAATGTGTTTTATTTCAATTTAAATAAAAAAAATAAAGCCTTTTTAAGATTTATATAAAATATTTTATTTGAGATTTAATCTCTAAAATTTTATTACTTACGGTGATAACTTTTTTCTATTGACATTAATTTATTTAATAATTAAATTACTAAAAATTATATTAATAATTTATCTTATCAAATTAATTTTAATTTATGAAATATTATAACTTTATTATTATTATTTTTATATTTTAGTAATTTTTTGAATAAATTTATATTTTTAATATTTTAAAATAAAAATATTCAAAATTAAATAAAATTAAAAACATAAATATAAAAAATTTAAGAATAAAGTGATAGTAATTTTTTAAAATAGAATTAATGAAATAAATGATGATACGTTTAATATTAAAACTATAACTTATACATATATGATTTTTTTTAATGTTTATATTTTTATATTTAATTATCATATAAATGATATAAAAAAAGTCTTGTTAAGAAAATTATTATAATGGTTTTTTATACTTTTATTAATCAATTAAATAAAATTTAAAATAAAGCAATTAGAATTAATTAATTAATTTTTTTAATAATGAACTTTAACATATTTATGTTGGTTAACATATATTAACAAAGGTGGATTTGGCCCGGCGTTCAACCCAAGCCTTTTGGCCCGAGTTCACGGCACAAAAAATTTGGAGTTACCCACGTTACCCAAAGTTCATCCATGTTGATTTCTCAAAATAATTGGAAATTTTCTTTTAAAATAGGTTTAAAAAAAAACTGATAAATGTCGATATTTCGGTGATATTTTTAAAATTTTGCTGAAAAATCGACACTTTCATGAAATATCATGTCGATTCTCCTAGATAAGTGATATTTCACCAATATTTCACGAAAGTTCAAACCATACTATATCCACAGGCTAGCAATATATTGAAATCGTTCTCTTGTTTTATTGATAGTGGAGTTGTAACGCCCAGGCATTTCTTTTAAGGGTAATTTAGGAAATTGTTATTAATAATTTAATTAGTTAATTAATTAATTTAATAAAGTGGAAGAGGGGTAAAAGTGTAATTTTACGAATAAATACCCTAGGTATAAATTAGAAATTTTATTTTTTCCCTTCTTTTCTGAATAGAGTTCCTGTTCGCAGAATTCCAGAGAACGTAAGGTTGGAGTCAGATTTCAGGGTTGAAGAACAGATCTCTATAGGTAAGATTCTAACCCCTAGTTTAATATTTTAGATTCATTGATTAATTTCAAACACATTAGATATATTTTTTTTGGAAAACCCCAAATCTAGATTAGGGTTAGATTATTTTTTTAATTCGTTTTAATATCAAATAGTGAAAATTTAATATTTTGATTTTAGTATTGGAATTTGGGAGATCTTAGTTTTATTAGAAAAAAAAAAAAATTCTTGGAAGGTTTCGATTTTAGGTTAGGGTCAATTTTATTATAAAAAAATAATAATAATAATAATGGGGGCGTACGCGTACTGTGCTACTGGAAGCATGGCAAAAAAAAAAAAAAAAAAAAAAAAAAAAACTTGCTTTTTGGTGTGTACCCGAGATGAGGAACTTTTTGGTGTGTAGAGGAATGGTTGGGTGGCTTTTGAATTGATTAATTAAAATAATAATATTTAATTTTAGATTTATAATTAAGATAATAGTAATAATAGATTTAGAAAATATATATATATATATATATATATATAGAGTTTTATAATGAAATAAAATTGTAATTTAATTAAATTAGTAGTGTGTTATTAGAAATAAATTGGGAATTTATTAGTTTTATTTAAATAAGGAATAGATTAGTTAAATTATAGATAAATAGTAATAATTGTTTCTCTTATGTTATATTAGGTGAAGAGTAAATTATATTTTTTTCAGAATTATTCTTCTCCCAAGCTTTCAAGGACTTCTTTTGAGGTAAGGGAAGTTAATATAATATTTATAAAATTAAATTATTTTATATGTTATTTTGAATTGTGGAAAATAAAATGATATTTTGTTACCATGCATGGATCAAATTGTTTTGCACTAAATAATATGTTTGAATATTTTGTTTTACTTATGACACAAAATACGGAGATATTATGTTGTGTAAATTTGAATACTCGAACAAAAATATCACTCTGGTTTATTTGGCCCTTGTCAACGGGATATAATAGTTGATTATTCGGCCCTGTCAACGGGATATAATAGTTGACCTTTACATTTCATGGTGGGAATGTAATTGATTTGGACCCCAGCCTCTAGGGGTTTGGTTAGAGGTTACTAGTACTAGTAGTGTTTGGTTCCGTCCACCAGGAACAATTTGAGGCTAGCCACCATTTGAAAAGTCCCACCTAACTGGGCATTTGATATTTGATAACCAGAGTAATGAAAAAATTGAATGGATTTGATTGAATCTGATGTGAAAGTATTTGAATTTGATATGAAATTGGTTGGTTGAATTTTGAATATATTGGTATTTTTGAAACTCTGATATTTGATGAAAAAAAAAATAAAATTTGATATCCCTATTTGAAATGAAAATATTTGATCCATGAATTGCATTAATATTCCTTATTGGGCTGTGAGCTCATTCCCAATTGTTGAAAATTTTCAGGTACTCTTAGTTCGGGTGAGGAGTGATGGCTAGGCTGAAGAATGGTCATCATTAGGATTTGACTTAGGATTTTATGTTGGATTTTGTTTAACTATTAGTTATGTTCATTTGGATTTTTTTTGGTATTTGGAAGTTATTTGGAAATTGAATTTTGAGGATTTTAGATTTTGTTCCGCTACTCTGAACAGATATTTGGTAATTGGTAACATCCAGTTACTGATTGTTTAGGTCAGATTATACTTTAAGCCTTCGGGTTTGAGGTGTGAAATGACCGTCACGCCCTTGGAGTGGGTCTTGGGGCGTGACAGAGTGGTATCAGAGCACTAGGTTGTGATCTTGATGGGAACTTGTTTAGTGTACCTTTGGGAATAGATGAGTGACGTATTAGTTTAAGTTTCAACTTCATCTAGTCTGATTCCTTTTATTCCTTACAATTCTGATTTGTTTATTTGACTTCTTAGTGACTAATTTAGTTACACCTATTGCTTTATAGGACACCATGCCACCAAGGAGACCTGCATCTTCCCAAAACAGTCAGGCTAATGATGATGTACCTCCAATTGAGGGTTTGCCTCCCATGAGTGCAGAAGGGATCTATAGGTATCTTGGGACACTAGCTGGTTTAGTTGAACGCCAAGCTCGAGCTGTTGGGACTAATGTTCAGGGACAGTCTTCATCTTATAAGGGTAGCTCTTTTGATGACTTCAAGAAATTGGGTCCTCCTTACTTTTCTGGTGCTACAGATCCCACAGAGGCAGAGGCTTGGATCCTTAAGATGGAGAAATTCTTTGGTGTCATAGATTGCTCTGAGGAGCAAAAAGCCTCTTATGCAGCTTTTATGTTAGATAAAGAGGCAGATCATTGGTGGCGTATGACTAGGAGACTTTTGGAGGATCAGGGACCCATAACATGGAGACAATTTAGGGAGGCTTTCTATAAGAAGTATTTCCCTGACAGTGTTAGGCGGCAGAAGGTGGGAGAGTTTATTCGTTTGGAACAGGGGGATATGACTGTGGCTCAGTATGAGGCCAAATTTACAGAGTTATCACGTTTTTCCCCACAGTTGATTGCTACAGAGGAGGAAAAGGCATTAAAGTTTCAGGATGGATTGAAGCCTTATTTGAAGAACAAGATATCTATTTTGAAGCTTGGTGTCTATTCAGAGGTTGTTGACAGAGCCCTTATAGCAGAGAAAGATAATGAGGAGCTTCATCAGTATAGGGAACAGCAAAGGAAGCGAAATAGGAGTGATGGTGCTCATGGTAATCAAGCACAGCGAAGGTCTACATCGAGAAGAAATCAGAATAAAGGGAAGGCAGCGCAGAATTTAGATGGGGCTTGTCCTACTTGTGGTAAGAAGCATGGGGGTAGGCCATGCTATAGAGAGACTGGAGCTTGCTTTGGTTGTGGGAAGCAAGGACATTTGATCAGAGATTGTCCAGAGAATAGGAAGTTCATCACTGGGAAGCCTAAAGAGGAAAATAAGGAGGATAAACAGAAACCCAAAGCCCAAGGACGGGTGTTTGCTATGACTCATCGAGATGCTCAGGCCACTTCTGATGTGGTGACAGGTACTCTCCGAATCCACACCTTATTTGCTAGAGTCTTGATTGATCCTGGATCAACACACTCTTTTGTTTCAGTATCTTTTGCTGGTTTGTTGGGTTTGCCTGTTGCTAGCATGGACTTTGATTTGATTGTTGCTACTCCTATGGGAGATTCTGTTGTGGCTAGTAGAATGCTTAGAAATTGTATTGTGATGATTGGTTATAGGGAAATGCCAGTTGATTTAGTACTCCTTGACCTTCAGGATTTTGATGTGATTTTAGGGATGGATTGGTTAGCTTCCTACCATGCCTCTGTTAATTGTTTTGAGAAAAGGGTGACGTTTAGTCTTCCTGGTCAGCCTAAGTTTAGCTTTGAAGGGAAGCATGTGGACAGACCACTGCGTATGATCTCAGCCTTGCGAGCTAGTAGCTTGCTCAAGAAGGGTTGCCAAGGATTTTTGGCGAGTGTGATGAGTAATGAAAGTGATTTGAAGTTGGAAGACATACCCATAGTAAGGGAGTATCCTGATGTCTTTCCAGAGGATTTGCCTGGCTTGCTACCAGAGAGAGAGGTGGAGTTCACCATCGATCTGGTACCAGGAACAGGTCCTATGTCTAAGGCCCCATACAGGATGGCACCTGTGGAGCTTAAGGAGTTGAAAGTTCAGCTTCAGGAGTTATTAGACAAGGGTTTTATCAGGCCTAGTGTTTCACCTTGGGGAGCTCCTGTTCTATTTGTGAAAAAGAAGGATGGCTCAATGAGACTTTGCATTGACTATAGGGAGTTGAATAAGGTGACAGTGAGGAATAAGTATCCCCTTCCTCGGATTGATGATTTGTTTGATCAGCTACAAGGTGCTTGTGTGTTCTCTAAGATAGATCTTCGATCGGGTTATCACCAGTTGAGGGTTAGAGGGGAAGATGTACCCAATACTGCTTTTCGAACTAGGTATGGGCACTATGAGTTTCTTGTTATGCCTTTTGGTTTGACTAATGCACCTGCTGCTTTTATGGACTTGATGAATAGGGTATTCAAACCCTATTTAGATCAGTTTGTGGTGGTTTTTATAGATGACATCTTGGTATACTCAAGAAGTAGAGAGGAGCATGAGAGCCATTTGAGTATTGTATTACAAACCCTCAGAAATAAGCAGTTGTATGCTAAACTGAAGAAGTGTGAGTTTTGGTTAGACCGAATTTCTTTCCTTGGGCATGTGGTAAGCAATGATGGCATCTCAGTTGACCCTGGCAAGGTAGATGCTGTAGCTAATTGGAGAAGACCTAGTACTGTGACTGAGATTCGAAGTTTCTTGGGACTTGCTGGTTACTATAGGCGGTTTATAGAAGGGTTCTCTAAGATTGCCCTACCTTTAACTAAGTTGACACAGAAGGGAGTTAAGTTTGAGTGGTCTGATGATTGTGAATGTAGCTTCCAAGAGTTGAAGAATAGATTAGTGTCAGCTCCTATTTTGACTATCCCTTCAGGTTCAGGAGGATTTGTGGTGTATAGTGATGCCTCTCATCAGGGTTTGGGTTGTGTTCTTATGCAGCATGGAAGAGTTGTAGCTTATGCTTCTAGACAGTTGAAGCCTTATGAAAGGAATTACCCTACTCATGATTTGGAGTTAGCTGCTGTGGTTTTTGCACTTAAGATCTGGAGACATTTTCTGTTTGGTGAAACTTGTGAGATATTCACAGATCATAAGAGTTTGAAGTATTTATTTTCCCAAAAGGAATTGAACATGAGACAGAGGAGGTGGATCGAACTACTTAAGGACTATGATTGTATTATTCAGTATCATCCTGGGAAGGCGAATGTTGTAGCTGATGCCTTGAGTAGGAAGTCAGTTGGTTCTCTAGCAGCTATTAGAGGCTGTCAAAGGCAGTTACTTGAAGAGTTGAGGAGTTTACAAGTCCACTTTCAAGTTATGGGCTTAGGAGCACTTGTAGCAAATTTCAGAGTACAACCAGACTTAGTTGGGAGAATTAAGACCCTACAAAAGAATGATTCTCGATTAGTGCAAGTTATAGAGGAAGTTAAGAGGGGCAGTAAACCTGATTTTGTTTTGTCAGATGATGAGATCTTGAGATTTGGGACTAGACTTTGTGTCCCAAATGATGAAGACTTAAGGAGGGAGCTTTTAGAGGAAGCTCATTGTTCCAAGTTTACAATCCACCCAGGAGGGACAAAGATGTACAAGGATTTGAGGCAAAACTATTGGTGGTCAGGTATGAAGCGTGATATTGCACAATTTGTGGCTCAGTGTTTAGTGTGTCAACAGGTGAAGGCTGAACATCAGCGACCAGCAGGGTCTTTGCAGCCACTTGCTATTCCTGAGTGGAAGTGGGAGCATATTACCATGGATTTTGTGATAGGATTGCCAAGAACCTTAGGGGGTAATAATGCTATTTGGGTGATTGTTGATCGGTTGACAAAGTCTGCTCACTTTTTGCCTATGAAAGTCAACTTTTTCTTAGATCGTTTAGCTTCTCTTTATGTGAAGGAGATTGTGAGAATGCATGGAGTACCAGTTTCTATAGTGTCTGACAGAGATCCTCGTTTCACTTCTAGATTTTGGCATAGTCTACAAAAAGCTTTGGGCACTAAGTTGAGTTTTAGTACTGCTTTCCATCCTCAAACTGATGGCCAATCAGAAAGGGTAATTCAGGTTTTGGAAGACTTGTTGAGAGCTTGTATTTTGGACCTGCAAGGTAATTGGGATGATCATTTACCTTTAGTAGAGTTTGCCTATAACAATAGTTTTCAAGCTAGCATTGGGATGGCACCTTTTGAGGCATTGTATGGTAGGAAATGTCGATCTCCTATTTGTTGGAATGATGTTGGAGAAAGGAAACTTTTGGGCCCTGAACTTGTGCTGTTGACTGTTGAAAAAGTTGCTTTGATTAAAGAAAGATTAAAAGCAACTCAAAGTAGACATAAGAGTTATGCTGATCATCGTAGGCGAGATTTGGAGTTTGAGGTGGGTGATCATGTGTTCTTGAAAGTTTCACTTATGAAGTCTGTGATGAGATTTGGGAGAAAAGGAAAACTTAGTCCTCGTTTTGTGGGTCCGTTTGAAATATTAGAAAAAGTAGGCACTTTGGCATATAAATTAGCCTTGCCCCCAAGCTTGTCTAAGGTTCATAATGTGTTTCATGTTTCGACTCTAAGGAAGTATATTTATGATCCTTCTCATGTTGTGGAGTTGGAGCCTATTCAAATTTTTGAGGACTTGACCTATGAAGAGGTACCCGTTCAAATTGTGGATGTGATGGATAAGGTACTACGACATGCTGTTGTCAAGTTGGTAAAGGTCCAGTGGAGCAATCATAGTATCCGAGAGGCCACTTGGGAGTTAGAAGAAGAGATGAGAGAAAAGCATCCTCAGTTATTCTAAGACTCAGGTATGTCAAGTTTAGAGGACTAAACTTTTATTAAGGAGGGGAGGATGTAACGCCCAGGCATTTCTTTTAAGGGTAATTTAGGAAATTGTTATTAATAATTTAATTAGTTAATTAATTAATTTAATAAAATGGAAGAGGGGTAAAAGTGTAATTTTACGAATAAATACCCTAGGTATAAATTAGAAATTTTATTCTTTCCCTTCTTTTCTGAATAGAGTTCCTGTTCACAGAATTCCAGAGAACGTAAGGTTGGAGTCAGATTTCAGGGTTGAAGAACAGATCTCTATAGGTAAGATTCTAACCCCTAGTTTAATATTTTAGATTCATTGATTAATTTCAAACACATTAGATATATTTTTTTTGGAAAACCCCAAATCTAGATTAGGGTTAGATTATTTTTTTAATTCGTTTTAATATCAAATAGTGAAAATTTAATATTTTGATTTTAGTATTGGAATTTGGGAGATCTTAGTTTTATTAGAAAAAAAAAAAAAATTCTTGGAAGGTTTCGATTTTAGGTTAGGGTCAATTTTATTATAAAAAAAAATAATAATAATAATGGGGGCGTACGCGTACTGTGCTACTGGAAGCATGGCAAAAAAAAAAAAAAAATAAAAAAATCCAGGTGGGGCGTGAGAGTGCTATGGATGGAGGCTTTTGTATATATATATATAATGAACCATTAGGCAAAAAAAAAAAAAAAAAAAACTTGCTTTTTGGTGTGTACCCGAGATGAGGAACTTTTTGGTGTGTAGAGGAATGGTTGGGTGGCTTTTGAATTGATTAATTAAAATAATAATATTTAATTTTAGATTTATAATTAAGATAATAGTAATAATAGATTTAGCAAATATATATATATATATATAGAGTTTTATAATGAAATAAAATTGTAATTTAATTAAATTAGTAGTGTGTTATTAGAAATAAATTGGGAATTTATTAGTTTTATTTAAATAAGGAATAGATTAGTTAAATTATAGATAAATAGTAATAATTGTTTCTCTTATGTTATATTAGGTGAAGAGTAAATTATATTTTTTTCAGAATTATTCTTCTCCCAAGCTTTCAAGGACTTCTTTTGAGGTAAGGGAAGTTAATGTAATATTTATAAAATTAAATTATTTTATATGTTATTTTGAATTGTGGAAAATAAAATGATATTTTGTTACCATGCATGGATCAAATTGTTTTGCACTAAATAATATGTTTGAATATTTTGTTTTACTTATGACACAAAATATGGAGATATTATGTTGTGTAAATTTGAATACTCGAACAAAAATATCACTCTGGTTTATTTGGCCCTTGTCAACGGGATATAATAGTTGATTATTCGGTCCTGTCAACGGGATATAATAGTTGACCTTTACATTTCATGGTGGGAATGTAATTGATTTGGACCCCAGCCTCTAGGGGTTTGGTTAGAGGTTACTAGTACTAGTAGTGTTTGGTTCCGTCCACTAGGAACAATTTGAGGCTAGCCACCATTTGAAAAGTCCCACCTAACTGGGCATTTGATATTTGATAACCAGAGTAATGAAAAAATTGAATGGATTTGATTGAATCTGATGTGAAAGTATTTGAATTTGATATGAAATTGGTTGGTTGAATTTTGAATATATTGGTATTTTTGAAACTCTGATATTTGATGAAAAAAAAAATAAAATTTGATATCCCTATTTGAAATGAAAATATTTGATCCATGAATTGCATTAATATTCCTTATTGGGCTGTGAGCTCATTCCCAATTGTTGAAAATTTTCAGGTACTCTTAGTTCGGGTGAGGAGTGATAGCTAGGCTGAAGAATGGTCATCATTAGGATTTGACTTAGGATTTTATGTTGGATTTTGTTTAACTATTAGTTATGTTCATTTGGATTTTTTTTGGTATTTGGAAGTTATTTGGAAATTGAATTTTGAGGATTTTAGATTTTGTTCCGCTACTCTGAACAGATATTTGGTAATTGGTAACATCCAGTTACAATATGATTGTTTAGGTCAGATTATACTTTAAGCCTTCGGGTTTGAGGTGTGAAATGACCGTCACGCTCTTGGAGTGGGTCTTGGGGCGTGACAGAGTTATTGGAGGTTTCTAGCTCCCACATAACACAAGGAGATGATGAAATCTCAAACATGAGAAAAATTACACCCCATTGTACAAAGTACATGAACATATATAATAGGACTTAAAACTTAAAACGTGATTCATACGAAGCCGAGTAGGGTGTCTTCCTCATGGAGTGGTGATACCTGCAGAAACCAATCATCATCAATCAGTCATCAATGGCCTCCAAAATATGAAAAATAAAATAAAATAAAAGCTGTAGAGAAGTAACTTACTCCCACACTTGAATTTGCGAGGCACTGTCCTTCCACACCCTTCAATTTTCTTAACCACGTTGTCAACACCAATGACCCCAATGATGGCGGCGGTCTTGGGAGTGACGTAGGGGCACACACACTCCACATGGCTCACTCGAACGCGCTGGCAGCAGTCCGCAGATGGGCTGCGCCCGTAGATCACTGGCCTGCAAGCGTTAACCAGAAGGTTCCTCTCCTCTTTGCACTGGCTGGGACTCGTGTCCGCACTTGCCATCTGAACATTCTCCCAACCGCATACCACCAATACAGCCACCACCACCGCCACCACCACTGCCCCCCTCATGCTTCTCACCATTTTTTTTTCCTTTTTCTCTACAATTAGCACATAACACTTCGGAGGAGCCGCTCCAATATATAGAAATGAGATGGGGCCCAAGTGGATTTTCTACTTGCCGTGTCCATTACTTCGCGCAGAAAGTCTATGGCCTCCCGGGTGGTGTTCAAACCAGAGGTTGTTGGGTTTAAGCTGCGGGTACAGACTCATATCCATATGACTGTATAAAGTAAATTATTATTCTAATTTCACATGCATTGGTTGGAAGTCAGTCAACAATGGAGACAATGTCACTTTCATGATGACTATGAAGAACTTGGAATTAATTTGTCTCTAGGTGTTGGGCTTTAGTTACCATCTCCCAAAATTCACGCCAATCCCTCTATGGGACCCAACTCAGCTGCATGCATGTGACTTTCCCAGGGGTTTCTGACGGGGACGTTCTCATGTTTTGGTCTCACTGAGATCGACATTTTCTTTTTTCTAATATTATCATACATTATGTATTAAATAATTTGGCCGGCTATAATATTGTTTGGAAAATCTTGCAGTGTTCTTTTAGTACGCACACCAAAACCTGGAATCAATAAAATGTTCAGGATTCAATCCATCTTAGGTAGAGCAGTTTTACTTTATCTTTGTAGAGCCGTTCCATAGTTTTCAAAATTAGAACCAAATTAATTATTGAACCAAAAATATTATTGAAATCTAGTTTATTGATTGTATCGGTGATTCAACAATAATCAAATCTAATATTAGCATGCAATATCATAAATATAAAATTTAAAAATAAATATAATAAGGAAAAATATATATATAAATAAATAAATAAAGTTAAAAATTCCTTATATTTCTATCTTTAATTAAAATTTACTTAGAGTTTTGTACAATTTCAAATTATTTAATATTTATGTAAAACAAAAGTTAAAATAAATTAAATTAATTTAAAGTAATATATAAAAATAATATATTAACTTCAAATATATTTTTATTTTTCTTTATTTTTTTCTTTTCTATGTTTTCTCATATTTTCCATCAATTTTTTCCAAAACCAAAACATAAGCTAAAAGTGGGTCTCTTGGTAATACGAGCTGATCATCAAATAACTGCAGTGAATTAGGCCCAACAGTGAAGAGCCCCAAGTTTTGAGACCAACCCCATGAATGATCCTGCCATAATTCATCATAGAGATGGTGAAATGGTCAAGGCAGAGCGTCAGAGACACCCTTGCTCACCCATTGACTTAAAACAATTTAGTAAGCCCCGTTGGAGAAACTAGCTTTGATTTTTATTTTTTTTTCCTTCTTTTATCCTACAAAATGTTCTCCTTGCAACCCAAATTCCCACTTTGTCGGTACTATCTATGACCTAATCGGTGAATTCTCTCATTCCTCAAACTTTGCATCATGGCAATGAGGAACATGAAGAAATCATAGATACAAAACTGTTTGAATCAAGTTGATCAAGGTCTAGATGATGCGTTTCTCTTAAGAGTTTGAGAGTCTATTGGAGGTCATTTTTAAAAATAGTTCTCAAAAGTTAGTTTTTGATAACCATTTTTTATGAATAGTTTAATTTATTATAAGAAACATGATTCTATTTAAGAACTTAAATATGAAAAATAGTTTTCTTAATTTATTCTATATAAAATTAATGTGGATTTTATATACAATATAAAACTTCTCAGCATTAATATTCATATTTTCAATTGCTTTTCAAAATGTATACTATAAATAATTTCAAAAGACATCTTTGTTTTAAAAAGTAACTTGTTTTTTAACAAAATTTTAAAATATTGTCGTCATAAAAAAATTTGTTAAATGTGTTTTTTAATTGAGAAAATAGCTTTTATGTTCTAAAGAATAAATTCTTTTTTGAAAAGCATGTTCCAAACAAACCTTTATATACCAATTCCAAAACCTATCAAGAATAATCAAATTTCTAGCTCATTATATAGGTTAGAGCAATCAAGTTGTAGCTAAAAACCAAGGAGAAAAGGAAACTTATGAACTCTTAATTTGTGTTGTCCCACAAATTTGTAGGAAATGGACGTCTTTAATAAGATTCATTAATGTGATTGTTGAAATCTGTAATCCTACTTAAAGTCAAGTTAGAAGAATTTTAGAATTTGAGAAACATTGGGAATTATTATTTGTTCAAGTTCCTTATGTTAACTAAGAGTCCTAGACTAATTATGAAGTGGAGTGATAGAGCAAGTATTATTAGTCTATTACAAATAATGGTTTGTTATTATGTAAAAGCGGGGGAGAGGAGGACTATTGTCAACAACCATTCATGTGGATTCCAATAAGTGGTATCAAAGTCAAGTTGATCAAGGAAGGTGCAAAGCTAGAATACTGGGGACTATGCATTTAGATAATTAGTGCATTCAAATATGTGTATTGTTTATATCTTCGGATTTATGGGATCTAGTAAATATTGACCAATTCAAAAGAATTCAAGGCATTATCAAAGGAATAGAAAGATTTGTGAAAAGAAACTTGAAAAAAAGATTAGAAAGCATCATATGCAATATTCTAAGCAGTAAATGAATTCATATTTGAGAAAATCTCAAAGACAAAAATAGCAAAAAAGGCATAGGTTACTCTACAAAGATTATTTGAATGAAATTGCAAACATTAAAAGGTGAATTCGAGTCTCTTGGGATGAATAATTCTAAATCAATCTCAAATTATTTTCACCAAGTACATACCATTGTAAACTAAATGCAAGTTAAAGTGAGAAGCTTGATGACCAAAGAATAGTAGCTGATTACTACCAAAAAGTGTTATTTTGTAGACCTAATTATAATGGTTTTAAGCACCTTTGTGTAGTAATCATATTCATTTAACCCAATTAATTCATTAAGGTCCTTAGTAATTGGTTTTAACCATTTTGTGGCAAGTTTACATGTTTATATCAGCTTATGAATCAATTCAAGCATGCCAAATGATGGAGGAGCTACTTGGACAAGTTAAAGCAAGCTTTTAGCTACACCAAAGCAAGCCAACAAAAGGAGAAAACCAAAGAGAAGCAAAGAGAAGCAAAGAGAAGCAAAGAGAAGCAAAAAGAAGCAAAGAGGAAAACAGAGGACAGCAGCTGCAGTCTTCTTTGGCACTTTTGGAGCACTTCCCGAAGTCCATTTTCTACATGCTATATACCATTTCAAAGCTCAGGAAGTCAAGAATCCAACGCTTCAAACCGTGTACAATTTGGAGCTGAAATGAGGAAGATATGGCCTTTGGAAGACAACTGCTCTAGGCTTGTGCGAAAATTTCGCACAACACCTTCCAAATTCGCACACCCCCTTGCGTGGTGCGAATTTTCCCCTGTTTCTGCCGACTCCACACGAGATCTTTTCTTTTGGATATTTTTGTATAAATTTCCATTCTTCTCCTTGTAATCCACCAATCATAATATTTATTAGCTAGGAAGGTTGGAAAAACTTCTCTATATATATCTCCTTGCATCCGTTGTAACAAATATTGATATATTGATACATAGATATAGAATACATATTATGTTTTACACTTAGAATATTTACAGAGCTCTCCCGTTTCCATTTTCTTAGTAGCCAAACAGCCTTTGAGGGTTTTTCCTCAAAGGATGATTGGCTAAAACTTTTAGTTTCTCAAAGTATGGATGTTATGTGATGGCTTGGATGCAATCCCATGGAAATTTCTCGCACCCGGAAGGTAAGGTAGTCGTTTTTCATTAATGGTTCATTAATGCAAAGTTTGGTTTTTATTTCCTTTTGACAACTTCCAACGGCCAATACTCGATAAGCTTTTGGATTTCTATCCATTAGTTATCTCCTACGAGCTATTGGAAGGTGAGGTTTTCAATTCCAAGTTTTGCATTAATCCATTAGAACCAATTTCAATGGCCATTGAAAGGTGAGTTTATCACCTGGAATGACTTTGAGTTGCCAATATTTGGTAAGCTTTTGGCTTTAGACCATTAGTTATCTCTTACGAGCCATTCAAAGGAAGTCTAAGGTGAATAACCATTGATGAAATTCACTACCATCTGTTTTGCCATTTTAAAGGATTAAAACTTGATTTGCTAAATCCATACCGGTTCGGGAAGCAAGCATCACCATAGTTGCAACCCCAACGCGAGGAGCCTATCCTAAGATTTCCAACTTGCATAAGAGCTAGAGCATAGCTATCCTATCTTTGAGAAACTTGTTTTTACACCTTTTCATTTTAGTCTTTAATGTTAGCTTAGATTGGTTTAAATCTTTCTAAAACATCTACATCTTCTTTTAAAGCTAACATCCATAAGAAAATCACCTATTTTCCTAATTTGAATATCACTTGTGTTTGCGAAAACCCTTCCCAGTGAACGATCCTAGAACCACTATGCTATAGTAGCTTGGCTACTTTAGTAATAGTATTCAAGGTATAAATTTTGTTGATACGCCTTTAAAGCTAAGCTACCATGAGTCGAATCAGTAGCGAAAGTCATGCGATCTTTAAGTGTGAAATTCAAATATGTTTTAGTGATTGAAGAAGAAAAGGATATATTTCTCATAGTTGAAGGGTTGATGAATTCATTGCGTTAACATGAACAAGGAATGAATAAGAGAATCAACTTTACTAATTTGGAGCAAGCTTATAGAGTAAAGCATCTACAAGAGGTTATGGTGGTAACAAGGTCGTAGAGGTTGTGGTCATGCCCAATAATACTAATATTACTAATTTGGTTGTCAAAAGGAATTGTTTTTACACTTTGATGAATAAGTCAAAGGAGAAATTCATTTTGGAAATAAATTCAAAGTCTCAATCATAAGCAAAGGTGATATTAAAATACATTCTAAAGATGGTACTAATATTAGTATAACAAATGTATTTTTTATTCCAAATCTTTTCTTCAAATTTGTTAAGCATAGGACAATTAATAGGAAAAAGGCATAGCATTAATATATCAAATGGTGTTTACATTCTTAGTCGTAAAAATAAGAAGATGATTGCAAAAGTACATATGACAAAGAATAGGATGTTTTCTATGTTTCTTCAAATAGAAATTTTATTTAATTTAAAGGCAACAATAGAAGATGACAATGGGCTTTGACATTTTCACTTTGGTCATCTTAATTTTTGTAGGTTAAAGCTATTAGTGTATAAGAATATGGTAACAAAATTACCACTTAGTGATGTTCTAGATTGTGTCAATGAAGGTTGTCTCCTAAAGAACTAACATAGGGATTTTTTTTCTAGTTGTAAGATTCAAAAGAGCTAAAGAATCTTTAGAATTGATGCATATAGATGTATGTGATCCTAGTAAGGTAAAATCTCTTGGTCATAACAAATCACTTTAAATGAAATTACCAATCAAGCTTTAGTTAACTTTTGTTTGTTTGCATATTGTGATCTAATTTCATATGAAGAAGTAGCAAGTGATGAGAAGTGGATTAAAGTAATAAAAATTCAACCAATAGAGAAAAACAATACATGGGAGCTAACTACTCTACCAATTGGAAAGAAGCTAATAGGCATTAAATGAGTTACAATACAAACTATGAATTTGATAGTAAAGTTAATTGATTTAAGGTAAGGTTGGTGACAAAAGGTTACAAACAAAAACTATGTATTGATTATTTTAAAGTTTTTACACTAGTTGCCAAGCTAGATACCATTCACATGACAATTGCCCTTACAGTTATGAAAATGTGAAAAATTCACCAAATTGATAAGTCACCTTTTTCTTAATAGTGTACTTGAAGAAGAAGTTTTTATTAAACAACCACTAAGATATATTAAGGAATGAAAAGAGAAATAAGTTTATAAACATAAAAAAGAATCGTAAGGGTTAAAGTAGGCACTACATGCTTAGTACATGTGGATTGATACATACTTATTGAAGCATGATTATTCAAAGTGTCCTTTTAAGCAAACACTTTACATCAAATCAAATTCTAATATTGGTGTAATTGATTTATGTCTTTATATGAATGATTTAATTTTTACAAGAAATTGTCAAGATTTCATAAAGGCATATACAACAATTTGAGATGATAGATTAAGGATTAGTGTCATATTTTCTTAGAATTGAAATTCAACAAACATTTGATGGTATCTTCTTCTCAAAAAAAAAAAAACTATGCCATAGACATTATAAAACAATTAAGATGGAATCATCATCATCAACAATTCGTACTCCTATTGTAGAGTGATTAAAGATGAAAAAGTAAGCCATTGCAGAATTATTAAATCTCATATTTCAAGGGGATAGTAGGAAGTCTTCATTATTTTACTTCTACTAGATTAGATATTGTTTATAAAGTAGGAATTATTATCGATTTATGGAAAAACCATATCATTCATAATTGCAAATAGTAGAGTGAAGTTTGAGGTAAGTAAATAGTACTCATGATCATGAAATTTTATACTCTTACTCAACTAACTTCAATTTAGTGGGTTACACAAATAATCATTGGGGAGGTGATGTAGAGATTATAAAGAGTACTGCTAGGTGTTTTTTTTTTTTTTTAAACATGAACATTCTTGCGATCATCAAAGAAGCAACAAGTTGTAGCATTATCAACTGTAAAATCTTAACACATGGCAATGACATTCACATCATGCCAAGCAATTTGGCTTTATAGGATGTTTGTTGAGTTGGACATAAATTAAAAAATCCTACAAATTAAGATCTTGTGTGATAATAAGTTTGCTATTGCATTGATAAGGAATTTGATATTTCATGATAGAAGCAAATCTATAAGCATCAAGTTTCACTATATATATATATATATATATATATATATATATATATATATATTAGTGAACTCATGCTAAATAGTGAAATCAAGCTTGAGTTTTGTAGATCAAAAAATCAAATCACCAATATTTTTACAAAGCTACTAAAAGTGGATGTGTTTAAGAAGTTGAAGATAATACTTGATTTAATCGACTGATGGGAGGATATTGAAATTAGTAATCCAACTTAAAGTCAAATTAAAAGAATATCCAAAATTTTAAAAGTAAAAAAATGGTTCCAAGCATTAGAAATCACTTTTAATCCCTCTCAAGATCTTTTGAAATAATTTCAGGATAAGCACTTGTTAAATAATTAGTTTAAAAATCATTTTTTATATAACTAATTATGAAAAAAAAAATATCAACATGTTCACCTCTTTTGAATTCATTCCCTTTCCATTTTTCAGATCCTTTTTAATCAACTACTAGTACCAATGAAACACTAACAAAGTGGCATTAGCATATTAATTTTTTTATTATTGGAAATTATCCAATTCCAAATAATTATTATAACTTTTTTTTTTGGCATTATATCTATCTAAATAGATAATTAAGGATCTATTTGACCATATTTTCATAAATTTGTTTTTAAAAACTACCTTACAAATAGTTTATAAAAACAAGTTTCCAAAAAGATGGTCAAACAGGCCCATATTTTTATTTGTTTTCAAAAACCTATGAAAGTAACTCCTATTTGCTCTCTAAAAATTGTTTTCTATATTATTTTATTTCATAAATCTCATATCTCCAACAATTTTACTACAAATTTGTTGAAAATATAAATTCACTTACCTATGTGGGCTGTGTAGATATTTGATTTCATTACTACTTTTCAAATGCAAAGAAATCTGTGGAGATGAAACCTGTAGATCCAAAGTTTCAATCACATATCAATTTATCAAAAAATTGCAAAAAATAAAATAAAATAAAACGAAAAAAAGAAAAAAAAATAAAGAAAAAAAAAGGATTTTGAAAGAGCTTAGACATGTGTACATATTACGGGTTGTAGAAGGATGTAAAAAAATCCTTTTGGGCATGGCTAGCAACTTAGGTTGGTCACTGCTTCTCACAAAAATTCTCGATATTCTTGCCCAGTTGCCTTTTCCCATGCTTTTTCTCATCCGGCTAGAAAATTTCGATGTTCTTCCTTAGACCAATGCACCACTAACCAATCAACAAATACATAAACTTAGGAAAAAAATTGGTTAATAATAAGTATGCCAGATTCTTGCTATCCAAATACGGTTTGTTACTGTCTTCATGGTCTCGTTATATACATGTACAACCCAATATAACTAATCAAATTCATGTGATAGGGTGAAATACATAACAAAATTGAAAGTACATACTTAGATTAATTTGAAGTATATATTAATTATTCTTAGACATTCAATATCATTAATAAAATGAAAAGATGAATTATTAGCTTACCATTTATTATAAATAGTTCTAAAAATTGTGTTTTGATAACACGTGGTTTGAATTTGAAATTTCAGCAGGTATTTCACAATTTGTTAGAAATTATAAAGTTTCTGCTTGAAGGTGTCTCTTGAAAAGACACCTTTTCATTTTTATTTTCATTTTCTTGTTTGATAGTGTTGGGCTCCCTCGTATGTGAGGGAGTGGGCCCCATATGTTTGGGGCCCAAGTCAATTAAATTTTTTTAAAAAAAAAGAGGAGATCAGGAAAAGAAAAAAAAAACAGAGAGGAAAAGAGAGGAAAAACGCATTTGCCCAGATTTCATCAACAAGCCAATCCTACTTTATTTGTGGTCTGATTGAGTTGAAATTTGGAGGAGAGGTTTGAATCTGTAGCTACAATTTGAACGGTGGAGATCAAATTTTCAGCTCGGGAATTGGTGTTACTGCCCGTGAACAGTAATGACATTTTTTTTGTATACTTTCTCCAATTTTCTTTGTTTCTTTTACCAAGAGAGATTGTATAATCCAAGGCTATATGTGCTCTTGATGTATTTGGCAGCCTCTAGAGATTATTATAGAAAAGACAGGTGTAACTCATTATTGTTGATAGTGGAAGTTTGAACTGGACTAAGTCCCGTGGTTTTTCCCTTCACATTGGGGGGTTTTCCAAGTAAAATTCTAGTGTCTAATTTATTTTTCTGTTGCATGAGTTTATTTATTTATTGTTGCTAGTTGCTATTGCCTATTTAATTTTGCATAAAGAAAAGGTAGAAAAATTTTAATGTTTGTTGGAATATTGTGAATTCACCCTAACAAGTGGTATCAGAGCCAAGTTGATTAGTAATGGGATCTCTTGTGTGAATTAAATGGAAGAGGCTGACAGTGGAATGATTAAACTCACAACTTCCAATTATTCAATTTGGAATACTAGGATGGGGAATATTCTACATTGGAAAGAGTTGTTTGAGCCCATTGAATGCAAAGGGTTATAAGCCAGTTACTACAATTGAAGATGAATAGAAGAAATTAAATAGGAAAACCATTGGACAAATTAGGCAGTGGGCTGATAAGAGTATATTCCATCATGTAGCTAAGGAAGTTCATGCATATAGTCTTTGGCAGAAATTAGAGTCTTTATGAGAGAAATACTACACAGAACAAAGCATTTATGATAAGAAGGCTAGTGAATTTAAAGTACAAGGATGGTAATAGTGTTGTAGAGCATCTCAATAATTTTTAAGGACTGTTGAGTGAGTTATCTACTATGAAGCTTGAGCTAAATGATGAGGTACATGCTTTACTTTTGTTGAGTTCATTACTAGACAGTTGGGAAACTTTGGTGGTATCCTTCAGTAATTCAACCCCAAATAGTGTGATAACTGTCAACATGGTAAAAGACAACATGTTTAATGAACAGGCAAGAAGAAAAGAGTTAGGTATTTTCTCTCAAACAAAAGCCCTTGTTACAGAGAGGCGGAGGAGAAGTAAAAGCAAAAAACCTTCTAGTGATTATAATTTTGACAAGTCAAAAGAAAAAGTCAAAGTCCAGAAAAGAGATAAAGTGTTTTTATTGTGGCAAGCCAAGGCACATTAAGAGAGAGTCCAAAAAATTCAGAAGAGAACAATTTAAAGGAAAAGGTGAAGAACAGAAAGATGAAAAAGACATTTCAGCAATTGCATCTTATGGTGATACGATCATTGTTTGTGATGATGCATGTGTAAACCTTGCATGCCAGGATTCCACTTGGGTGGTTGATATAACAGCGTTGTTTCATATCACTACACATGGCAATTTTGGTTTGGTTAGGATAGGAAATGAAGCAAAATGTGAAATTGTTTGCATGGGAGATGTAAAGCTAGAAACTAGATTAGGTGCAAATTGGTTCTGAAAGATGTTAGACATGTTCTTGAAATGCACTTTAGTTTGATCTCTGTTGGGAAGCTTGATGATGAGGGCTACCATAGTCACCTTGGAGAGGGTAAGTGGAAGCTTACTAAGGGTTCTCTTGTTTTAGCTAGGGGAAAGAAAAATAATACTCTCTATAAGACAGAAGCGAAACTAGTCAAAGGAGAGGTGAACATTGTTAAGAATGAAGGCTCTATTGAGTTATGGCATAAGCAGCTTGGTCACATAAGTGAAAAGAGACTTTAGGTTCTTGTCAGAAAGAAGTTTCTACTAGTTAAAGGTACGTCACTATTACCTTGTATACATTGTTTGTCTAGAAAGCAAAGTAGAGTTGCATTTCATAGATTTCCTTCACATAGAAAACCATATATTCTTTACTTAGTTCACACTGATGTTTGTACTATGCAAAGTAATACTCTTGGTGGTGCACTTTATTATGTGACTTTTATTGATGATAATTCAAGAAAGGTGTGGGCATATGCTTTGAAATCCAAAAATCAGGTACTTGATGTATTCAAAGACTTTCATGTGAAGGTTGAGAGGTAAATTGACAAGTAGTTAAAATATGTCATAGCAGACAATGGTGGTGAATATAGGGGCCATTTGAGCAATACTGCAAAAGTCATGGCATCAGGCTTGAGAAGACGATTCCTAAGACCCCACAGCAAAATGATGTAGCTAAGAGAATGAATAGAACCATCTGTGATAGAATCGGGTGTATGCTCTCTCATGCAAAATTGCCTCAGTCTTTTTTAGGTGAGGCCATGAGGACAGTTGTTAAATTGATTAATTTGTCTCCATCATATCCTTTAGAGGGTGATATTCTAGAGAGGGTTTGGATAGGAAAATTTGTTTATTTTGAGCACTTGAGAGTGTTTGGTTACAGGACATTTGTTCATGTTCCTAGAGACGAGCGCTCCAAGCTTGACAACAAGACTAAATAGTGTATCTTCCTAGGTTATTCAAATGAAGAGTTTGGGTACAGGTTATGGGATCCAACTACCAAAAAAATTATAAGAAGTAGAGATGTTGTCTTCTTTGAAGATCAAACCATTGAAGACTTGGATTGGGTTAAAAAGCTAAAGCCTTTTAGTGAAGAACAGGTTGATTTGGGTCTAGTCTCTCCTAACTCTATGGGACATAATAAACACAGGGAAGTTGTGCAAGAAGAATAGGTTGATACATTTGACATAAATGATGAGTCTGTAGTTGATGATGTAGAAGAAAATCCTACAATTGAGAATGATGGCCTAAAACAACAACAAGAACAAGCTACTTCAAAGTTGCCTATTGAAACATAGTTAAGAAAATCTACTAGAGAGCGTTAACCTTCTAGAAGGTATACTAGTGATGAGTATTTGTTGCTTTCTGATGGGGGAGAGCCAGAAAGTTATCAAGAGGTTCTATTGCATGATAAGAAAAAATAGTGGTTGAGAGTTATGCATGAAGAGATGAAATCCTTGCATAAGAACAACACTTATGAATTGATGGAGTTGTCAAAGGGTAAGAGAGTATTAAAGAATAAATGAGAACTGAAAAGGAAGCCTGAACCAAACATATCACAGCCAAGGTATAAGGCAAGATTGGTTGTGAAGAGTTTTAGTCAGAAGAAAGACATTGACTTTGAAGAGATTTTCTCACCCGTGGTTAAGATGTCTTCGATTCGAGTTGTGTTAGGCTTGGCTATCAGTATGAATCTAGAGATTGAACAACTTGATGTGAAGACTACTTTCCTCCATGGTGACTTAGAGGAGGAAATATATTGGAGCAACCAGAAGGGCTTACAATCAAAGGCAAGGAACACTTAGTGTGTCAACTGAAGAAGGGCTTGTATGGTCTCAAGCAAGCATTGAGATAGTCAAGAAGTTTGATTCCTTCATGGTTGAGCATGGTTATGATGGAACTACTTCTGACCATTGTATGTTTGTGAAGAAATTCTTTGATCGAGAATTTATTATTCTCTTGCTATATGTGGATGACATGCTGATTGTTGGACGTGATACTTGTAAAATTGATAAACTGAAAAAGGAGTTGAGCAAGACCTTTGAAATGAAGGACTTGGGGTCTGCAAGTCAGATTCTTGGTATAAAGATTTCTCGAGATAGGACGAATGGAAAATTATGGCTATCTCAAAAAAGTTATATTGAGAAGGTTTTAGACAAGTTCAACATGGGCAAAGCAAAACCAGTGAGTTCTCCACTTAGAAGTCATCTAAAGCTAAGTTCCAAACAAAGTCCTTCAAGTGAGAAAGAAAAAAAAGAAATGCGAAAGGTGCCCTATGCATCAGTTGTGGGTAGCTTGATGTATGCCATAGTGTGCACGAGGCTTGATATTGCTCATGTTGTTGGAGTTGTCAGCAGGTTCCTTTCTAATCTTAGCAAAGAACATTAGGTTGTAGTGAAATGGATTCTCAAGTATCTGAGGGGTACTTCTAAGACATGTTTATATTTTGGGACTGACAAACCTATTCTTGTAAGATGCACAGATGCAGCCATGGCTAAGGATGTTGATTCTAGAAAGTCTACTTCTGGTTATTTGATCATTTTTTAAGGGGAACAATGTCATGGCAATCAAAGTTGTAGAAATGTGTTGATTTTTCAACCATAGAGGCTGAGTATATTGCTATCATTGAAGCTAGCAAGGAGTTACTATGGATGAAGAAGTTCCAACAAGAATTGGGTTTACGACAAGAAATGTATCTACTATACTGTGATAGTTAGAGTGCTATTTATCTCAGTAAGAATCCAACTTTTCACTCTAGATCCAAGCATATTGATGTGAGATATCATTGGATTCGTGATGCACTAGAGATGAAATTGTTTTGCCTTGAGAAAATCCATACTAATGAGAATGGATCAGATATGATGACAAAACCAATACCTATAAAGAAGTTACAATTTTGTAGAAAACAAGTGAGCTTGGTAGAGCCCCTCACATAGTCAGGAGGGGGAGATTTGTTGGGCTTCCTCATATGTGAGGGAGTGGGCCCCATACGCTTGGGAGCCCAAGTTAGTTACATTAAAAGAAAAAAAAAAAGGAGATCGAGAAAAGAAAAAAAAATAAAGAGAAAAGAAGAGAAAGGAAAAACACATCTGCCCAGATTTCATCAACAAGCCGACCCCCTTCATCTATGGTCTGATTGAGTTGAAATTTGGAGAAGAGGTTTGAAACTTGAGTAGCTACAATTTGAACGATGGAGATCAAATTTTGAGCGTGGGAATTGGTGTTACTGCCCATGAATAGTAGCAACATTTTTTTTGGTATATTTTCTCCAATTTTCTTTGTTTCTTTTGCCAAGAGAGATTGTATAATCCAAGGCTATATGTGCCTTTGATGTATTTGGAAACCTTTAGAGATTATTCTAGAAAAGACAGATGTAGCCCATTATTGTTAATAGTGGAAGTTTGAACTGGACTAGGTCTTGTGGTTTTTCCCTTCACATTGAGGGGTTTTACATGTAAAAATTCCGATGTCTGATTTATTTTTTTGTTGCATAAGTTTATTTATTTATTGATTCTAGTTGCTATTGCCTATTTAATTTTGCACAAAGAAATGGTAGAAAAATTCTAGTGGTTGTTAGAATATTGTGAATTCACCCTAACAGACAGATATGAAAATTGTGGAATGTGTCTTTTCAAGAGACGTCCTTAATGAGAGACCTTTAATATAAATTCGATTTTGTTGAATTATAGAAAAGTGTTTGTGAAGAGACACTTTTTTTAGAATTGTAAAAGGTATCTCTTAAAGAGACACCTTTATTTTAAATTCATTTTTTTTTATAATATGTATTATTGATATAAAAATTATGAAAATTAACTTTTAAAGAGACATCTTTAATTTAAATTCAAATTTTTTAACATGTATCAATGATATGAAAATTCTAAAAGGTATTTCTTCAAGAGACATCTTCCAACATGGTAAAAAGTGTTGCAAATTTGTCAATATTAAAAAAATAATAATAAAAAAAACCACTCTAAGGACAAAAAAGATGAGTTGCAAGCTATAATTGGATGAAATATGACAACTCTATGAATTTAAGAAAAGGTTAGGTTTCAAGCTTTGACTAGCTGAAATTACTAAGAGTGCAAGTGGCTTGTTTGGAGGTCAAGTATGATGACTTCAATTTATAGTAGCTCTATATATAAATAAAAGCCATAGAGTTTCATTTAAAGATGTATAGCGCAAGCATAATTTTCTAACTTTTGAGCTCCTTTAATTGTAAGTCAAGTTTTGTGTTCACTTTAATATGACTTTGAACTTGATGGAAAATTTAATGTGAGTCCAAATTTGAGAATACAATGTAGCTTATGCTTGAACAAGGTTAATGACTCCAAGACTCTGCAAATAATTGAGAAAGGCTACAACAAGGATAACACAAGGAAAGTTGATTGTGGGGATAAGAGAATTCATACAAGTTGACAAGAATTGAACATTTAATTATGCTTTTATTATAGCATATTTATCTTTTATGAGCACAATAGTTTTTCATCTCATGAGAAGACTTTTCATGTATGTGATTGATTTTATTAGTAAGTGTGCTTAGTGAGATTCTTATCTCATACCGCTTTCTTTGCTAAAAGAGTTTAGTGACCATTCATCTTGTTAAATGCATAGTACTACGAAAAATATGCTTATTCTTCATCAATAAGAGTCATAAACTTAATTACTTGAACAAAGATGAAAGAACAAAATAACATTTTTACTGCAATATTTATGTATGTAAATTTGGCTAAGCCTGCTTGAAATTTTTGGGCCAAAACTCAACCCACATCTAAGCTAGGCCGAAGCCCAACAATCCCTCTAATGTCATGCTTAGGTTGATTTTTAAATTTGAGCCACCCCATGGACTAATCCAAGCCCAAACCAAGCATTAATATATATATATATATATTCATAAATATTGTACATGGAATGGGTCAGACCTAAACATTAAAATCCAAAAGAAATTTATAAATATTATATGGAAAGAAATTTGAATCCTTATAAAAAGGTGGAAAAATAATATGCCCAACCATCAGCGGTTATGCCATATATTAAAGAGTTGGCATTCAGTAGGGATCAGGTTCAGAATTAAATTTTACGACTGGACTTTTAGTGTCGGCTCAACATCCTGCCTGAGCTCATAGGGACAACCTAAGCCCGGTCAGAACTCTAACGAGAAGGATCTAAGACTAGCCCAATCCGTTTAGAGACCAAGTAATTATACATTAAAACATTTTTTTAAATAGTGGAATAGATTAAATGAAAGCTTTATTAGAAGGGAAAAATGTCCTTTGCACATGAGAGCTATTGAGGGCATGTTTTAGTCATTTTTAATAATAATAATAAAAAAAAGAATAATAGCAAACAATTAATTTAGAACCTAGATAAATGATTTTTCATTATTTTGAAAATATATATAAGAAATTTAAAAACCTTTGACCCATTTAGTTTTAGAAAATTTAAAAGACATTGGTCATATGTTCAAAAATAATTTTGGTCGTGGCATGTATTTGAATTGTTATTCATTGATGTTTCTTTAAGAAATTATTTGTGATTTTTCATGAGATCATATTGGTATTGTGAAATAATTTATATTCATTGGTCCTTATAACTTTCAAATGTATTTTACATGAAAATTTTCTCAATAACTATGACATGACCCAAATATACATATTCATAAATTACAACTATTTTGTTACAAATATTAGGCTAATCCAACCTATGGTAATCACCCTAGAGGGGGGGTGAATAAGGTGATGGTCTCTTTTCGCAAATTTAAACAATGAATGCAAGAGACAATTATATGCAAGTATATAATAATCAATATATAGACAATTGCATATAAATTAAAGAATAGGGAAGAGAGAATGCAAACACAAAAGTTTATAGTGGTTCGGCGCAACCTGGCCTACATCCACTCTCCTTTAGCTTCAATCCCGAGCTTGAGGTTCCTCTAATCCAAGGCTTCCAAACCAAGCCTTCAAGCAATACAATTGGATTATGGTTCCAATTCACCCTCTTGGACTTTTGGCTTCAAGCACCCTTTACACTTCTCAAGAGATATCCCACTCTTGAACAACCCCTCAAATGATACCCCACACTTGAGAAACTTCCTCTCAAAGATTTACAAATGAATGATCTCTCAAAAATCCTAGCACAAGAACTTTAAGCTCAAATGATACAAGAAAAATTAGGATTGAATGGTGTACTAAAGATATGCAAGTTTTGAAATAATGGTGCACTAAAAAATACTCTTCCAAGGCTCAAATATAATTAAGAAAGATTTGGGAAGGTTAAGCTTTATAAACAATGAAGTTTGGAGCCTTTTTATAGAAGAAAAAAACCAAACTAGTCGTTTGGGGGTTTGATCGGTCTAGCTAGGGGTCAATCGGTTGACTAGCCCTTAGCATTAAATGCTTGGCAGGTGCCGGACCTCGATCGGTCCTCGACCGGACCTCGACCAGGAAGAGAATTACCTTGACCGGGAAGAAAAGGCCACTGGGAAAGAGAGAAACTTTTTGGCCTCCCTCAACCAGTCCTCGACCAGACGAGCACAACCTGTCGACTGGTTCCTCAACCGGTTGAACTGGTTGAGCCATTTTTGGCTCAATACCCAATCTTTTTCAACATAAAACCTTTTAAACACAAGTTTGAAAGACATTTAACACAAGGTTTTAGTTGAAAACATGAAATCATCCAATTATAAAGATATTTAAAACAATATTACATTTGGATGATTTTGGTGCATAAATAAAGAATGAAATGCATGAAAGTCCTAGTGCACCAACAACCTTACAAAGAGATCTTATGAAGCTTGGGTCTTGAAAAACTCTTCTCTTTGAGGTGGTCTTCTTCTTCATGATTTCTCCTTGGCTTGATTTGTCTTTGTGATTGCCACTTTGGAAATCGTCTTACCTAATCACACTTGAAATATGATCATTAGTTCTAAACTTTGTTTTGTTATCATCAAAATCAAGATTAACCAAACCTTGGTTTCACAATCTCCCCATTTTTTATGATGACAAAACCAAGGTTGCTAAAAGGTTCCCCCTCAATATATGCTCCTTTGAATTTAGAAAATTTTCAAGTTTAGAAACTTCAAGGAGTATATTAAGGATGCTCAAAATGATATAATCAAACATAAATAGCATAAAAAGCATTTAGCAATTTGGCAAGACATTATTATTAAAAATGATGCATACAAATATAACCAATAAAGCACATAGCATCAATATGAATAGGATTGCTAAAACAATATTGAAATATCTTCCCAAGTTAGCAACCTACCATTACTTCTCCTCCTTTTTATCATCAACAAAAAGTTTCAATAATGTATATAAGGGGAATCACATGTTATCAAGAGTTTAAAAAATAAACAATAAGCATGATATGATTTCTCATGAAAGTGAATCTCCCCATTTTTCATTTGAGAATAGTTTCCAAATAAAAGATTGCTCATCTTTAGAGCATTTCCAATTTAAAGCATGATTTGGAAAAAATATATGGGAGAACATATGCATTTAAAAAGATATATAACATGCATTGAATAACACTTTTAGGACATACAAGCATATGATCATTTAGTTTTACCTAGGTGTAAAAAATCTTCTTTTTAATCCAAACCTTGGTTTAACAAATATACTAATTTTATCAAAGTGATACCAAATGATATATTATTAATATGCCAAAAATATACCAAGTGTTAGCAAAAATGATATTTCAAATTAAGCTTTAGAAGGGATACCATTACCAATATCATCAATGCATTCTTTACAAGGTAAGCATATCTTCCTTCTTGTATGGATCCCTACAAAACAAATTTAGTAACCTTTGGTACCCATATCCTTTTGGGTCCTAGAGGGTTAATCTTTCTTCCCTTTGGAATCCAAAATAATTTAGAGTTTTGAAGAACATGAGGAGATTTTCTTAAGGGATAAATATTACTAATGTGACCTCATTTTTCACAAAAATTGCAAATAGTTGAAGGTGAAAAACTGAGGCTTTCTTTTTTTTAAAAAAATTGATTTTTGAAAGACTTGTAAGCTAGCCTTTTTTTTATTTATTTATCAAAAATTCATTTTTTGATTTGCCAAAATCATATCAAAAGTCTTTTGGCCATTTGAGAATTTTTAACTCCTCATTTTCCTTTTCAAAAGAGATTTTTGCCTTCTCAATATTTTCAAAATTTTCATGCTCATTGAGCTCATCTTGAAGACAAGAATTCTTTTTCTTGAGAGAAATATTTTTGAAAACAAGTTTTTCAAGATCAAAATATAATTCTTGAAGTGCATCTTGAAATTCAAAATGGTTAGAGTTGGAGTTTACCTTATCTTGATGTTCTTCCAAAGCCATAAAGCACATGTTGACATCCTCATTTGTGCATTCTTCTTCCATGGAGTCTTCATCACTTTCACTTTCACTTTCTTCCTCTTCATCATCATTTTTTAAAACCATAAAGGCTATGCTTTTCTTATTTTCTTCAACTCTTTGATGATTGTACAATTCTATCTCATAAGTCATGAGTGACCCAATGAGTTCTTCAAGTGAAAGTTTGGTGAGATCCTTTGCTTCTTGAATAGCCGTCACTTTTGTTTCCCATTTCTTTGGTAGAGACCTTAAGATCTTCATGACTTTCTCTACTTCGGTGTAGGTCTTTCTTAAGGCTTCAAGTTCATTCACAATCACAAGGAACCTAGAAAACATCTCAACAATAGATTCAAAATCCTTTATAGAAAATAATTCATAATCATGCACAAGGATATTGATTCTAGACTCTTTAACTTGGTTTTTTCCCTCATAAGTGTTTTCTAATAGTCTCCAAATTTCTTTAGCCGACTTACAATGTCAAATACGATTAAATTCATTTCTATCAATAGCACAATGTAAGATAAAAATGGCTTGGACATTTAATTGAACTTTCTTTCTATCAAGTTCATCTCATTCATGCTTAGGTTTTGGAACCATCACTCCATTTTCTAATTTTGAAGGAATGTGGGGACCATCTTCAATGACATCCCATAAATCAAGATTAATAGATTGGAGAAACCAAGTCATTTTGGTTTTCCAATAGGGATAATCGGTTCCCGTAAAAAGTGGAGATCAGTTGGTTGAAAAACTTTCAATGTGGGTTGAGCTTGATGGATTAGCCATTACTTCTTAGACGGTTAAGTCTTAAATAAGAATCCTTGCTCTGATACCAATTGAGAAAACAAAGGCTATGCTTAGTTAAGAAAAACACCCAAAATGGGGGGGGGGGGGGGGGGGGGGGTGAATTGGGTTTTTTAAAATCTTTTCAATCACAACAAATTTAAACAAAATATAAGCAAAGTAAAGAGATAGAGTTTAGAGAATTCAAACTCGGGTTTATAGTGGTTCAACACTTCCTTGCCTACGTCTACTCTCCTCAACCTCCTAACTGAGTGAGGGTTCCACTAACTTGAAGTTTCAACCAAGCTTTCAATCTTCTTACACTTGGATTCCGGCTCCAATGGGCTCTTACACAACCTCTTCAAGATTCAACCCTCTTGAAGGCTTTAACACTCAGATTTTTACAAGATATAATCACTCAACCTAGCTTAAGGATGGCTCAAATACAAGACAAAGCTAGGATGACACACAAGAGTGCACTAAAGGATATGCAAGTGGTTATTTAATGCACTATGAAAGAAATGAGAGTTTTTTGATCAAGAATAGGTAGATAGGCTATTGAATGCAAGTGTTCTCTTATCAATAAATGAAGTGGAGCTCTCAATTTATAGGTTTCTAAGCTCGGGAGTCAAAAACAGCAAAAGGTAACCTCGTCTGATCGAGCTAGGGGTTGACCGGTTCACTAGCCGTTGGAGCATTTAATGCATAACAGCTTACCGTTGCCTCAACCGGACCTCGACCGGTCAGAGAAACACCTCAATCGGGAAGAGAAGGCTACTGGGAGAGAGAGAAGGTTTTTGACTTTCCTCGACCGTTCCTTAACCAGTCGACCGGTTCCTCAACCGGTTGAGCCAGTTGACCATAGCCTCGATCGATTGAGCCTTTTTTGGCCCCGAAAACCTAATTTTTGATTCCTTTCTTTTCTAACACTTAGGCAAGGTCTTTAGGTAGTTTATTAAACCAATTTTGAAACATTTTGCCTAAGGTACATTAGTTAAAAAACTCGGGTTTTAATGAAATCGACGCTTTAAAGAATAAACCGAGTTTTCAAAGAAGCATGAAACGTGTGAAAATCCTAAGTGCACTCATGCATTCATCTTACATTAGTTTCCTATGATCACAGGTCTTCCAAGCGTCTCGATCTTTTATCCATTTGGTTCTTTGATGAATTTTCGACTTTATACCTGAGATTCTTAAACATTTAAACCAATTAGTCACTTAACCATGGTTTGTTATCATCAAAACCTGATTAGAAGAACCCTTGGGTTAACAATCTCCCCCTTTTTGATGATGACAAACCTTGGTTATCTAGGAGAGAAAAAAATCCCCCTCTCAAACCAATCATGGATCAATCAAACGATTTTTAATGTGAAGAAATGTAAAACACGAAAATGAATAATGGATCATAAAAATATCATATCATATATATATGGAAATGAAACCTCACATGTACAAACAAGATAGATATGACTATGATGACAATGACATGCATGAGGGTCTCCTAGATCCTATAAATTTCTCCCCCTTTGGCAACATAAAAAAGAAACGGAGTGGGATGTTTAGATAGTCTCAAGGCTGAGGGGGTGGATGAGGAAACACAGAGTGGAGATAAGCCATCATCTCCTCATGGTGACTCGCCTGACAACTTTCAATACAATCAATGCGCTGCTGGAGATGCTCGAATGTAACCTGCTGCTGATCCATATGCTCCTCTATACACTCAAATCGCTGCTGGAAGTGATCAAATCGAGAAGTGACTCCAGTCTGATACTGATCCAGGTGCTCCTCCATAGAGTAGAAACAAGAGTCATGGACTAAGGCAAGCTCCTCCATACGAGTCCCAAGGGAGCTGATCTGAGCAGAGACATTCATCCGAGGCGTTGGGGGTTCGACCAATCGAGCTAGGGGTTCAACCGGTCGAGCTAGGGGTTGATCGGTTGACTAGCCGTTAGCATTAAATGCTTGGCAAGTGACCGTTGGCCTCAATCGGACCTTGACCGGGAAGAGAATTACCTCGACCAAGAAGAGAAGGCCACTGGGAAAGAGAGAAACTTTTTAGCCTCCCTCAACCAATCCTTAACCGGACGAACACAACCGGTCAACCGGTTCCTCAATCGGTTGAACCGGTTGAGCCATTTTTGGCTCAACACCCAATCTTTTTCAACATAAAACCTTTTAAACAGAAGTTTGAAAAACATTTAATACAAGGTTTTAGTTGAAAACAGGAAATCATCCAATTATAAAGATATTTAAAACAATATTACTCTTGGATGATTTTGGTGCATAAATCAAGAATGAAATGCATGAAAGTCCTAGTGCACCAACAACCTTACAAAGAGATCTTATGAAGCTTGGGTCTTGAAAAACTTTTCTCTTTGAGGTGGTCTTCTTCTTCATGATTTCTCCTTGGCTTGATTTGTCTTTGTGATTGCCACTTTGGAAATCGTCTTGCCTAATCACACTTAAAATATGATCATTAGTTCTAAACCTTGTTTTGTTATCATCAAAATCAAGATTAACCAAACCTTGGTGTCACATATTCTAAATTAGGTAATTAGAACATAATTTTTTATTCATTTTTCATGATAGCAGAGGTTGAGATATTGGAGGAAGTTAAAAACGGTGATTACAAGCCTAATGAAAGTGAATTAAATATATAAAATTTGAAATATAAAAGGGAATGTTCAAACAAATAAACAACTAAAAAAAGTAAAATTATACATATCTAATATCACCTTTTAACACACTACCATTTTAGAGACTAATTATTTAATTATTTAATTATTTTAATTTTTTTATGGTAAAATATATGAAAATGATATTATCATTTAGATTTTAAAATTTTTAATTTTAGAATATAGCCAATTTTATTTCATGCTATATTATATTAAATTGATATAGAATTATTTTCCCATGGTATCCACCAAAACTAATCTAATTTATTGTTGATCAAGACATTATCCTAATGTTATCCACCAAATCTATTCTAATTTATGAAGATAGAATTTCACATTGACGTTAGAATTCGGTAATTAACCACCATTTTGTAAAACAAAACCATCTTAACAACCACAAATTCCATATTTATTTATTAAAAAATAATAGAAACAAATTAAAATAAATTATGAATTATAAGCTTTTCATTTTATATTAAAGAAAATTTATGCACATATACAAAGCAATTTACTATCTCTATATATGAAATCCAAAATTGTTCCATATTTATTTATTGAACAATAATAAAAAAAAATTAAAATAAATTATGAGTTATCAGCTTGTCATTGTATATTAAACAAAATTTCCGCACATAAGATACAAATCAGAATCCAAAATCGTTTTATGTAAATAAAATTTAGAAATTCATAAATTTCATAATTATCCTTAAAAAATTGATTCAACTAAAATTTCATAACTTAATTATAATTTGGGTGTATGAAAAAGAGACAAATAAGTTTATATGATGTTCCAAGATAGTTTAAGGATTGTGAAGGCTCAGAGGGCATTTGTTTTTTTAGCTTTTTGTTGAAAGCAATTTGCTTTCAGATTTTAAGTTGTTTGTTTCTTTTTTTTTCGTGACTAATTATAAACATTTTGCTAAATAGAAAAAGTTAAAATATTTGACTTTTTTTAAATGAAAAAAGTAATATATTTTTTTTTTTTTTTTAATGTTTAATAGAAATAATGTAATGCCCAAAACCCAATTTAAGGGTAAAATAGTAATTTAGAAATTATTAATTAATTAAAGTAATTTAATAAGGGCAAAAAGGTCTTTTCGTATTTATAACCCTTAGATATAAATTAGATTTTTCCTATTTTCTCTATTTAGAAAACCCTTTTACACAGAGATCAGAAATATTAGAGAGCATTGGGGTGAAGATTTGGAGGTTTAAGGTTTGAAGATCAAATTTTTAGGTAAAATTTTTAATCCTTAAATTAATATTTTATATTCATTAATTAGTTTTGAACACTTTAGATATTCTTTAGAATATCTCAATTTTGATTAGAGTTTGTTTAATTAATTTCTATGTCAAAAAGATTAAAAATTTATGAACATAGTTTGATTTATTAATAGATATGGATAAATTTTGATTACTCAAATGAATGGATCTAGATAAAAAATAAAAAAATAAAAACAATTATATAGTTTCGGATGTAAAAATTACATAAAATTTATGATTATGGGGGTTAAAAGTTTTGACTTTAGAGAGGAAAAAAAATGATGAAAGATGCATAGGAAGGATTTGGCATGTTGAAAAAAAAAAGGAATTGCATGGGGTATTTGTTAAGTTTTAGTAGGAGATTTAAATAATAGTAATAATTGTTTAATGCAAATAAATAGTCTTAAAAGATTTAATTTAGATAAGTTAGAAAAAATGAAATAAATTAAATAGTAATAATAGTTTAATGCAAATAAATATTCTTAAAAGATTTAATTTAGATAAGTTAGAAAAAAGAAATAAATTATTGTTTAAGAAGTTGAAAATAATATTGGATGATAATAATATTAATATGAGAAATTAATTAGGATCCCTAATACTAAATAAAATATTTTTAAAATTGTCAAATTTATATATTTAGATAAATAATTAATAATCAATATTGTTTATGATATTATGTTAGGTGAGGAGTAAATTCTTCAAGCTAAATACTTCAAGTTTTTTAGTGCTTCTTCAAGGTAAGGGAAATTAATGCAGATTTTTATAGAAGAAAATAGTTTTCTTCTTATATTGAATTTTGAAATGTGTAAAAATATTATTTTTATCTTTTCGCATGGATCAAATATGTATTTTGTATGAAAAATATTTTTTTTGATAATTTTTTTTTTGTTTATTTATGAAAAGTGAAAAATTGAGGAGATATGATAGATATTTTGTTTTGTAAGTTTGAATTAATGAAATAAAGTGTTTGACTCTACATTATATAACCTTAGTCAATGAGTTATAATTGTTGACATTTTCGGCCCTAATCAATGGGATATAATAGCTGATATTATACGGCCCTAGTCAACGGGTTATAATAGTTGACCTTATGGCCCTAGTCAACGGGTTATAATAGTTGACCTTATGGCCCTAATCAACGGGTTATAATTGTTGACATTTGGTTTTGTTCACCTTAAATGGAACGAATTTGAAACTAGCCACTCATTTGTAAAGTCCCTCTTAACCGAACACCATTTGTTATTTCATAACCAAAGTAAAGATATTTTGAATGTATTCGATTTGGTCTTGATGAAAAATTGTTTTGAAATGGATGAGAAAGTTATGTTGAAAAGTTTGAATGTATTAATATTTTGAACTCTAAAGTTCTTATGAAAATAAGTACATGTTATATATCATATTTGCAAGTATGATTGAAAATGTTTGACCCATGAAACTGTATTGATGTTCTTTATTGAGCTTTAAGTTCATGCCCATTCGTTGATAATTTTTTAGGTACTCTCAATGCGGGTGAGGAGTGATGGCTAGGCTCAGGAATTTTTCTTTGTTAGGATTTTGGTTCAAACTTTATTTTGGACATTGTTTAGATGTTAAAATTTAATTCATGTTTAGATGATTTGAATTTGAAGTTATTTGGACAATAACACTCTAGTTGATGTGTTAGTTTTTAAAGTTGAGAATTAGGGATCATAGAATTTATTTATTTTACTACTCTGAACAAGATATTTGGTAATTAGTAAATTTCCAATTACAATATGAATGTTTGTGTCATTTCCACTTTGAGCCTTTGGGCTTGAGGTGTGAAATGACCTTCATGCCCTTGAAGTGGGTTTTAGGGCATGACAAATAAGCTATTAAAAAAACAAACAATTTAATACTTAACACTATTAAACATTAAAAATTTTATTTAGAATTAAGTAAAAAACAAACACCACCTTAATTATGAAATCATGTTGATTAAGCCTTAAAATCTCATATTTTAAGCAAATAAAACAAGTTTCTCCAATTATTTTTATATTCATAATTAATTATTTAATTGAAAGAATAAAAAAAAGAAAAAAAAAACCTTTTCAACCACATTAGTTATAAAATTGTAAATTTTCTCCTTTGTTCTACTTTTTGTATACATTGATAATCATGCAATTAACTATTGATTTACTTTAATAAACATATTTGATTTTTTTATAAAATAAATATAAAATAAAATAATAAAATAAATACATTCCAACATTAAAAAAAAAAAAAGAAATTCAACATAAAAAAAACATTTACTCAATATAATCAAAGTGCCTCCACATATTATCAAATGAATATGTCTAATTATTCTTTTCTTTTTGTTAGTTGGTCGTATTGATAAACTCCAAGATACTAAAGAATCAAAATTATTTAAAATTATCCCATGTTGTAGTAATATGGGTTGTGGGAACTACAATTGAGGCTTAAGAAGCAATTCTATGATCATGTTGTACATTTAAAAAGAAATACACTCTCCATTTGAACATTAATTCTTAGGGAAAAGGCTAGAATTGGTATGTATTTTTAGTAGAAAATGTAGCACCCACATGCTCTTAACACTAGAAAGAAAAATAATCAGGCTATTGGAACCACAAAGCTGCTTATATGTCTTACTTGAGAAAGGGTTTTTTTTGTCAATAAAAATCTTTATATGTGGTAAGGGTTAATTTATCTCCTCTCCCCTCAAGCTAAATGCATTTTAACCATCATTAATTTGAAATTTTATTAAAATCCTCCTTAAAATTTGTTATTGATTAGTTTCATTCACTTCCCTTTAACTCAAAGTAAGAAAGATTTTTGACAAAATTTCAAACTAATGGGAACAAGGAGTATTTAGTCTAAACTTCATAAAAAGTGAGTGAAATTAACTCTGTGTTAATTATAAGTACTTAAGCTATGTTTTGGAATGAAACATAATATGAAATGAGAATTCATTTCATTTCTCGTTCATTACTAGATTTGAAATGTTTATTAGAAATGAAAATAAAATGAAAAATCATTCTCACGAAAATCAAAGCATACTCTTATTAAGATTTCGATTCTCCTAGCCCACTTGATGATATGAATTATTTTTGTTTTCATTCCAAATCTCATTTTTATTTTAACATATCTCATACACCCTAAAAGAAAGTTAAGAGTGGAAACAATCTATTTAAATGCATCCAAATAAATAACCCTTTTAGAAAACATTTCTAATTAAAAAACATGTTTTGGAGAAAAATGAAACATTTGACAAAATTTAGAAATCTTGGGGTAAAAAGCCATCTTGGGGTGAAACATGAAAACCTAAGGTCAGATCTAAAGGGAAACAATGGGTGAAATTGAATTAATAATGGAATGAATGAAAGGTTAGGACACTAGTATTGAGATCAAAATACCCTCTAAAGTTAGTTTGACTTAGGAGATGATACAATCGTATATTCCTTGATACTAGGGATTTTTGGTAATTCTTGATCTCTAGTTATCAAAGGTTTTGTCATTGTTATCTACCCTAAGCCAAATCTACAGAGTGGTAAAAGCCTAAAAACCATAGACCTAAACCTAAATTTCATGTCCATCCATCTATCAGGTAATTCAATGGAATAAAATATTAAAAGTTAGGATACAGATCAACTTTGAGGTGTGGAACTCAGGTTGATCTCGTTAGACCATGCATTTTGATTACTCTAAGACTATTAAATTATATACCCTTATTTCGCCTAAAGGTTTCTACTTCAAGTTGGATTGTGGACCCCCAATCTTGATTAATTGAATTAAAAATCAATAATTGTTATATAATTTAAATAGGTTTATTTAGGAAATTTTCATCCATATTTTATTCTAATTTATTTGAATAAGATATTTCTTACATTTAGTAAATCATTAATCCTTTGAATCTAAGAACAAATAAACATATTAGAGCTAATATCAAAAGACGACAACCCAGAATACTACAAAGCCGCGGTAACTCTATCTCGGGTTTTTCTTGGCCAAAATTATTATATACTTAGGCTTTAGTATTTTTACTTACAACAAAGATTTACGGTCAAGGGCTAATCATTTGTTTTTGAAGATTTAACATGTTCAGTCTTTCAAGATAACTTATCTATTGGATTGTCAAAATCCATGAACCAACTATGAACAACTTATTACTTACAAGGAACCCATGCCTTGTATCTTCTGTGCGACTCCTAATGCACGCAAGTCATGTACAATGTAAGAGACATGGGTTGAATGTTCAAATCAATGTCAATATACGAAAGGGATAATAAGAGGATAGTTAAGTTTAACTTTGTTACATCATGCTTTCAATCCCAACACTTTCAAGATAAAACCAAATGGTATTTGTTGGTGAAAGTTTCTATGGCCAAATACAATTTTTTTCCTTTAATGCTTGGTGGTGATACATATGCATGTCAAGTTTCATTGTTTGATGATAATTGATTATAGCATCATAGATTTGGACATCTAAACTTTAAGAGTTTAGAACATTTGGCAAAAGCAAATACGATGTATGATTTGCCTCTTGTAAAACATGTAGATGAAGTTTGTGAGAATCATGTGTTTGGGAAGCAATATTGAGATGTTTTTCTAAAAAGGAAAGCAAGGAGAGCTATAAGACTAATTGAATTGGTGCATGCAAATGTTTGTGAGCCAATATGAACTTCTTCTCTTAATAATAATAAATATTTTTTATGTTTTGTGGATGATTTTAGGAAGATGACTTATGTCTATTTTGCCAAAGAAAAAGCAAAAGCATTGCCTATCTTTAAGAGATTTAAAAATGACATCGAAAAGTATAGTGGTTTTTTCTTGAAGATTTTACGATGTGGTGGAGAATAATTCTAGTGAGTTCAATAAATTTTATAAAGTTATGATATTTGGAAGTAATTAATAGCCAACTACATTCCTCATAAAAAAAATAGCGGCAAAAAGGAAAAATATAAGTCTTCCAAATTGTTTTTGGGTTGATGAATTCATACTATAGCCTACATTCTTAATAGGAGTCCTCCATCAGCATTACACCACTAAATTCCTTTTGAAGCATGGAATGGATGGAAGCCTAAGGTGCCTCATTTTGAGATTTTTAGTTGTGTTTCAAATGTTTATGTGTCTTCCTAGAAAAGGCATAAACTTGATGATAACATTGTGAAATGTATATTTGCAAGTTATAGGACTGAAACTAAAAGGTATTGATTTTACAATCCTATCATCAAGGAATTAATTGTTAGTTGTAATGTTGTGTTTGGTGAGAAAAATGCTTGGGATTGGAAATCATAAAATTCTCTAGCTGTACTTATATAAGATGATGAGTTGGTTGAGACTCCTTTAAGGCATAAAATTCAAAATGATGATAATTCCCTTTCACAAGTCCTTTCAAATCAATATATACATCATCAACATCATATATATATATATAAGCAATGTGAAAGGAGTCAATCTACTCAAGTTAATGAGCTACATCACTTTTAAGAAGTTGTGAAGTATAAAGAATGGTGTGATTCTACGGATGAAGAAATTGAGGCCCTCGAAAAAAATGAAACATGGGAACTAGTACATCTATCAAATGGTAAGGAAATTATTATACTAAAATAGACCTACAAAATTAAATATTGCCTAAATGGTTCAATTCAAAAGTACAAATCAAGGTTAGTTGCAAAAAGGCTACATGTAGTGTGAAGATATTGATTTTAAGAAACATTCACCCCTGTTACTAGATTTGACAACATTAGAATTGTTTTGGATATTGCTGCTCGTCATAAATGGAATGTCTTTTAGTTTGATGTCAAGTTTGCCTTTTTAAATGCTCTTTTGATTGAAAAAGATTTTTAGAAGATATAAAATGTCACCAAGAAGAATCAACAATTATCCATTGTGATAATCAATCCATGATTTCTATAACATTAAAATTCATATTTCATGGGTGCACCACATAGAGATGTGTCATCATTTTATCAAAGAGTTGGTATCCAAAGGAACTCTTAAGATGATACATTTTTGCACCCATGAACAACTTATAGATATATTTACGAAATCTCTATCTTTAGAGCAGTTTGAATATTTCAAGGATATGTTAGGAGTTTATCTTTAGAGAAGTTTGAGAATTTCAAGGATATGTTAGGAGTTGCAAAATTTTAGCATGAAGGAGAGTGTTGAAATTAATGTTAATATTTTATCGGTTAGTTACAATTTGAGTTGAATAAGATGGAATATGTTATCCTATCTTTTATGAAGTAAGTTAGTGGTTGATTTATTTAGGAGTTCATTAGAACTTGATTGTCTAATTACATGCAAATTAATGAATAAAAACAGTCCAATTCAATTAGATTATTAGCTTCTTATCCAAGTTTTGATTAAATGCTACATTTTATGTTTAGAGCTCTCTTCCTAATAGTTGTAAAGAAGACAACTTCCTTTTGGACTATCACTTCCTTAGACCAATTTATCATTGGCCAATAAACAAAAGCATAAAATTTAAAATAAAATAAAATAAAATAAAAAGAATGATAGATTCTTGCTATCCAAACATAGTATATTGCAATCTACATGCTCTTGCTATAAACACAATACTTACTATAATTAACCAAATTCATGTAATAGGTGCAACATATAGCAAAATTGAATATACATACTTAGACTTGAAGTGTTAATTACTCTCTGTCATTCAATATAATTAATAAACTAAAAGCATGAATTATTAACTTACCATTTGTTAAAGTTTAATAAATTATATGTCTAACATATTTTATGGATTGCCTTTAGAGATAATAGTACCTAAAAGTGATCTTTGGTTGGTCGGATATAACATGGGATAGGATAAGAGAGGGGATATTATATCTTATCCCATGTTTAGTTAGTGATCGGATAAGATAATTTATCTTATCACTTATCATATCCTATACAACCAAGCATAGGATATGATAAGTAGTGGAATATATTATCCACTTATTTATTATTTTTTTTTATCCATTCTACTTAGGGTATATTAATCCCATGCTAAGATATAAGGTATCCCATGTCTCATAAATTTCATTTTTTATCAATTTTTTATATTCTTTTATATACTCACTTTTCAAAATAAATTTTTTTATTATAAATTAAATTTATGGTTAGAAATGAAAAACTAAAAAAAAAATTATAAATTAATATTAATATATAATATGTAAATTATTTTTATATATTGAATAACATAATATAATTTTTTATTTATAAAATATAAATATTTTAATCATGAATATTGTTAAGTATAAGAGAAATTTCAATTTTTTTAAATAGAAAATATTGGAATGTGTTATAATTTTTATTTTAAACGTTGAAAATAAAATATATTTCATATTTTTTTTTTTCATTTCACAAACTAAATATAAAAATAATATAACATAACATATCTATTGCATATGCTACCTTAGAATATCATGTTCATATGATATATATATCCAAGGATATTATATCTCATTAGAAATTATATCATAGGATATGTATTTCTTATTCAATGGATATGATATCCTAAGATATACATATCTTATCCTATTATATCCCACCAACCAAACATAGTCAAAATGATTTTTTTTTTTTTTTGGCTTTTATAGCAATTAATTTTCATCAATTTATTTTTAATGGATTTCTTTTTTTCATACTTTTTATAGGATAACAAGAAACCTAATCCTCCTTTGTCCCACTACAAGGTGGCACAAGATATTTTATCCATAACAGTGTTGGCACTTAGATACGGCAATTTGGTGGTTTTTTTTTTTTTTTTTCACTCTTAAGTTTTAGTAGACTTGAGATCTTATAACATAGTTTGTTTTTTAAGTTCTATTTTCAAGATTCTATTTAAATACAAAAGTTAAAATTTGGGCCAAAATAAGCTAGGCAAGAGCCTACAACCTATACTTCTAATGCCACGCTCAGGTTGATTTTTAAGTTCGAGCCAATCCATGGGCTAATCCAAACCCAAACCAAGCATTAAACCCAAAATATTCATAAGTATCATACATGGAATAAGTCAAGCTCAAGCATTACAATCCAAAAACTAAAAAATAAAAATCATAAATGTTATATGGAATTAAATTTGAACCCTTGTAAAAGGTAGAAAAATAATATGTCTAATTATCAAAAGTTATTGTAGATATTAAAGAACTAGGCTTTCGACCGACTTAGATTTAGAATTAAATTCACAATTGGAGTCAAGTTTGACTCAAAATTTCAACCAAGAGGATGTAAGACCAGCCTGGTCTATTTAGTTACCTAATAATATTATATGAAACATTTTATATATATATGACTGGATAATTCAAATAGAAACTTTATCGAAAGGAAAAAATGTCTTTTCTACATGAGTTTGAGGACATGTTTTAGTCATTTTTAATTAAAGAAATGAAATTATACAGTAATTTGTTAAAATGGTTTTAGTGGAGAAAAATCAGCCCTTTTTCATTTTATTTGCTAAAGGGTTTTATTTGTTAAGATTCTCTTGTCCACTATATTTTCATCCCATTTTTATTTTCTATTATAACTTTTTAAGAAATTAAGAAACCCTTTCCATTGCCATTACAAAAATGGGAGACATTGGATTTCCTATTTTCTAAATATATATATATATATATATATATATATATATATATATATTAAGAAATAGTTTCTATTTTCATTAAAAATAAACCTTTGACCCATCAAATTTTGCAACACATTGGTCATACGTTAAAAAATGACTTAGGTCATCACATATATTTGAATCGTTATTGATTGATACTTCAAAAGAAATTATTTGTGACTTTTCATGAGATGATGAAAGTTTATATCATATTGATGTTATAAAAATAATTCAAGTTCATCAATCTCTAATGACTTTCAAATGTATTTTATATGAAAATTTTCTCAATAACTATGACATGATCTATATATATAAATATAAGTTACAACTATTCTAAATTAGCTTATAAAAACTTGAATTTGTATTATTTTTTGTGATAGTATAATATAAGATATTGGAGGAGGTTAAAAGAGTTATTATAAGCCAAATTCAATAATGAAATGTAATCAAAATGGACTGTGGAGTCAATCTAAATCACTAAGAAAACTCTCCGTTTTCCCCCATTCCACATTACTAGCTTGCATGGATGAAGAGGTTATGCATTACAAAAAAAAAAAAAAACCAAATAATATTATATCATTTTTTGGCATTATAATTTTTTTACAGATTCCATATCTATCTAAAAATAGATAATTAATATTTTTCAAACCTCATATTTCCTACATGTTTACTACATTCTTGCTAAAAAGACAAACTCACTTACTCATGTGAGTCGTGTTTATATTTTATTACTCTTTTTCCACATTGAACCCAGAGAAATCTAGGAAATAAAGTCAATAAATACAAAGTTTTAGTCATCTATTAATTTATGAAGAAAAAATAAATTGCAAGGGGTTGAAGGATCGAGAGAGCTTAGGCATGAATACAATTTGAGTCAAATAAGACGTAGAATGTGTTGTCTTATCTTTTAGGAAGTACTCCTTACGTGTATTGGTGGGTTAGTGGTTCATTTATTAAGAATTCGCTATAATTTTATTATCTATTTAAATGCAAATTAATGAATAAAAGTTAGTCCAATTCAATTAGACTTCTTCCTTGTTATGCGAAGTTTTTTTTAAGTACTCCATTTTATTTTTACTTCTATTTTCATAAAAGTTATAGAGAAGACAACTTCTTTTGGATTATCATTTGGTATTGGAGTCAAGTTAATTAAATAGAAAACAATGTTGGTTTTATCCCAACTCAACCTACCATTCCACTATTTTAAAGAAGTGGATATGATGCTTGGAGCATAAAGATGAGGACTCTTTTTATCTCCTAAGATTTGTAGGAGCTTGTAAATAAGGTTTATGAAGAAGATGAGATTCTTGTGGAAGCTATCAAAGATGTACCTAGTAAGTAGTTTTGGAAACTATCTTTCCTCAAATTTTTATAGCAACAAAGTCTAAAAAATCTTAGGATGCTTTGCAAAAAAGGATATTTAGACACAACTAAGGTACTTACCATCTAACTTCAAACTCTTCATATATAGAAAGTTTGAAATGTCATTCATGAAAGACAATAACTATCCACATGACTAATTTTGTAATATGTTGAAATTGTAAACCAAATTCAGAAATATAATGAACAATTATCTAATGAAAAGTGGTTGAAAAATTTTTGAGAAGCTTGCCTAAAAAGTATGATCATATGGTTGTAGCAATAGAAGAGTTAAAAAAAATTTAAGTATACTAATCATTGATGACTTATTTAATTCCTTTCAATCTCATGAAGATAGGTTGTAGTGACATGAAGAAAAATTTATTGAAAATTCATTTTAGACTATATTGCAATTTTATAAAGATAAGACATGTGGCTATGGCAAGGAGTTTAGCAACAAAAGAAGATATAAAGAACATTCCCCTCATGGTAGAAGAGGATGAAGAAGTGGAAGAGGTGGTGGATGTTTAGATAAACACAACTACTGCCAAAATTAGTTTGGTGAAAAAGGTGAAAGCTACAATAGTAAGTCAATTCAATGTTACTATTATAAGAAATTTAGCCACATAGAAAAATATTGCATATTAAAAGAAAAACATGTCAAATTTGTTGATGAGAAAGGAAAAGACAACGAAGAATCTAAAACTTTATTTCTTACTTGTTATTTTTCCAAAGAATGTATTTAAGATGTTTGGTATTGTTGAGGTTTTACTCAAGTTCCTCAATAAATTGAGATCAAACACCGATTTAAAAAGATAAAGAAAAAAACAATACCATAAATAAGAAAAACAGGACAAAACAAGTAGAATTTACATGGTTCGGATCCAAGATTTGAATCCTACATCCACGGATCAAGATCACCTCCAAAAATCCACTAAGATTGAACTGTTTTACACCCTCAAGAATCTCTGAGAATTATCAAGCTCTTTCTACAATACAATGAAGAAGACTCACACTTTGAAATCTTCTCACTTTTTTTGTTCTGTAATTCAGAAAACTCACACGTTTCTCCAATTTTTTTCACACTTTTATACAAGTACATGGAAAAAGCTAAGCAAGCAAGTATGCTTTCAATTAGTTAATCAACTAACTTTGCTTATGTGGCCAATCAATTTTTGGACCACAAAATTCCACATTCTCCACCTTGGTTCAAAATTTTTAATTTGGATTCTTCAGATGAAGATCTGACTTAAACATTAGTTGCACATTACCTGGACCAAATTCAGGTAATACTTGAATTTGCTTACTGGTAGAACTTTAGTTGCCATGCTGGATTATCAGTTGTGGAAATCTTCTCTAGCTTCACTGCTCCTGAGCTTACAGTTTCTCTAATGAAGTGATATCTACATGTTTGGTCATTTCATGAAACACGGGATTTTTACACAACTGAATTGCACTCTGACCGTCTGAAAATATTTCCACTACACTATTTAGCACTCCAAGCTCCTTAACAAGTCCTTGCAACTAAAGAGCTTCTTTCATGGCTTTAGTAGCTGCTATATATTCAGCTTCAGTTGTTGAAAGTACCATTATCGATTGTAGTTGTGGCTTCCAACTAACATGTCCTCCAAATAAGGTGAAAATATAACCTGTAGTTGACCTTCTCTTATCAAGATCCCCTGTATAATATGAATCCACATAACTTGTGATACTAACACCCTCTTTAGAATATCCAAATTTCAATCCTACACCAAGAGATCCTCTTATATATCTTAGCAACCATTTAACTCCATTCCAATGCACTCTACTCGGGTTAGCCATAAACCTGCTCAAAACAATTAATGAATGAGAAATATTTGGTCATGAGCACACCATTGCATACATGAGTGGCCCTATAGCATTAGCATATGGAACAAAATTCATCTCCTTCCTTTCAACTCCATATTAAGGACATTATGTAATTGACAATCTAAAATGTCCTGCTAATGGTATACTTACAAGTTTTGAATTCTCCATGGAAAACCTCTTCAAAACCTTTTCTAAGTAGCCCTTTTGTGACAAGAATAAAGTACGATCCTCTCTGTTTCTTACAATTTCCATGTCAAGTATTCTTCTTGCATTCCCAAGATCCATCATATCAAACTCTGATTTTAGAATCCTCTTTACCTCTTGAATTTGTGGCTTATCTTTGCAAGCCAATAACATATCATTGACATATATTAGAAAAAACATCATCAAACTTCCTTGTAACTTCTTGTAATAGAAACAACTATCATAACTACTCATTTTGAAACCAATCTTTAGTATAAAGGTGTCAAACCTTTTATAGCACTGTCTTGGGGATTGTTTCAATCCATATAAAGATTTTTTAAGTAAACACACAAGATGCTCCTTTTCTGGCTCTTCAAAACCTTCAGGATGAGTCATTAGATTTTTTTTTTCTTCTAAGTCTCCATGTAAAAATGTAGTTTTAACATCTAGTTGCTCTAATTCCCAATCAAATTGAGCTACAATGGACATCAATACTCTAATTGAGGTATGTTTCACCACTGGAGAGAATACTTCAGTGTAGTCAATGCCCTCTCTCTGAGTATACCCTCAAGCAACTAATCTAGCTTTGAACTTTATGGGTTCATTCTCAGTGGCACCCTGTTTCCGCTTGAATATCCATTTACAAACTTTTTGATTTGGCTTTCTTTCTAGTAGCACCCAAGTCTGATTTTTCTAAGAGGATTCAAATTCTTTAGTCATTGTTGTGAGCCATTTCATTGATTCATTGTTGTTTATAGCTTCTTGGTAAGAGAGTGGCTCACTCTCTTCATACTCCATAGTAGTCAATAGAGCATAGGCAATCAGATCTGCAAAACCAAACCTATGTGGGGGTTTTATGTTCCTCTTAGCCCTATCCCTTGACAAAAGATAATCAAGACCAGCTTCTTGTGAGTTGGTTCCCGCACCACCTTCAACATTTGAACCTATCACCTTCGTATCTTCTGTCTCTAGGCCACCATGTGCTAAATCATTTCGTTGATCATGACCATTTTGAGATGATAACTCCATCTTAAACTCAAAATGGTCTTTGTCAAGTGTCAAGCTCCTGTTTTTAGAATCTTCCTCTATACCTGTAGTGTTAGTCCTCATAGAAAGCATTTCATTTTTATTAAACACAACATCATGACTTATTATTATTTTAATACCCAAAGATTCCTTATTCCATAGCTTGTAACCTTTAACACCTTTGGATAACCTAAGAAGATACATTTTATTGACCTTGGTTTTAATTTTCCTTCACTTTAGTGAACATAAGCTGTACACCCAAAGATTCTAAGGTGATCATAGTTAGAAGGCTTTCCAGACCAAAGCTCTTCTAGAGTTTTGAAGTCTATTGCACTAGATGGAGTTCTATTTATTAAATAGCAAGTTGTCATTACAGTTTCACCCCAAAAATGTTTAGATAAGCAAGAACCATACAACATACACCTTACTCTATCTAACAATTTCCTATTCATCCTCTCTGCTAGGCCATTTTGTTGAGGTTTATTTCTTACTGTTTTGTGTCTTAAAATACCTTGATTTTTACGAAACATTTCAAATTCCTCATTGCAAAACTCTAGCCCATTATCCATCCTTAACACCTTTACTCTTTTATTAGTTTGATTTTCAATTAAAGTCTTCCACTCCTTAACCTTTGTTAAGACAATATGTTCATCTTTAGTTTTTAACAAGTATAGCCAAACTTTTCTAAAGTAATCATCAATCAAGGATAGAAAGTGCTTGTTTCCACCATGAGTAGAGACTTTTGCAAGCCCCCATAAATCTGAATGCACATATTCCAATACATCCTTTAACTTCTGTATTGCAACTTTGAATGCCAACATGTGTTGCTTGCTAAGAATACAATACTGACAAAAATCAATCTTGCTAATGCTATCCCCACACAATAGGCCCTACTTGTGCAATTCTTTTAGACCTCAATCACTTAAGTGACCAAGTTTTTTATGCCAAAGAATTGTTTTATCAGTTTCAGTTCTTAACATTGATCCCACTAAACCTTTCAATGTGTGACCTTCTAGGATATACAAGTCATTTCTCTTCTGACCCTTCATGAAAACCATGGCACCTATTGAAATTATTAATTTCCCATTTTTTTTCTTTGAAACTATAACCTGATTCGTCCAAAGTTCCAAGAGATATTAGATTTCTCTTTAGGTCTGGTACATGCCCGACTTCTTTTAGAGTTCTTGTCATTCCATCAAACATGTTAATAGCTAGTGTGCCAATTTCAACCACACTAAAACTCATGCTGTTTCTCAACAGCACCTTTCCACCATTAACTTCTTGATAGGATGAAAACCAATCTCTTCTCAGACACATATGATAGGTGCAACCCGAGTCCAAGACCCATTCTTCATGATTTTGATTCAATGTAACAGTGAGTACCTCTGCACTGTCATAACCATTATCTATAATGGCAACACTTCCTTGTGCTTGAGTATTTTCTTCGTTTTGTCTATTTGGACAGATTCTTCTTATATGTCCCATCTTGTTGCAATGATAGCACTTGACATTCTTATAATCTTTCTTACCTTTGGACTTTGATCTTGAACGAGATTTTCCTCTTTTTCCATTATTATTTTTATTCTAAGGTCTTCCTCGGGCAGTTAAACTTTCACCACTGTTAGTTTTGTCAAAGGACTTCATATCCAACACCTTAGCATTCAAGGCATTTTAAACATCATCAAATGTAATGGCATCTCTGCCATATTTCAAGGTTTCTTTAAAGTGCTTCAAAGATTTAGGTAGGGAGTTTAAGAGAATGATTGCCTTATCTTCATCCTCCACCTTGATATCTAAACTCTCTAAATCCAACACCAATTTATTAAACTCATCTAAGGAATCATCAATTGGCTTGGATTCTTCAATCTTGAGACCATATAAATGTTCCTTCATATAAATACGATTTGGAAAAGCTCGGGTTCTGTACCGTTCTTCCAGCTTTTTCCAAACCCCAACAACAGTTTTCTCATGAGATACTTTTCTCATAACCTGATCAGAAAGACTTAATATGATTGAGCTATAAGCCTTTCTTTGAAATTCTTGCATTTCATTTTCAGTCACACTTTCTGGAAGATCTTTATCAAGCAGTAAAGCCTTTTCATTGCCCTGTTGAATCAAGATGGCCTCCATCTTCATCTTCCATAACCCGAAGTCATTTTTTCCATTGAACTTCTCAATATCATACTTTGTAGCTGACATTCTTATTTCTCTATTCTTGATTTGGTTCTGATACTAGATGTTAAGGTTTTATCCAAGTTCCTCAATAGATTGAGATCGAACACCAATTTAAGAAGATAAAGAAAACAATAATACCATAAATTAAAAAGCAAAAAGACAAAACAAGTAGAATTTTACGTGGTTAGGATCCAAGATTTGAATCTTACATCCACGGATCAAGATCACCTCCAAAAATCCACTAAGATTAAACCATTTTACACCCTCAAGAATCTCTGAGAATTATCAAGTTCTCTCTACAATACAATGAAGAAGACTCACACTTTGAAATCCTCTCACTTTTTTTGTTCTGTAATTCAGAAAACTCACACACTTCTCCTTTTTTTTCACACTTTTATACAAGTACATGGAAAAAGCTAAGCAAATAGGTATGCTTTCAGTTAGTTAATCAACTAACTTTGCTCACATGGCCAATCAATTTTTGGACCACCAAATTCCACAAGTATATGGACAATGGGTATAGTAATCACATGACAACAAACTTGGATACTTTTACAAGTCTACGTAAATGAATGACCACTCAAGTTAAGATGGGTGATGGAGTAATAAGAGAAACACAAAGTAGAGGCATTGTAAAGGTAAAATCAAGTGAAATGAGTTGTATAAAAAATGTTTTTAATTTAAATATAAGTTTGTTAAAAATAGGGCAATTTCTATTAGAGGGCTACACCTTTGCTTATAAAGATTTGGTATGTTTCATCTTTAAAAATAAAACTAAGAGGCATTCATTGGTGAAAGTTCCTATGGCCAAAATTTTTCTTTTAAGCCTTGGTGTTCATACACATGCATGTCGTTTTTCATTGTCTTATGATAATTGGTTATGATTAGATACAAGTTTATTAGGTGTGGGACAATTTCTATTAGAGGCCTACTTACTTGTTTTTCAAGATTTGGTGTATTCATTCTTTAAGATAAAATCAAAAGGCAATTTGTTGGTGAAAGTTCTTAGGGCAAAAAGTAATTTTTTTTTCCTTTAACCCTTGGTGGTAGTACACATGCATGTTGTATTTCATTGTTTGATTATAATTTCTTGTGACTAGATACAAGTTTATTAAGTGTGAAGCAATTTCTATTAGAGAACTACTCACTTGTTTTTATTTGGTGTGTTCAGTCTTTTAAGATAAAACCAAAAGCCATTTGTTAGTGAAAGTTACTGTGGCCAAAAACAAAATTTTTCCTTTAATCCTTTGTGGTGATTCACATGCATGTTGTGTTTCATTGTCCGATAATTATTGGTTGTGATTATATACAAGTTTGTTAAGTGTGGGGCAGTTTCTATTAGAGAGCTACTCACTTGTTTTTTAAGATTAGCGTGTTTAGTTTTTCAAGATAAAATCAAAAGACATTTATTGGTGAAAATTCCCATGGCCAAAAACAGCTTTTGGTGGTGATACACATGCATGTCGTGTTTCATTATCTGATGATTGTTGGTTGTGATTAGATACAAGTTTTTTAAGTGTGGGGTAGTTTCTATTAGAGGGTTACTCACTTGTTTTTGAAGATTAATTTGGTTTGTTCAGTCTTTCAAGAAAAACCAAAAGGCAAATTGTTGGTGAAAGTTCGTATGACCAAAAACGAAAATTTTCCTTCAACACTTGGTGGTGATACATATGCATGTCACGTTTCATTGTTTGATTATAATTGGTTGTAGCATCATAGACTTGGGCATCTAAACTTTAATAGTTCAAAACATTTAGCTAAAGAAAATATGGTGCATGGTTTGCCTCTTATAAAACATGTAGATGAAGTTTGTATGAGTCATGTGTTTGGGAAGCATTATTGATATGCTTTTCCAAAAGAGAAAACGAGAAGAGCTATAAGACCAATTGATGAATTGGTGCAAGCAAATGTTTATGAGCCAATGCGAACTTTTTCCCTTAATAATAATAAATATTTTGTTATTTTTTGTGGATGATTTTAATAGGATGACTTGGGCCTATTTTTCCAAAGAAAAATTAGAAGCATTGCCCATCTTCAAGAGATTCAAGAGTTACATCAAAAAGTATAATGGTTTTTCCTTGAAAATTTTACGACATGATGGTGAATTGTGTTCTAATGAGTTTAATAATTTTTTTTGAAGATTATGACATTTGGAGGCAATTAATAGCCAACTACACTCCTCAATAAAATAGGGTAGTAGAGAGGAAAAATAGAAGTCTTCCAAATTAAAGTTGAATCAATTCATACTGTAGCTTACATTCTTAATAGGAGTCCTACATCACCATTACACCACCAAATTCTTTTTGAAACATGGAATGGATGGAAGCCTAAGGTACCTTAATTTAAGATTTTTGGTTGTGTTTAAGACGTTTGTGTCTTCCCAAAAAAGGCATAAACTTGATGATAACATTGTGAAATGCATATTTGTGACTTATAGTGCTGAAATTAAAGGGTATCAATTTTATAATCCTATCATCAAATAACCAATTGTTAGTTCAATTGTTGTATTTGATGAGAAAAATGCTTGGGATTGAAAATCATAAAATTCTCTAGGTGTTCTTCTATAAGATAAGTTTGTAGAGACTCCTTCGAGGCATAAAATTCAAACCAATGATAATTCCCTTTCACAAGTTCTTTTAGATCAAGATATACTTCATCAACATCCATATATCTATATATATATACATATGAGCAATGTGGAAGGTGTCAATTCCCTCAAGTTAATGAACCACGTCACTTTTAAGAAGTTGTAAAGTATAAAGAACGGTATGATGCTATAGATGAAGAAAATGAATGAAACATGAGAGCTAGTAGATCTACCAAATGATAAGTTGTTAGACTGAAATAGATCTACAAAATTCAATATTGCCCAAATGTTTCAATTCAGAAGTACATAGCAATTACTTGCAAAAAGACTACATGCAGTGTGAAGATATTGATTTTAAAGAAACATTCACTCCCATGACTAGATTTGATATTGATTTTAAAGAAACGTTAACTCCCATGACTAGATTTGATAGCATTAAAACTGGTTCGGCTATTGCTGCTCACCATGAATAGAATGTCTTTTACTTTGATGTGAAGTCTACCTTTTTAAATCGTCTTTTGATTAAAGAAGAATTTTAGAAGATATAAAATATCATAAAAAAAATAACCCATAATTATCCATTCTGATAATCAGTCCACAATGTATATATATAACAAAGAATTTTGTGTGATATGAGTGCACCACATAGAGACTAATGAACAACATATGGATATATATACAAATTTTCTTTCTTCAGAGAAGTTTGAGTATTTCGAGGATATGTTGGGAGTTGTGAAATTTTAGAATTAAGGGGAGTATTGGAATTAATGCTAATATTTTATTGGTTAGTTACAATTTAATTTTGAGTCAAATAAGAAATGAAATATGTTATCCTATCTTTTAGAAAGTAGATTAGTAGTCCATTTATTTAGAAGTTCATTAGAATTTGGTTGTCTAATTCCATGCAAATTAATGAATAAAAACAATTCAATATTTCAATTAGACTTTTTGCTTCTTATCCATATTTTGATTAAATGCTTTATTTTATGTTTAGAGATCTTTTCCTAATAGTTGTAAAGAAGACAACTTCCTTTTGGATTATCACTTCCTTAAACCAATTTACCATTGGCCAATAAACAAATACATAAAATTAAATTTTAAAAAAAGTACGCAAGATTCTCACTATCCAATCACTATATATTCTAGTTTGCATGCTCTTGCTATAAACACAATACTTACTATAATTAACTAAATTCATGTAATAAGATTCAACGTATAGCAAAATTGAATGTGCATACTTAAACTTGAAGCGTTAATTACTCTCCGTCATTCAATATAATTAATGAATTAAAAGCATGAATTATTAGCTTACCATTTATTAAAGTTCAATAAATTAATGTCAACATATGTTATGGATTGCCTTTAGAGATAATAGCACCTAAAGACCATCTTTGGTTGGTTTGATATGACATGGGATAGGATACGAGAGAGGATATATTAGTGACAGATCCTATATTCAATCAAACATAAGATATGATAAGTTGTGGAATATATTATTTACCTTAGATATATCCTTTATATATGGGGCATGTTAATCACAAACTCATAAATTTCTTTTCTTTTTTATTATCATTTTTTTTATATACTCATTTTGTAAAATAAAAAAAAATTATTTAAAAAAGAAAAACTAAAAAAAATATAAATTAATATTAATATATAATATATAAATTATTTTTATATATTGAATAACATAATATAAAAAAAGTTATTTATAAAGTTTAAATATTTTAATCATGAATATTGTTAAATACAAGAGAAATTTCAATTTTTAAAATAAAAAATATTGGAATGTGATATAATTTTTATTTAAAAAGTTGAAAACAATTAATATTTCATATTATTTTTTATTCATTTCACAAATTAAATATAAACATAATATAACATAACATATTTATTGGATATGTATATCTAAAGATATTATATCCCATTAAAAATTATTTCTTAAAATATGTATTTTTTATCCAATGAGATATGATATCTTAGAATGCACATATCATATCATATCATATCCCGCTAATCAAGCGTAATGTAGAGGTTTTTAAATCAAAAGATATATGTATATATATATATATATCAATTAATTTTCAGCAATTTCTTTTTAATGGATTTTTTTTTCACACTTTTTATAAGATAACAAGAAACCTAATCCTCCTTTTCCCCACTACAAGGTGGCATAGGATATTTTATCCATAATAGTGTTTGCACTTAAATAGGGCAATTTGGTGGTTTTTTTTATTTTTAGCTTTTAAGTTTTAGTAGACTTGAGATCTTATAACATAGTTTGTTTTTTAAGTTCTAATATTTTCCAGATTTTATTTAAATACAAAAGTTAAAATTTTGGCCAAAATAAGCTAGGGTAGAGCCCGCAACCTATACTTCTAATGTCACGCAGGTGGATTTTTAAGTTTGAGCCAATCCATGGGCTAATCCAAACCCAAACCCAAGCCAAGTGTTAAACCCCAAAAATATTCATAAATATTGTACATGGAACAAGTAAGGCTCAAGCATTAAAATTCAAAAAAAAAAAAAAATCATAAATGTTATATGGAATGAAATTTGAACACTTGTAAAAGGTAGAAAAATAATATGCCCATTTATCAAAGGGTATTGTAGATATTAAAGAACTAGGCTTTTGACCAGCTTAGTTTTAGAATTAAATTTCACAGTTGGAGTCAAGTTCGGGTCAAAATTCCAATCAAGAGGATATAAGACTGGTCTGGTCTATTTAGTTACCTAGTAATGTTGTATTAAACATTTTTTTTTTAATTTTATGTATATGACTGGATAATTCATATAGAAACTATTGAAAGGAAAAAGAAAATTAAGTCTTTTCTGTTGTAAACTGTAGACATAATGCAATTCACTCACAATATGAGGATGAGTCTTCTTCAATTCAAAACAAGCTATGGGCTTATATAAGCCTTACAAAAAAGATTAAAAAGGAAACAAACAGCCCATGTAAGAACGTGGTAAATGGCTAAGGAAATAGTCAAATCCTACCAACATGTCCCAAAAAAATAGGAATTATTAACATAATGAAATTCTAACAACATTGACTACTTTAACTGAACATCCCAACAATTCCTCCCCTAAACTGATTGCAATAATGCATTCAGTTGACTCTTGGTACAACACTCACACCCAGTAACTCACGCAACTTTAAAAACACATCCAGCTTGAGTGGTTTTGTCATAATGTCTGCAACTTGTTCTTGTGTGCCACAGTGCTTTAACTCAACAACTCCCTCTCTAGTCAAATCACGCAAGAAATAAAACCTTACATCAATGTGCTTGCTGCGTCCATGCATTATTGGATTTTTGGACAGCTTTATAGTAGAATTATTGTCACATAATACGGTAGTGCACTTTCCTTGAGAATGACCAAGCTTCTCCAGTACTCTTCTCATCCATACTCCTTGACAAGCACAAGAAGCAGCTGCCACAAACTCTGCTTCAGTAGTAGACAAAGTAACCACAGGCTGCTTTTTAGAAGACCATGCCACAGCTCCTTCACTGAGCAAAAACACATAGCCAGAAGTACTTTTCCTATCATCCACATCCCCTGCATAGTCACTGTCTGTATATGCCATTAGTTCACCATTACCCTCCTTCTGATAAAAAACTCCCAAATCTACAGTACCTTTCAAGTACCTTAACACCCTTTTCGCAGCTTGCAAATGCATCTCAGTTGGACTTGCCATGAACCTGCTAATAAGACACACCACATACATCAAATCTGGTCTTGTAGCAGTCAGATACATAAGACTTTCAACTAATTGTTTGCACTTAGTAGCATCCACCTTAACTCCGCCTTCATTCTTTGTTAATCTATCTCCAGGAACAATGGGATTCTTCACACTATTACTTTTCTCCATCCCAAACCTCTCTGATTACTACTCAAAACATGCTATTTTGTAGCTTGTAATTATCTCTTTTAAACACCCTTGAGTAGTAATTATTACCTTTTAACTCAATTAACATGTTAGGGACCCTTGCAATCGTTTCTAACAATTGTGTTAAGTTTTGGTGCTTTTTGATAGCTTTATGCTCACCAAAGCAATTTATGAATGAGGGAGAGCTAAATATGGTTCATGGCAAAGCTTTTGGAAAGCTTAAATTTATGAAGAAACCAAGCTTTGGAGCCTCATAATCCTTTGCCTTAGTAGTTCAAAGTATGCAAGGAGAGAACAATGGAGAAGAGGAAAACAGGGTGATGAAAACAGGGGACACAGCTGCAGTCTTTCATTGCACTTTTGGAGCACTTCCCGAAGTCCATTTTCTACATTCTATATACCATTTCAAATCTCAGAAAGTCAAGAATCCAACAATTCAAACCATGTACAATTTGGAGCTGAAATGAGGAAGATATGGCCTTCGGAAGACAACTGCATCAAGCTGAGGGACAATTTCGCACGATGGAAAGCAAGGTGCGAATTCCTCAGTCCAAAGCATGGGAATTTCGCACACCTCAAACCAAAGTGCGAAATTGCAACTCCAACGTGCGAAAATTGGATATTTTTGCCGACTCTTTTTCTTCTGATATTTTTGTGTCTAAATTTCCATTTTCTCCTTGTATTCAGCCACTCATGTAATTCCTTAGCTAGGAAGTATCCAAGGAAGGGTAAAATTACCTTCCTATATAAATTCTCTTGAAATCACTGAAAAATGATCTTTTTTCGGGGAGCTTTCTCCAGGAGACCAAATATTGTAAATTTGATACTTAGTGAAATACAGAGATCTCTTTTGCTTTTCTTTTTCTCTCTACTATTTTCTATTTTCTTGGAAGCCAAACACCCTCTGAGGATGTTTTCCCAAAGGATGAGAGGCTAAACCAATAGTTTCTTGGAGTAAAGGAAGCTAGGTGAAAAGTCCAGATTAAAAGGTGGAAAGTTTCCGTGCATTAAGTTCAGGTAGTTGGAGTCCATAAATGGTTTCTAAATCCAAAGTTTTGCTTTAAATCCCTTAGAACCATTTTGATTGGCCAATACATGGTAAGCTTCAGGTCTCTGTGGATGCTTATTGCTAGATCCATATCAGTCCATTAGTTATCATGTACGAGCCATTGGAAAGTGATTCAAGGTGATAACCCATAGTGTCTTAAGCCATTAATGGACTTTGACTACCATCTCTATTGACTTTTTATGGATTAAATCTTCATTTTCAAACCTATACCGGTTCGGGAAATAACTATAGGTTAAATCCCCAATGCGAGGAGAAAAATCCGGAATTTTCCACTTTGCATCCTGAACTTGAACCTAGCAACCTTTAGCTCCGGGAGACTTTCTTTCTTCCACTTTTTATATAGTTTTATGTGAGTTTAGTTTCAATCACATATCATCACTTTCAAAGCAATTTTATTTTCTTTTAAATTTCAAGTTTGTGCTAAAGGAAATCATCAGAATCAATTTCTAGTTTAGAGTCTGTCACTGATAGAGTGAAAACCCATCCCTGAGTTCGACCCTAGAACTGCTATACTATAGTAGCTTTGCTACACCAGTATAAGGTCATAGGATTTATAAATATTTTTTATTAAAAGACCCGGTTGGGCATTGAATCAAATGGCGCCGTTGCCGGGGATGGTGCCACAATACAGTGATGCAACCTTTTAAAGGCTACTTGTGATTTTCATCACAAATTTGGTGAATTCCTTTTTCACAAATTTCATTTTCTTTCATTTTCCTGTTGTTAATTTTATTTTCATTTTCTTCCTAACTTTAACCTTTTTTCTAGTTTCCTTTTTGTTTTTGTTTTTTTTTAGTATTACAGGAATTGTAACTTGTGCATGCCCTATTGGATTAGGGACCAAGAGGGAAGATTAGTAAGGATTGAGAATCCTCAAGACACAGAGTTGGATATTTGTGTTAACATCATGGACCCTCCACCAGAGGATCAGAATTCTCAACAAGGTCAAGGGGGTAATCCTAATGCATATCTATCCATGAGGGATAGAATGCATCCCCCAAGGATGAGTGCACCCTCATGCATCCTGCCCCCTCTTGAGCAGTTAGTTATAAGACCCCATATTGTGCCCCTCCTACCAAATTTCCATGGAATGGAGAGTGAGAATCCATATTCTCACATCAAGGAGTTTGAGGAGGTGTGTAATACCTTTAGAGAGGGAGGAGCTTCAATAGACTTGATGAGACTCAAGCTATTCCCTTTTACTTTGAAGGACAAGGCAAAAATATGGCTTAATTCTTTAAGGCCAAGGAGCATAAGGAATTGGGTTGATCTTCAGGCTGAGTTCTTGAAAAAACTTTTCCCCACCCATAGGACCAATGGGTTGAAGAGACAAATCTCAAACTTTTCTGCAAAAGAAAATGAGAAGTTCCATGAATGTTGGGAAAGGTATATGGAGGCCATTAATGCTTGTCCTCACCATGGTTTTGATACATGGCTCTTAGTGAGCTATTTTTATGATGGAATGTCTTCTTCCATGAAGCAAATTCTTGAAACCATGTGTGGGGGAGATTTTATGAGTAAGAATCCTGAAAAAGCCATGGACTTTTTAAGTTATGTGGCTGAGGTGTCAAGAGGCTGGGATGAGCCCAACTCAAGAGAGAAAGGAAAGTTTCCATCTCAACAAATCCAAGATCCAAAGGCTGGAATGTACATGTTGAGTGAAGATGTGGACATGAAAGCTAAAGTGGCAACATTAGCCAGGAGGTTGGAAGAAATTGAGTTGAAAAAGATGCATGAAGTCCAAGCCATTTCCGATACCCAAGTCCATGTCATGCCATGCACCATTTGCCAATCATGTGATCATGTGGTAGATGAGTGCCCAACCATGCCAGCCGTGAGAGAAATGTTAGGTGATCAAGTAAATGTTGTGGGGCAATTTAGGCCCAACAACAGTGCATCCTATGGTAACACCTATAATTCAAGCTGGAGAAACCACCCAAATTTTTCTTGGAAACCAAGGCCACCTCCATACCAACCACAAGGCCAAACCCAAGCACCTCAACAAACCTCTTCAGTGGAGCAAGCCATTGCGAACCTAAGTAAAGTCATGAATGACTTTGTGGGTGAACAAAGAGAAATCAACTCCCAATTGCACCAAAAGATTGAGAATGTTGAGAGTTTTCTAAATAAGATAATGGATGGGATGCAAAATGATCTATATCAGAAGATAGATAATATTCAATACTCCATCTCTAGGCTTACCAACCTCAACACAGTGATTGAGAAAGGAAAGTTCCCCTCTCAACCAAGTCAAAATCCTAAGGGTGTTCATGAAGTTGAAACCCAAGAAGGGGATTCTTCAAATTTGAGAGAGGTCAAAGCTGTAATCACTTTGAGGAGTGGGAAGGAGGTTGATTAGCCCTTGCCTAATGTGGGGCATGATGAAGAACTCATGTCAAAGAGACCCTTGATTAAAGAGAGCAATAGCCAAGAAGAGAAGAGTGGGAAGAAAAGTGCATTCAAATCAAGCACTGAAGAAGAACCAAGGATTGTGATTAAAGAGGATATGATGAAGAAACATATGCCTCCCCCTTTTCCTCAGGCTTTACATGGAAAGAAAGAAATCAAGAATTCATCAGAAATTCTTGAGGTTCTGAGACAAGTGAAGGTGAATATACCCTTACTTGATATGATCAAGCAAGTCCCCACATATGCAAAGTTTCTAAAGGACTTGTGCACAGTCAAGAGAGGGTTACAGGTGACAAAGAATGCATTCCTCACTGAGCAAGTGAGTGCTATCATTCAGAGTAAGTCCCCAGTTAAGTATAAAGATCCGGGATGTCCCACCATATCGGTTAACATTGGAGGGACACATGTGGAGAAAGCTTTATTAGACTTGGGGGCAAGTGTGAATTTGCTCCCATACTCTGTGTATAAGCAACTGGGACTTGGAGGATTGAAGCCCACAACCATGACCCTCTCCTTAGCTAATAGGTCAGTCAAAATCCCAAGGGGGGTGATAGAGGATGTTCTAGTTCAAGTGGACAAATTCTACTATCCTGTGGATTTTGTGGTACTTGACACTGATTCCACTGTCAATGAAGAGAATTATGTGCCAATCATCCTAGGGAGACCTTTCTTAGCTACCTCCAATGCTATCATTAATTGTAGGAATGGGGTGATGCATCTCACATTTGGAAACATGACATTGGAATTAAACATATTCCACCTATGTAAAAGGCATCTTCACCCTGAAGAGGAGGAAGGATTTGAGAAGGTGTGCTTGATCAACACTTTGGTTGAAGAGCACTGTGACAAGAGTTTAGAGGAGAGCTTGAATGAAAGCCTGGAAGTGCTTAAAGATGGGTTCCCTGAACCTTCTGATGTGCTAGTCATTATGTCTCCTTGGAGGAGAAGGGAAGAGATCTTACCACTGTTCAACCAGGAAGACTCACAAGGAGTTGCTGTGGGGGACCCTCCAAAGCTTATTTTAAAGCCACTTCCTGTGGAGTTGAAGTATGCATACTTGGAGGATGAAGAGAAATGTCCAGTGGTGGTTTCCTCAACTCTCACTAGTGATCAAGAGGATAGTCTTTTAGGAGTCCTCAGAAAATACAAGAAAGCCATTGGATGGCAAATTTCTGATCTGAAAGGGATTAGCCCTTTGGTCTGCACCCACCATATTTATATGGAGGAAGATGCAAAACCGGTGAGGCAACCCCAGAGAAGGCTGAATCCTCACATGCAAGAGGTGGTGAGGGGTGAAGTTTTGAAGTTACTTCAAGCGGGGATCATATATCCCATCTCAGACAGCTTGTGGGTGAGTCCCACCCAAGTAGTCCCAAAGAAATCTGGAATTACTGTAATCCAGAATGAGAAAGGGGAGGAAGTCTCTATACGTCCTACCACAGGATGGAGGGTGTGTATAGACTATAGGAGGTTGAATTCAGTGACTAGGAAGGACCATTTCCCATTGCCTTTCATGGACCAAGTCCTTGAGAGAGTCTTAGGACATCCTTTCTACTGTTTTTTGGATGGGTACTCAGGGTACTTCCGAATAGAGATTGATTTGGAAGATCAAGAAAAGACAACCTTCACTTGCCCCTTTGGTACTTTTGCTTATAGGAGAATGCCCTTTAGTCTATGTAATGCTCCTGCAACTTTCCAAAGATGCATGCTAAGCATCTTCAGTGATATGGTGGAACGAATCATGGAAGTTTTCATAGATGATATCACTGTATATGGAAGTTCTTATGAGGAGTGTTTATTGCATTTAGAAGCTGTTCTCCATAGATGTATTGAAAAAGACCTAGTGCTAAATTGGGAGAAGTGCCATTTTATGGTACAAAAAGGAATTGTCTTAGGACATATCATCTCCAAAAATGGCATTGAGGTAGATAAGGCAAAGGTGGAGCTAATTGTTAAGTTGCCACCTCCCACAAATGTAAAAGGAATTAGGCAATTCCTAGGACATGCCGGGTTCTATAGGAGGTTCATTAAGGATTTCTCAAAAATCTCAAAACCTCTTTGTGAACTCTTGGTAAAGGATGCCAAATTTGTGTGGGATGAGAAGTGTCAGAGGAGTTTTGAGGAATTGAAACAATTCCTCACAACTGCACCAATAGTGAGAGCCCCAAATTGGAAATTACCTTTTGAGGTAATGTGTGATTCAAGTGATCTTGCTATGGGGGCTGTTTTGGGGCAAAGAGAGGATGGAAAGCCCTATGTGATCTATTATGTAAGCAAAACTTTGAATGAGGCTCAAAGGAACTACACAACTACTGAGAAGGAGTTGTTGGCAGTAGTTTTTGCCTTAGATAAGTTTCGTGCTTATTTGGTAGGGTTCTCTATAGTGGTGTTCACTGACCATTCTGCTTTGAAGTACTTGCTAACCAAGCAAGATGCCAAGGCAAGATTGATAAGATGGATTCTTTTGCTCCAAGAATTCAATCTCCAAATCCGGGATAAAAATGGGGTAGAAAATGTGGTAGCTGACCACTTGTCCAGACTTGTGATATCACATGACTCACATGGTCTGCCTATCAATGATGACTTCCCTGAGGAGTCTCTCATGTCAGTAGATGTAGCTCCATGGTATTCTCACATTGCGAACTTTTTGGTTACTGGAGAAGTACCAAGTGAGTGGAGTGCCCAAGACAAGAGGCATTTCTTTGCTAAGATCCATGCCTATTATTGGGAGGAACCTTTTCTTTTCAAATATTGTGCAAATCAAATTATAAGGAAATGTGTTCCTGAGCAAGAGCAATCGGGAATTCTTTCCCATTGCCATGATAGTGCATGTGAAGGTCATTTTGCCTCCTAGAAAACAGCTATGAAAGTGATCCAATCAGGCTTCTGGTGGCCCTTTCTTTTCAAGGATGCCCACTCTATGTGCAAGGGATGTGATCGGTGTCAAAGGCTTGGTAAGCTAACACGCCGAAATATGATGCCCTTGAACCCCATCTTAATAGTGGATATCTTTGATGTCTGGGGAATAGACTTCATGGGACCATTTCCAATGTCGTTTGGACATTCCTACATTTTGGTGGGAGTGGATTATGTCTCTAAGTGGGTAGAAGCAATCCTATGTAGGAGCAATGATCATAAAGTGGTTCTTAAATTCCTCAAGGACAATATCTTTGCAAGATTTGGAGTGCCAAAGGCCATTATAAGTGATAGGGGAACCCACTTTTGCAATAAACCTTTTGAGACTCTTCTAGCCAAGTATGGGGTTAAGCACAAGGTAGCTACACCTTATCACCCTCAAACAAGTGGCCAAGTTGAGTTAGCCAACCGTGAGATCAAGAATATATTGATGAAGGTGGTCAATGTGAATAGGAAGGATTGGTCTATCAAGCTCCTGGATTCCTTATGGGCTTATAGGACCGCTTACAAGACCATTCTAGGAATGTCTCCCTATCGCCTTGTTTATGGCAAAGCGTGTCATCTTCCAGTGGAGGTTGAGTATAAAGCATGGTGAGCAATCAAAAAGCTCAACATGGATTTGACAAGAGCCGGGTTAAAGAGATGTTTGGATTTGAATGAATTGGAGGAAATGAGGAATGATGCATACCTCAATTCAAAAATTGCAAAAGCAAGGATAAAAAAATGGCATGATCAATTGGTAAATCAGAAGAATTTGATCAAGGGACAAAAAGTTTTGCTTTATGACTCTAAACTTCATCTTTTTCCAGGAAAATTGAAATCCAGATAAACGGGTCCTTTCATAATTCATGAAGTGCATCCCAATGGAGTGGTGGAAGTATTCAATCCCACAGGCAATCAAACCTTCAAAGTCAATGGCCATCGTCTCAAGCCATTCATAGAGCCTTACAGTACAGACAAGGAGGAGATCAACCTCCTTGAACCACCACAACTCTGAGGGAAAGCAGGGTATCATGGACTAAATAAGTCCATGAATTTTTTGTTATAGTTTTATAGTTATATCATTATTTTTATTTCTTTTGATTTTAATTCTTGCTCAAGCTTAGTTTATTTTGTCTTAATTTAAGTCAATTTTGATGATAAATTTCAGAAAAAAATCAAGAAAAATGTGGAGAACTCTTCAAAAGCAAAACAGGGGAGCAAAACCAAGGAAACAGAGCATTGCATTTCAAGGTGCAAAATTTTCGCACGATGGAAATCAAGGTGCGAATTCCATAGCAAAAGGGGTGCCATTTTCGCACACCTCAGAAACAAGGTGCGAAATTTATCTCAAGGTGCGAAAACTGATTTCAAGGTGCGAAATTCCCTAAAAGCCATTTTCGCACACCACTGTTCAAGGTGCGAAAATTTTCGCACAGTGCGAAATCCACTCCTGGCACACGAGTGCCATTTTCGTACACCTCAAGCCAATTTTCGCACCGTGCGAAACAAGGTGCGAAATTTTTGCACAGTGCGAAATTGAGTGCAAAATGCATTTTAAGGTGCGAATTCTTCAGTCCAAAGGGTGCCATTTTCGCACACCCAAATTCAAGGTGCGAAATTTTAACTCCAAGGTGCGAAAATTTTGCACGGTAAAATTTTAAGCTCCAAAAATTTTAAACTAACTTTTAAATTAAAATTTTACCTCTGAAATTGTGCCTAACGTCCAAAAACGACTTTTCGGTTGCCTTGGAAAATTTTTAAACATCAAACCCCCCCCCCCCCCCCAAACCCCATTCCTATGTAAGCCCTTGAAGCCCAGGAACTCAACAGTCTACCCCGCGCACCAGCTGAGAAGCCTCCAGAACCCCGAACAGCCACCTCCCTTCATTTCGGCCATGCCAAAGACCAGAGGAGGCCTTTCCGCCTCCCCATCAACACCGACGCCTCGACCACAGCAAGTCACCATGGGAGGCGCCGCTTCGCCACCTGTTCAGGCCCCGGCCATTCCCCCATCTGAGAGGGGAACCCCTTCTCAGCGCCGATACCCCACCAGGAGGCCACCCACTGAACCTGTGCCTCCTACCGACCAAGCTCAGAGACCTGCTTCTAGGCCCCCTTCCAAGAGAACCAAGTTCTCGGGTCCTGGAGAGTCATCCCATGCGCCTCAGGCAGAGCCGCCTACAGAGGAACCTCGGATTCCTGTGGGGATTACTCCCGAGACCGTTATCAGGCGTCCCATGATAGCCGGACCACCGATAGAGGGCAACTTGGATTGCAGAGATCGATTCTTCCACTCCGAGACCTACTTTGATATCGAGGCCCTCAAACAGCAGCCAGAGCTCAGAGATTCATTCCGACTGCTGCAGAGGTATCACATGGAGGATCTTCTCACTCCTAGGCAATTTTATTATCCCAGAGTAGTTCTAGATTTTTATCAATCTATGACTACTCGAGGCCTCCGCAATCCTACTCTCATCCAATTTACTATAGACGGACGCTAGGGTGCCATTGGAGCTCGCCACATTGCTGAGGCCCTCCGTATACCTTATGAGCCTATGATTCAGGCAGACTTCAGGGAGTGGTCCTCATTTTCTCAGAGCGACATGGTCCGTATTTTGTCCAGGGGGACTTCTACAGCCTCAGTGTTGACTAGGAGGGAGCTTCCATCTAGGATGCTCCTTATTGATGTCCTCCTGCGTGCCAACATCTTCCCACTTCAGCATAAGGTTCAGAGAAGAGGAGCTATACTTGAGGCATTATTTAGGATTTCTGAGGGCTATTACTTCGGCCCTCATCATTTGATTATGACTTCTCTTCTTCATTTTGAAGAAAAAGTCCATCAGAAGAAGCTTCAAAGGGCAGATGGCATCCCATTATTATTTCCGAGGCTCCTCTGCCAGATTTTAGAGCACCTGGGCTATCCTGAAGAGCCCCGACTGGAGAGGCGCTGCCATTGCCGAGAGGACTTCTCTCTCGACAAATGGCATCACTTGACAGCCTACTTTGCACCTCCGGGAGCTCCAGCTGAGCCTGCACCTCACGGACCCCCAGTTATGCCCCCACCTCCAGAGCTACCCCGAGATGACCAGCTACCTCAGGCCCAGCAGGATGAGATTCT